>NC_090326.1:94582679-94935898 GCF_035084215.1 Heptranchias perlo
CCAGTACTCATCCCGCCACTACCACTCAACCCAATCCTCATACAATCTCATGGCTCTATCTCATACTCACCCTCTCGTGCATCTCTTTCACAGTCAGCCTCACTCAACCTGCCACTACTTGTGCTGCAGCCACAGGGCATGCATCACATATGTGCAGTAGGAAGCGTAAGACAAACTTGTCGTGAGCATGAAGGGGATGCACAAGGGTGTTTGAGGGTTTGTCATGGTTGTTACTTATATTGAATTTCTGACCAACTCACATTACATATTATATTGGCACCACTACTGCTACGTCTTTGCAAATCTCGTCTGGTTTGTGCAATAATGCCCTTTCCTGAGGATCACTATGAAGACCCACAACTGATGCCACCCATTGTGTCACTGCAGAGTGGGTGTAGGTGTATTTGCAGGGCTCTTTTGTGCAGACGGCTGAGAGACGTCGGCGATGTCCTTGGTGGCACCCTGGAAGGATGCGGAGGAGAAGTTGTTGAGGGCAGTGGTGACTTTGACAGTGACAGGTAAGAAGATGGTGCTCGGGCCAACCGGGAGCAGCTTGGCATGAAGGAGGCTGCAGATGTCCACGACTACATGTCGAGTGACTCTGAGCCTCCGTGTGCACTGCTGCTCAGAGAGGTCCAGGAAACTGAGCCTCGGTCTGTGGACCCTGTGGCGAGGGTAGTGCCCTCTGCGACGCATCTCTCTCTGCGGTAGCCCTCCCTCCTGCTGTACAGGTGGATGTGTCACAGCACTGTGTTGTGGAGCTCCACGTGTCAGAGGTGGACGGCGTGGATGGCGAGGCTGGTGAGGCTGGTGATGCTGTTCGCCCTCCGAGGAGGTCATGACTGCAGCTACGGCGGCCCCCATCCAGAAGATGTACATCTGTGGGGGTCCGCAAGGTAGGTACATGTCTCTGGACCCCGGGGTAAGTGTGCAAGTTGGTGACTTTGATTGTCAGGAGGAGGGTGGTGGAGGCCAAACTTTGTCCCAAGTGACAGAGTGGCCTCCTGCAATGAGTGAGGGTCTCCCCCCACCACCTGTCAAATGGACCTTTGCAGCTGCCACAGGCTGACAGCTGCAACACATCCATTTGAACTGGGAGTGTTTCCCCCAGTATCGGAAACAGTCCCAGTTTTCTATAAAATCCCACCCCTCCTCACATAACCCCTTAATCAGGTCAGTTAATGACCTGAACAAGCAAAATAAATACCTTCAATTGGAACCCCACTGGCTTTAATTGCCTGCGGGATTCCCACCAGCGGGGGCTGCGCGCGCACGCCGGCGCGTCAGTGGGGAACCCGGAAGTGGGCGGGTTGGAGCCGGGCTCCGGTCCCGCTCCGGGATTCTCCGATTTTCGGAGCCCCCCCGCCAGGAACGCACCCGATAGCGGGTGCTAAAATGATGCCCTTTGTTTCCTCCTCACAGCTTACTTTCCCACTTAGCTTTGTATCGTCAGCAAACTTGGATACATTACACTCGGTCCCTTCATCCAAGTCATTAACATAGATTGTAAATAGCTGAGGCCCAAGCACTGATCCTTGCGGCACCCCACTAGTTACAGCCTGCCAACCTGAAAATAACCCGTTTATCCCTACTCTCTGTTTTCTGTCTTGTAACCAACCCCATGAGCCCTTACCTTGTATCACAATCTTTTATGTGGCACCTTATCGAATGCCTTTTGAAAATCCAAATATACGACATCCACTGGTTCTCCTTTATCTACCCTGCTAGTTACATCCTCAAAAAATTCGAATAAATTTGTCAAACACAATTTCCCTTTCATAAAACCATGTTGACTCTGCCTAATCATATTATGATTTTCTAAGTGCCCTGTTACCACTTACTTAATAATGGATTCCAGCATTTTCCCGACGACCGATGTCAGGCTAACTGGCCTGTAGTTCCCTGTTTTTTCCTTCCCTCCCTTCTTGAATAGTGGGGTAACATTTGCTATTTTCCAATCCACTGGGACCATTCCAGTATCTAGAGAATTTTGGAAGATCACAACCAATGCATCCACTACCTCTGCAGCCACCTCTTTTAGAACCCTCGGATGTAGGCCATCAGGTCCAGGGGTTTTGTTGGTTTTTAGTCCCATTAGTTTGTCAAGTACTTTTTCTCTAGTGACATTAATTGTTTTAAGTTCCTCACTCTCATTTACCCCTTGGTTCCTCATTATTTCTGGTATGCTTTTTGTGTCATCTACTGTGAAGATAGCTATAAAATATTTGTTTAACGCATCTGCCATTTCCTGATTCCCCATTATAATTTCTCCTGTCTCAGCCTCTAAGGGACCAACGTTTACTTTTGCTATTCCCTTCCTTTTTACATACTTGTAGAAGCTCTTACAATCCTTTTTGATATTTCTTGCTAGTTTACTTTCATATTCTATTTTCTCCCTCTTTATCAATTTTCTGGTTGTCCTTTGTTGGTTTCTAAAACTCTCCCAATCCCCAGGCTTATCACTCTTCTTGGCAACATTATAGGCCTCTTCTTTCAATCTAATACTCTCCTTAACTTCTTTAGTTAGCTGCAGGAGGATCAGTTTTCCCGTGGAGTTTTTATTTCTCAATGGAATGTATATTTGTTGAGAATATTGAAATATTCTTTTAAATGTTTGCCATTGCTTTTCAACTGTCAAACCCTTTAATTTAGTTTCCCAATCTACCTTTGACAACTTGCCCCTCATACCTATGTAATTGGCTTTATTTAATTTTAAGACTCTAGTTTCTGACTTAAGTACGTTACTTTCAAACTCAATGTGAAATTCTATCATATTATGATCGCTCTTCCCCAGAGGTTTTTTACTGTGAGATTACTAATTAACCCTATCTCATTACACAATACAAGATCTAAAATAGCTTGTTCTCTGGTTGGTTCCGTGATGTATTGCTCTAGAAACTGTCTTGAATGCATTCCATGAACTTGTCTTCCAAACAACCTTTGCCAATTTGATTTGATTTAAACAACTAATGGGAGGAGAAGGCTCTGTAAACATCCCCATCCTCAACGATGGCGGAGTCCAGCATGTTTTTTTTTATTCGTTCATGGGATGTGGGCGTGGCTGGTGAGGCCGGCATTTATTGCCCATCCCTAATTGCCCTTGAGAAGGTGGTGGTGAGCCATCGCCTTGAACCGCTGCAGTCCGTGTGGTGACGGTTCTCCCACAGTGCTGTTAGGAAGGGAGTTCCAGGATTTTGACCAAGCAACGACGAAGGAACGACGATATATTTCCAAGTCGGGATGGTGTGTGACTTGGAGGGGAACGTGCAGGTGGTGTTGTTCCCATGTACCTGCTGCTCTTGTCCTTCTAGATGGTAGAGGTCGCGGGTTTGGGAGGTGCAGTCGAAGAAGCCTTGGCGAGTTGCTGCAGTGCATCCTGTGGATGGTACACACTGCAGCCACAGTGCGCCGGTGAAGGGAGTGAATGTTTATGGTGGTGGATGGGGTGCCAATCAAGCGGGTTGCTTTGTCCTGGAATGTGTCGAGCTTCTTGAGTGTTGTTGGAGCTGCACTCATCCAGGAAAGTGGAGAGTATTCCATCACACTCTTGACTTGTGCCTTGTAGATGGTGGAAAGGCTTTGGGGAGTCAGGAGGTGAGTCACTCGCCGCAGAATACCCAGCCTCTGACCTGCTCTTGTAGCCACAGTATTTATATGGCTGATCCAGTTAAGTTTCTGGTCAATGGTGACCCCCAGGATGTTGATGGTGGGGGATTTGGTGATGGTAATGCCGTTGAATGTCAAGGGGAGATGGCTAGACTCTCTCTTGTTGGAGATGGTCATTGCCTGGCACTTGTCTGGCTCGAATGTTACTTGTCACTTATCAGCCCAAGCCTGGATGTTGTCCAGGTCTTGCTGCATGCGGGCTCAGACTGCTTCATTATTTGAGGGGTTGCGAATGGAACTGAACACTGTGCAGTCATCAGCGAACATCCCCATTTCTGACCTTATGATGGAGGGAAGGTCATTGATGAAGCAGCTGAAGATGGTTGGGCCTACGACACTGCCCTGAGGAACTCCTGCAGCAATGCCCTGGTGCTGAGATGATTGGCCTCCAACAACCACTACCATCTTCCTTTGTGCTAGGTATGACTCCAGCCACTGAAGAGTTTTCCCCCTGATTCCCATTGACTTCAATTTTACTAGGGCTCCTTGGTGCTGCACTCCGTCAAATGCTGCCTTGATGTCAAGGGCAGTCACTCTTACCTCACCTCTGGAATTCAGCTCTTTTGTCCATGCTTGGACCAAGGCTATAATGAGGTCTGGAGCCGAGTGGTCCTGGCGGAACCCAAACTGAGCATCGGTGAGTAAGTGCCGCTTGATAGCACTGTCAACGACACCTTCCATCACTTTGCTGATGATTGAGAGTAGACTGATGGGACGGTAATTGGCCGGATTGGATTTGTCCTGCTTTTTGTGGACAGGACATACCTGGGCAATTTTCCACATTGTCGGGTAGATGCCAGTGTTGTAGCTGTACTGGAACAGCTTGGCTAGAGGCGCAGCTAGTTCTGGAGCACAAGTCTTCAGCACTACAGCTGGGATGTTGTTGGGGCCAATAGCCTTTGCTGGACGTGAGTGCAAAAGACAAGGCTGAAGCGTTTGCAACCATCTTCAGCCAGAAATGCCGAGTGGATGATCCATTTCAGCCGCCTCCCGATATCCCCACCATCACAGAAGCCGAGTAATTACAGGCCAGTCAGTCTAACCTCGGTGGTGGGCAAATTATTGGAATCAATTCTGAGGGAGAAGATAAACCGTCACTTAGAATGGCACGAAGTAATCAAAGACAGTCAGCATGGATTTGTTAAGGGAAGTTCATGTCTGACTAACTTGATTGAATTTTTTGAGGTGGTAACATGGAGGGTCGATGAGGGTAGTGCATTTGATGTGGACTACATGGATTTTAGCAAGGCTTTTGACAAGATCCCACATGGCAGATTGGTCAAAAAGTACAAGCCCATGGGATCCACGGCAGAGTGGCAAGTTGGATCCAAAATTGGCTCAGTGGCAAGAAGCAAAGTGTAATGGTTGACGGGTGTTTTTGTGACTGGAAGGCTTTTTCCAGTGGGGTTCCACAGGGCTCAGTACTAGGTCCCTTGCTTTATGTGATATATATTAATGATTTGGATTTAAATATAGGGGGCATGATTAAGAAGTTTGCAGATGATACAACAATTGGCTGTGTAGTTGATAGTGTGAAGGAAAGTTGTAGACTGCAGGAAGATATCAATGGACTGGTCAGGTGGGCAGAAAAGTGGCAAATGGAATTCAATCCGGAAAAGTGTGAGGTAATGCATTTGGGGAAGGCAAAAAGGAAAGGGAATACACAATAAATGGAAGGATACTGAGGGGTGTAGAAGAATAAAGGGACCTTGGAGTGCATGTCCACAGATCCCTGAAGGTAGCAGGACAGGTAGATAAGGAGGTAAGAAGGCATATGGAATACTTTCCTTTATTAACTGAGGCACAGAATATAAGAGCAGGGAGGTTGTGCTGGAATTAGATAAAACACTGGTTAGGCCACAGCTTGAGTTCTGCACACAGTTCTGGTCACCACATTACAGCAAAGATGTAATTGCAGTAGAGAGGGCGCAGAGGAGATTTACGAGGATGTTGCCAGGACTGAAGAATTTTAGCTATGATGACAGATTGGATAGGCTGGGGTTGTTCTCTTTGGAACAGAGGAGGCTGAGGGATGATTTGATTGAGGTGTACAAAATTATGACCAGACTAGATAGAGTGGATAGGAAGGACCTATTTCATTTAGCGGAGGGGTCAATAACCAGGGGGCATAGATTTAAAGTGATTGGTAGAAGGATTAGAGGGGAGCTGAGGAGAATTTTTTTCACCCAGAGGGTGGTTGGGGTCTGTAACTCACTGCCTGAAAGGGTGGTAGAGGCAGAAACCCTCAACTCATTTAAAAAGTACTTGGATGTCGACCTGAAGTGTCGTGACCGACAAAGCCAGGGACCAAGTGCTGGAAAGTGGGATTAGGCTGGGTAGCTCATTTACAGCTGGCACGGACACGATGGGCCGAATGGCCTCCTTCTGTGCCGTAAATTTTCTATGATTCGAAGTTGGAGAGAAAACAAGTGATATTCACCAACCAATCACCTGCCTGCTGATGTGTGACATCACTTTTTCAATTTCTGGCTGTTATGAGTTGACTCGATGTGAGTGAAACCGTGTGCTGACTCGCCTCCGACCGCGCCTCATTTCCTCCCGCTCCCTCGGGCCGTGTGCTGACTCGCCTCCGACCGCGCCTCATTTCCTCCCGCTCCCTCGGGCCGTGTGCTGACTCGCCTCCGACCGCGCCTCATTTCCTCCCGCTCCCTCGGGCCGTGTGCTGACTCGCCTCCGACCGCGCCTCATTTCCTCCCGCTCCCTCGGGCCGTGTGCTGACTCGCCTCCGACCGCGCCTCATTTCCTCCCGCTCCCTCGGGCCGTGTGCTGACTCGCCTCCGACCGCGCCTCATTTCCTCCCGCTCCCTCGGGCCGTGTGCTGACTCGCCTCCGACCGCGCCTCATTTCCTCCCGCTCCCTCGGGCCGTGTGCTGACTCGCCTCCGACCGCGCCTCATTTCCTCCCGCTCCCTCGGGCCGTGTGCTGACTCGCCTCCGACCGCGCCTCATTTCCTCCCGCTCCCTCGGGCCGTGTGCTGACTCGCCTCCGACCGCGCCTCATTTCCTCCCGCTCCCTCGGGCCGTGTGCTGACTCGCCTCCGACCGCGCCTCATTTCCTCCCGCTCCCTCGGGCCGTGTGCTGACTCGCCTCCGACCGCGCCTCATTTCCTCCCGCTCCCTCGGGCCGTGTGCTGACTCGCCTCCGACCGCGCCTCATTTCCTCCCGCTCCCTCGGGCCGTGTGCTGACTCGCCTCCGACCGCGCCTCATTTCCTCCTGCTCCCTCGGCAGTGTGCTGACTCGCCTCCGACTGCGCCTCATTTCCTCCTGCTCCCTCGGCCGTGTGCTGACTCGCCTCCGACTGCGCCTCATTTCCTCCCGCTCCCTCGGGCCGTGTGCTGACTCGCCTCCGACCGCGCCTCATTTCCTCCTGCTCCCTCGGCCGTGTGCTGACTCGCCTCCGACTGCGCCTCATTTCCTCCCGCTCCCTCGGGCCGTGTGCTGACTCGCCTCCGACCGCGCCTCATTTCCTCCCGCTCCCTCGGGCCGTGTGCTGACTCGCCTCCGACCGCGCCTCATTTCCTCCCGCTCCCTCGGGCCGTGTGCTGACTCGCCTCCGACCGCGCCTCATTTCCTCCCGCTCCCTCGGGCCGTGTGCTGACTCGCCTCCGACCGCGCCTCATCTCCTCCCGCTCCCTCGGGCCGTGTGCTGACTCGCCTCCGACCGCGCCTCATCTCCTCCCGCTCCCTCGGGCCGTGTGCTGACTCGCCTCCGACCGCGCCTCATTTCCTCCCGCTCCCTCGGGCCGTGTGCTGACTCGCCTCCGACCGCGCCTCATCTCCTCCCGCTCCCTCGGGCCGTGTGCTGCCTCATTTCCTCCCGCTCCCTCGGCCGTGTGCTGACTCGCCTCCGACCGCGCCTCATTTCCTCCCGCTCCCTCGGGCCGTGTGCTGACTCGCCTCCGACCGCGCCTCATCTCCTCCCGCTCTCTCGGGCCGTGTGCTGCCTCATTTCCTCCCGCTCCCTCGGCCGTGTGCTGACTCGCCTCCGACCGCGCCTCATTTCCTCCCGCTCCCTCGGGCCGTGTGCTGACTCGCCTCCGACTGCGCCTCATTTCCTCCCGCTCCCTCGGGCCGTGTGCTGACTCGCCTCCGACCGCGCCTCATTTCCTCCCGCTCCCTCGGGCCGTGTGCTGACTCGCCTCCGACCGCGCCTCATTTCCTCCCGCTCCCTCGGGCCGTGTGCTGAATCGCCTCCGACCGCGCCTCATTTCCTCCCGCTCCCTCGGGCCGTGTGCTGACTCGCCTCCGACCGCGCCTCATTTCCTCCCGCTCCCTCGGGCCGTGTGCTGACTCGCCTCCGACCGCGCCTCATCTCCTCCCGCTCCCTCGGGCCGTGTGCTGACTCGCCTCCGACCGCGCCTCATCTCCTCCCGCTCCCTCGGGCCGTGTGCTGACTCGCCTCCGACCGCGCCTCATTTCCTCCCGCTCCCTCGGGCCGTGTGCTGACTCGCCTCCGACCGCGCCTCATCTCCTCCCGCTCCCTCGGGCCGTGTGCTGCCTCATTTCCTCCCGCTCCCTCGGCCGTGTGCTGACTCGCCTCCGACCGCGCCTCATTTCCTCCCGCTCCCTCGGGCCGTGTGCTGACTCGCCTCCGACCGCGCCTCATCTCCTCCCGCTCTCTCGGGCCGTGTGCTGCCTCATTTCCTCCCGCTCCCTCGGCCGTGTGCTGACTCGCCTCCGACCGCGCCTCATTTCCTCCCGCTCCCTCGGGCCGTGTGCTGACTCGCCTCCGACCGCGCCTCATTTCCTCCCGCTCCCTCGGGCCGTGTGCTGACTCGCCTCCGACCGCGCCTCATTTCCTCCCGCTCCCTCGGGCCGTGTGCTGACTCGCCTCCGACCGCGCCTCATTTCCTCCCGCTCCCTCGGGCCGTGTGCTGACTCGCCTCCGACCGCGCCTCATCTCCTCCCGCTCCCTCGGGCCGTGTGCTGACTCGCCTCCGACCGCGCCTCATTTCCTCCCGCTCCCTCGGGCCGTGTGCTGACTCGCCTCCGACCGCGCCTCATCTCCTCCCGCTCCCTCGGGCCGTGTGCTGACTCGCCTCCGACCGCGCCTCATTTCCTCCCGCTCCCTCGGGCCGTGTGCTGACTCGCCTCCGACCGCGCCTCATTTCCTCCCGCTCCCTCGGGCCGTGTGCTGACTCGCCTCCGACCGCGCCTCATCTCCTCCCGCTCCCTCGGGCCGTGTGCTGACTCGCCTCCGACCGCGCCTCATTTCCTCCCGCTCCCTCGGGCCGTGTGCTGACTCGCCTCCGACCGCGCCTCATTTCCTCCCGCTCCCTCGGGCCGTGTGCTGACTCGCCTCCGACCGCGCCTCATTTCCTCCCGCTCCCTCGGGCCGTGTGCTGACTCGCCTCCGACCGCGCCTCATCTCCTCCCGCTCCCTCGGGCCGTGTGCTGACTCGCCTCCGACCGCGCCTCATTTCCTCCCGCTCCCTCGGGCCGTGTGCTGACTCGCCTCCGACCGCGCCTCATTTCCTCCCGCTCCCTCGGGCCGTGTGCTGACTCGCCTCCGACCGCGCCTCATTTCCTCCCGCTCCCTCGGGCCGTGTGCTGACTCGCCTCCGACCGCGCCTCATTTCCTCCCGCTCCCTCGGGCCGTGTGCTGACTCGCCTCCGACCGCGCCTCATTTCCTCCCGCTCCCTCGGGCCGTGTGCTGACTCGCCTCCGACCGCGCCTCATTTCCTCCCGCTCCCTCGGGCCGTGTGCTGACTCGCCTCCGACCGCGCCTCATTTCCTCCCGCTCCCTCGGGCCGTGTGCTGACTCGCCTCCGACCGCGCCTCATTTCCTCCTGCTCCCTCGGCCGTGTGCTGACTCGCCTCCGACTGCGCCTCATTTCCTCCTGCTCCCTCGGCCGTGTGCTGAATCGCCTCCGACTGCGCCTCATTTCCTCCCGCTCCCTCGGGCCGTGTGCTGACTCGCCTCCGACCGCGCCTCATTTCCTCCTGCTCCCTCGGCCGTGTGCTGACTCGCCTCCGACTGCGCCTCATTTCCTCCCGCTCCCTCGGGCCGTGTGCTGACTCGCCTCCGACCGCGCCTCATTTCCTCCCGCTCCCTCGGGCCGTGTGCTGACTCGCCTCCGACCGCGCCTCATTTCCTCCCGCTCCCTCGGGCCGTGTGCTGACTCGCCTCCGACCGCGCCTCATTTCCTCCCGCTCCCTCGGGCCGTGTGCTGACTCGCCTCCGACCGCGCCTCATCTCCTCCCGCTCCCTCGGGCCGTGTGCTGACTCGCCTCCGACCGCGCCTCATCTCCTCCCGCTCCCTCGGGCCGTGTGCTGACTCGCCTCCGACCGCGCCTCATTTCCTCCCGCTCCCTCGGGCCGTGTGCTGACTCGCCTCCGACCGCGCCTCATCTCCTCCCGCTCCCTCGGGCCGTGTGCTGCCTCATTTCCTCCCGCTCCCTCGGCCGTGTGCTGACTCGCCTCCGACCGCGCCTCATTTCCTCCCGCTCCCTCGGGCCGTGTGCTGACTCGCCTCCGACCGCGCCTCATCTCCTCCCGCTCTCTCGGGCCGTGTGCTGCCTCATTTCCTCCCGCTCCCTCGGCCGTGTGCTGACTCGCCTCCGACCGCGCCTCATTTCCTCCCGCTCCCTCGGGCCGTGTGCTGACTCGCCTCCGACCTGCGCCTCATTTCCTCCCGCTCCCTCGGGCCGTGTGCTGACTCGCCTCCGACCGCGCCTCATTTCCTCCCGCTCCCTCGGGCCGTGTGCTGACTCGCCTCCGACCGCGCCTCATTTCCTCCCGCTCCCTCGGGCCGTGTGCTGAATCGCCTCCGACCGCGCCTCATTTCCTCCCGCTCCCTCGGGCCGTGTGCTGACTCGCCTCCGACCGCGCCTCATTTCCTCCCGCTCCCTCGGGCCGTGTGCTGACTCGCCTCCGACCGCGCCTCATCTCCTCCCGCTCCCTCGGGCCGTGTGCTGACTCGCCTCCGACCGCGCCTCATCTCCTCCCGCTCCCTCGGGCCGTGTGCTGACTCGCCTCCGACCGCGCCTCATTTCCTCCCGCTCCCTCGGGCCGTGTGCTGACTCGCCTCCGACCGCGCCTCATCTCCTCCCGCTCCCTCGGGCCGTGTGCTGCCTCATTTCCTCCCGCTCCCTCGGCCGTGTGCTGACTCGCCTCCGACCGCGCCTCATTTCCTCCCGCTCCCTCGGGCCGTGTGCTGACTCGCCTCCGACCGCGCCTCATCTCCTCCCGCTCTCTCGGGCCGTGTGCTGCCTCATTTCCTCCCGCTCCCTCGGCCGTGTGCTGACTCGCCTCCGACCGCGCCTCATTTCCTCCCGCTCCCTCGGGCCGTGTGCTGACTCGCCTCCGACCGCGCCTCATTTCCTCCCGCTCCCTCGGGCCGTGTGCTGACTCGCCTCCGACCGCGCCTCATTTCCTCCCGCTCCCTCGGGCCGTGTGCTGACTCGCCTCCGACCGCGCCTCATTTCCTCCCGCTCCCTCGGGCCGTGTGCTGACTCGCCTCCGACCGCGCCTCATCTCCTCCCGCTCCCTCGGGCCGTGTGCTGACTCGCCTCCGACCGCGCCTCATTTCCTCCCGCTCCCTCGGGCCGTGTGCTGACTCGCCTCCGACCGCGCCTCATCTCCTCCCGCTCCCTCGGGCCGTGTGCTGACTCGCCTCCGACCGCGCCTCATTTCCTCCCGCTCCCTCGGGCCGTGTGCTGACTCGCCTCCGACCGCGCCTCATTTCCTCCCGCTCCCTCGGGCCGTGTGCTGACTCGCCTCCGACCGCGCCTCATCTCCTCCCGCTCCCTCGGGCCGTGTGCTGACTCGCCTCCGACCGCGCCTCATTTCCTCCCGCTCCCTCGGGCCGTGTGCTGACTCGCCTCCGACCGCGCCTCATTTCCTCCCGCTCCCTCGGGCCGTGTGCTGACTCGCCTCCGACCGCGCCTCATTTCCTCCCGCTCCCTCGGGCCGTGTGCTGACTCGCCTCCGACCGCGCCTCATCTCCTCCCGCTCCCTCGGGCCGTGTGCTGACTCGCCTCCGACCGCGCCTCATTTCCTCCCGCTCCCTCGGGCCGTGTGCTGACTCGCCTCCGACCGCGCCTCATTTCCTCCCGCTCCCTCGGGCCGTGTGCTGACTCGCCTCCGACCGCGCCTCATTTCCTCCCGCTCCCTCGGGCCGTGTGCTGACTCGCTTCCGACCGCGCCTCATTTCCTCCCGCTCCCTCGGGCCGCGTGCTGACTCGCCTCCGACCGCGCCTCATTTCCTCCCGCTCCCTCGGGCCGTGTGCTGACTCGCCTCCGACCGCGCCTCATTTCCTCCCGCTCCCTCGGGCCGTGTGCTGACTCGCCTCCGACCGCGCCTCATTTCCTCCCGCTCCCTCGGGCCGTGTGCTGACTCGCCTCCGACCGCGCCTCATTTCCTCCCGCTCCCTCGGGCCGTGTGCTGACTCGCCTCCGACCGCGCCTCATTTCCTCCCGCTCCCTCGGGCCGTGTGCTGACTCGCATCCGACCGCGCCTCATTTCCTCCCGCTCCCTCGGGCCGTGTGCTGACTCGCCTCCGACCGCGCCTCATTTCCTCCCGCTCCCTCGGGCCGTGTGCTGACTCGCCTCCGACCGCGCCTCATTTCCTCCCGCTCCCTCGGGCCGTGTGCTGACTCGCCTCCGACCGCGCCTCATTTCCTCCCGCTCCCTCGGGCCGTGTGCTGACTCGCCTCCGACCGCGCCTCATTTCCTCCCGCTCCCTCGGGCCGTGTGCTGACTCGCCTCCGACCGCGCCTCATTTCCTCCCGCTCCCTCGGGCCGTGTGCTGACTCGCCTCCGACCGCGCCTCATTTCCTCCCGCTCCCTCGGGCCGTGTGCTGACTCGCCTCCGACCGCGCCTCATTTCCTCCCGCTCCCTCGGGCCGTGTGCTGACTCGCCTCCG
The DNA here is from genome assembly GCF_035084215.1 of Heptranchias perlo. NCBI lineage: Eukaryota > Metazoa > Chordata > Chondrichthyes > Hexanchiformes > Hexanchidae > Heptranchias > Heptranchias perlo. The sequence goes on from NC_090326.1 coordinate 94,595,238, forward strand.
ACCGCGCCTCATTTCCTCCCGCTCCCTCGGGCCGTGTGCTGACTCGCCTCCGACCGCGCCTCATTTCCTCCCGCTCTCTCGGGCCGTGTGCTGCCTCATTTCCTCCCGCTCCCTCGAGCCGTGTGCTGACTCGCCTCCGACCGCGCCTCATTTCCTCCCGCTCCCTCGGGCCGTGTGCTGACTCGCCTCCGACCGCGCCTCATTTCCTCCCGCTCCCTCGGGCCGTGTGCTGACTCGCCTCCGACCGCGCCTCATTTCCTCCCGCTCCCTCGGGCCGTGTGCTGACTCGCCTCCGACCGCGCCTCATTTCCTCCCGCTCCCTCGGGCCGTGTGCTGACTCGCCTCCGACCGCGCCTCATTTCCTCCCGCTCCCTCGGGCCGTGTGCTGACTCGCCTCCGACCGCGCCTCATTTCCTCCCGCTCCCTCGGGCCGTGTGCTGACTCGCCTCCGACCGCGCCTCATTTCCTCCCGCTCCCTCGGGCCGTGTGCTGACTCGCCTCCGACCGCGCCTCATTTCCTCCCGCTCCCTCGGGCCGTGTGCTGACTCGCCTCCGACCGCGCCTCATTTCCTCCCGCTCCCTCGGGCCGTGTGCTGACTCGCCTCCGACCGCGCCTCATTTCCTCCCGCTCCCTCGGGCCGTGTGCTGACTCACCTCCGACCGCGCCTCATTTCCTCCCGCTCCCTCGGGCCGTGTGCTGACTCGCCTCCGACCGCACCTCATTTCCTCCCGCTCCCTCGGGCCGTGTGCTGACTCGCCTCCGACCGCGCCTCATTTCCTCCCGCTCCCTCGGGCCGTGTGCTGACTCGCCTCCGACCGCGCCTCATTTCCTCCCGCTCTCTCGGGCCGTGTGCTGCCTCATTTCCTCCCGCTCCCTCGGGCCGTGTGCTGACTCGCCTCCGACCGCGCCTCATTTCCTCCCGCTCCCTCGGGCCGTGTGCTGACTCGCCTCCGACCGCGCCTCATTTCCTCCCGCTCCCTCGGGCCGTGTGCTGACTCGCCTCCGACCGCGCCTCATTTCCTCCCGCTCCCTCGGGCCGTGTGCTGACTCGCCTCCGACCGCGCCTCATTTCCTCCCGCTCCCTCGGGCCGTGTGCTGACTCGCCTCCGACCGCGCCTCATTTCCTCCCGCTCCCTCGGGCCGTGTGCTGACTCGCCTCCGACCGCGTCTCATTTCCTCCCGCTCCCTCGGGCCGTGTGCTGACTCGCCTCCGACCGCGCCTCATTTCCTCCCGCTCCCTCGGGCCGTGTGCTGACTCGCCTCCGACCGCGCCTCATTTCCTCCCGCTCTCTCGGGCCGTGTGCTGCCCCTCATTTCCTCCCGCTCCCTCGGGCCGTGTGCTGACTCGCCTCCGACCGCGCATCATTTCCTCCCGCTCCCTCGGGCCGTGTGCTGACTCGCCTCCGACCGCGCCTCATTTCCTCCCGCTCCCTCGGGCCGTGTGCTGACTCGCCTCCGACCGCGCCTCATTTCCTCCCGCTCCCTCGGGCCGTGTGCTGACTCGCCTCCGACCGCGCCTCATTTCCTCCCGCTCCCTCGGGCCGTGTGCTGACTCGCCTCCGACCGCGCCTCATTTCCTCCCGCTCCCTCGGGCCGTGTGCTGACTCGCCTCCGACCGCGCCTCATTTCCTCCCGCTCCCTCGGGCCGTGTGCTGACTCGCCTCCGACCGCGCCTCATTTCCTCCCGCTCCCTCGGGCCGTGTGCTGACTCGCCTCCGACCGCGCCTCATTTCCTCCCGCTCCCTCGGGCCGTGTGCTGACTCGCTTCCGACCGCGCCTCATTTCCTCCCGCTCCCTCGGGCCGTGTGCTGACTCGCCTCCGACCGCGCCTCATTTCCTCCCGCTCCCTCGGGCCGTGTGCTGACTCGCCTCCGACCGCGCCTCATTTCCTCCCGCTCCCTCGGGCCGTGTGCTGACTCGCCTCCGACCGCGCCTCATTTCCTCCCGCTCCCTCGGGCCGTGTGCTGACTCGCCTCCGACCGCGCCTCATTTCCTCCCGCTCCCTCGGGCCGTGTGCTGACTCGCCTCCGACCGCGCCTCATTTCCTCCCGCTCCCTCGGGCCGTGTGCTGACTCGCCTCCGACCGCGCCTCATTTCCTCCCGCTCCCTCGGGCCGTGTGCTGACTCGCCTCCGACCGCGCCTCATTTCCTCCCGCTCCCTCGGGCCGTGTGCTGACTCGCCTCCGACCGCGCCTCATTTCCTCCCGCTCCCTCGGGCCGTGTGCTGACTCGCCTCCGACCGCGCCTCATTTCCTCCCGCTCCCTCGGGCCGTGTGCTGACTCGCCTCCGACCGCGCCTCATTTCCTCCCGCTCCCTCGGGCCGTGTGCTGACTCGCCTCCGACCGCGCCTCATTTCCTCCCGCTCCCTCGGGCCGTGTGCTGACTCGCCTCCGACCGCGCCTCATTTCCTCCCGCTCCCTCGGGCCGTGTGCTGACTCGCCACCGACCGCGCCTCATTTCCTCCCGCTCCCTCGGGCCGTGTGCTGACTCGCCTCCGACCGCGCCTCATTTCCTCCCGCTCCCTCGGGCCGTGTGCTGACTCGCCTCCGACCGCGCCTCATTTCCTCCCGCTCCCTCGGGCCGTGTGCTGACTCGCCTCCGACCGCGCCTCATTTCCTCCCGCTCCCTCGGGCCGTGTGCTGACACGCCTCCGACCGCGCCTCATTTCCTCCCGCTCCCTCGGGCCGTGTGCTGACTCGCCTCCGACCGCGCCTCATTTCCTCCCGCTCCCTCGGGCCGTGTGCTGACTCGCCTCCGACCGCGCCTCATTTCCTCCCGCTCCCTCGGGCCGTGTGCTGACTCGCCTCCGACCGCGCCTCATTTCCTCCCGCTCCCTCGGGCCGTGTGCTGACTCGCCTCCGACCGCGCCTCATTTCCTCCCGCTCCCTCGGGCCGTGTGCTGACTCGCCTCCGACCGCGCCTCATTTCCTCCCGCTCCATCGGGCCGTGTGCTGACTCGCCTCCGACCGCGCCTCATTTCCTCCCGCTCCCTCGGGCCGTGTGCTGACTCGCCTCCGACCGCGCCTCATTTCCTCCCGCTCCCTCGGGCCGTGTGCTGACTCGCCTCCGACCGCGCCTCATTTCCTCCCGCTCCCTCGGGCCGTGTGCTGACTCGCCTCCGACCGCGCCTCATTTCCTCCCGCTCCCTCGGGCCGTGTGCTGACTCGCCTCCGACCGCGCCTCATTTCCTCCCGCTCCCTCGGGCCGTGTGCTGACTCTCCTCCGACCGCGCCTCATTTCCTCCGGCTCCCTCGGGCCGTGTGCTGACTCGCCTCCGACCGCGCCTCATTTCCTCCCGCTCCCTCGGGCCGTGTGCTGACTCGCCTCCGACCGCGCCTCATTTCCTCCCGCTCCCTCGGGCCGTGTGCTGACTCGCCTCCGACCGCGCCTCATTTCCTCCCGCTCCCTCGGGCCGTGTGCTGACTCGCCTCCGACCGCGCCTCATTTCCTCCCGCTCCCTCGGGCCGTGTGCTGACTCGCCTCCGACCGCGCCTCATTTCCTCCCGCTCCCTCGGGCCGTGTGCTGACTCGCCTCCGACCGCGCCTCATTTCCTCCCGCTCCCTCGGGCCGTGTGCTGACTCGCCTCCGACCGCGCCTCATTTCCTCCCGCTCCCTCGGGCCGTGTGCTGACTCGCCTCCGACCGCGCCTCATTTCCTCCCGCTCCCTCGGGCCGTGTGCTGACTCGCCTCCGACCGCGCCTCATTTCCTCCCGCTCCCTCGGGCCGTGTGCTGACTCGCCTCCGACCGCGCCTCATTTTCCTCCCGCTCCCTCGGGCCGTGTGCTGACTCGCCTCCGACCGCGCCTCATTTCCTCCCGCTCCCTCGGGCCGTGTGCTGACTCGCCTCCGACCGCGCCTCATTTCCTCCCGCTCCCTCGGGCCGTGTGCTGACTCGCCTCCGACCGCGCCTCATTTCCTCCCGCTCCCTCGGGCCGTGTGCTGACTCGCCTCCGACCGCGCCTCATTTCCTCCGCTCTCTCGGCCGTGTGCTGACTCGCCTCCGACCGCGCCTCATTTCCTCCCGCTCCCTCGGGCCGTGTGCTGACTCGCCTCCGACCGCGCCTCATTTCCTCCCGCTCCCTCGGGCCGTGTGCTGACTCGCCTCCGACCGCGCCTCATTTCCTCCCGCTCCCTCGGGCCGTGTGCTGACTCGCCTCCGACCGCGCCTCATTTCCTCCCGCTCCCTCGGGCCGTGTGCTGACTCGCCTCCGACCGCGCCTCATTTCCTCCCGCTCCCTCGGGCCGTGTGCTGACTCGCCTCCGACCGCGCCTCATTTCCTCCCGCTCCCTCGGGCCGTGTGCTGACTCGCCTCCGACCGCGCCTCATTTCCTCCCGCTCCCTCGGGCCGTGTGCTGACTCGCCTCCGACCGCGCCTCATTTCCTCCCGCTCCCTCGGGCCGTGTGCTGACTCGCCTCCGACCGCGCCTCATTTTCCTCCCGCTCCCTCGGGCCGTGTGCTGACTCGCCTCCGACCGCGCCTCATCTCCTCCCGCTCCCTCGGGCCGTGTGCTGACTCGCCTCCGACCGCGCATCATTTCCTCCCGCTCCCTCGGGCCGTGTGCTGACTCGCCTCCGACCGCGCCTCATTTCCTCCCGCTCCCTCGGGCCGTGTGCTGACTCGCCTCCGACCGCGCCTCATTTCCTCCCGCTCCCTCGGGCCGTGTGCTGACTCGCCTCCGACCGCGCCTCATTTCCTCCCGCTCCCTCGGGCCGTGTGCTGACTCGCCTCCGACCGCGCCTCATTTCCTCCCGCTCCCTCGGGCCGTGTGCTGACTCGCCTCCGACCGCGCCTCATTTCCTCCCGCTCCCTCGGGCCGTGTGCTGACTCGCCTCCGACCGCGCCTCATTTCCTCCCGCTCCCTCGGGCCGTGTGCTGACTCCCCTCCGACCGCGCCTCATTTCCTCCCGCTCCCTCGGGCCGTGTGCTGACTCGCCTCCGACCGCGCCTCATTTCCTCCCGCTCCCTCGGGCCGTGTGCTGACTCGCCACCGACCGCGCCTCATTTCCTCCCGCTCCCTCGGGCCGTGTGCTGACTCGCCTCCGACCGCGCCTCATTTCCTCCCGCTCCCTCGGGCCGTGTGCTGACTCGCCTCCGACCGCGCCTCATTTCCTCCCGCTCCCTCGGGCCGTGTGCTGACTCGCCTCCGACCGCGCCTCATTTCCTCCCGCTCCCTCGGGCCGTGTGCTGACACGCCTCCGACCGCGCCTCATTTCCTCCCGCTCCCTCGGGCCGTGTGCTGACTCGCCTCCGACCGCGCCTCATTTCCTCCCGCTCCCTCGGGCCGTGTGCTGACTCGCCTCCGACCGCGCCTCATTTCCTCCCGCTCCCTCGGGCCGTGTGCTGACTCGCCTCCGACCGCGCCTCATTTCCTCCCGCTCCCTCGGGCCGTGTGCTGACTCGCCTCCGACCGCACCTCATTTCCTCCCGCTCCCTCGGGCCGTGTGCTGACTCGCCTCCGACCGCGCCTCATTTCCTCCCGCTCCATCGGGCCGTGTGCTGACTCGCCTCCGACCGCGCCTCATTTCCTCCCGCTCCCTCGGGCCGTGTGCTGACTCGCCTCCGACCGCGCCTCATTTCCACCCGCTCCCTCGGGCCGTGTGCTGACTCGCCTCCGACCGCGCCTCATTTCCTCCCGCTCCCTCGGGCCGTGTGCTGACTCGCCTCCGACCGCGCCTCATTTCCTCCCGCTCCCTCGGGCCGTGTGCTGACTCGCCTCCGACCGCGCCTCATTTCCTCCCGCTCCCTCGGGCCGTGTGCTGACTCGCCTCCGACCGCGCCTCATTTCCTCCCGCTCCCTCGGGCCGTGTGCTGACTCGCCTCCGACCGCGCCTCATTTCCTCCCGCTCCCTCGGGCCGTGTGCTGACTCTCCTCCGACCGCGCCTCATTTCCTCCCGCTCCCTCGGGCCGTGTGCTGACTCGCCTCCGACCGCGCCTCATTTCCTCCCGCTCCCTCGGGCCGTGTGCTGACTCGCCTCCGACCGCGCCTCATTTCCTCCCGCTCCCTCGGGCCGTGTGCTGACTCGCCTCCGACCGCGCCTCATTTCCTCCCGCTCCCTCGGGCCGTGTGCTGACTCGCCTCCGACCGCGCCTCATTTCCTCCCGCTCCCTCGGGCCGTGTGCTGACTCGCCTCCGACCGCGCCTCATTTCCTCCCGCTCCCTCGGGCCGTGTGCTGACTCGCCTCCGACCGCGCCTCATTTCCTCCCGCTCCCTCGGGCCGTGTGCTGACTCGCCTCCGACCGCGCCTCATTTCCTCCCGCTCCCTCGGGCCGTGTGCTGACTCGCCTCCGACCGCGCCTCATTTCCTCCCGCTCCCTCGGGCCGTGTGCTGACTCGCCTCCGACCGCGCCTCATTTCCTCCCGCTCCCTCGGGCCGTGTGCTGACTCGCCTCCGACCGCGCCTCATTTCCTCCCGCTCCCTCGGGCCGTGTGCTGACTCGCCTCCGACCGCGCCTCATTTCCTCCCGCTCCCTCGGGCCGTGTGCTGACTCGCCTCCGACCGCGCCTCATTACCTCCCGCTCTCTCGGCCGTGTGCTGACTCGCCTCCGACCGCGCCTCATTTCCTCCCGCTCCCTCGGGCCGTGTGCTGACTCGCCTCCGACCGCGCCTCATTTCCTCCCGCTCCCTCGGGCCGTGTGCTGACTCGCCTCCGACCGCGCCTCATTTCCTCCCGCTCCCTCGGGCCGTGTGCTGACTCGCCTCCGACCGCGCCTCATTTCCTCCCGCTCCCTCGGGCCGTGTGCTGACTCGCCTCCGACCGCGCCTCATTTCCTCCCGCTCCCTCGGGCCGTGTGCTGACTCGCCTCCGACCGCGCCTCATTTCCTCCCGCTCCCTCGGGCCGTGTGCTGACTCGCCTCCGACCGCGCCTCATTTCCTCCCGCTCCCTCGGGCCGTGTGCTGACTCGCCTCCGACCGCGCCTCATTTCCTCCCGCTCCCTCGGGCCGTGTGCTGACTCGCCTCCGACCGCGCCTCATTTCCTCCCGCTCCCTCGGGCCGTGTGCTGACTCGCCTCCGACCGCGCCTCATTTCCTCCCGCTCCCTCGGGCCGTGTGCTGACTCGCCTCCGACCGCGCCTCATTTCCTCCCGCTCCCTCGGGCCGTGTGCTGACTCGCCTCCGACCGCGCCTCATTTCCTCCCGCTCCCTCGGGCCGTGTGCTGACTCGCCTCCGACCGCGCCTCATTTCCTCCCGCTCCCTCGGGCCGTGTGCTGACTCGCCTCCGACCGCGCCTCATTTCCTCCCGCTCCCTCGGGCCGTGTGCTGACTCGCCTCCGACCGCGCCTCATTTCCTCCCGCTCCCTCGGGCCGTGTGCTGACTCGCCTCCGACCGCGCCTCATTTCCTCCCGCTCCCTCGGGCCGTGTGCTGACTCGCCTCCGACCGCGCCTCATTTCCTCCCGCTCCCTCGGGCCGTGTGCTGACTCGCCTCCGACCGCGCCTCATTTCCTCCCGCTCCCTCGGGCCGTGTGCTGACTCGCCTCCGACCGCGCCTCATTTCCTCCCGCTCCCTCGGGCCGTGTGCTGACTCGCCTCCGACCGCGCCTCATTTCCTCCCGCTCCCTCGGGCCGTGTGCTGACTCGCCTCCGACCGCGCCTCATTTCCTCCCGCTCCCTCGGGCCGTGTGCTGACTCGCCTCCGACCGCGCCTCATTTCCTCCCGCTCCCTCGGGCCGTGTGCTGACTCGCCTCCGACCGCGCCTCATTTCCTCCCGCTCCCTCGGGCCGTGTGCTGACTCGCCTCCGACCGCGCCTCATTTCCTCCCGCTCCCTCGGGCCGTGTGCTGACTCGCCTCCGACCGCGCCTCATTTCCTCCCGCTCCATCGGGCCGTGTGCTGACTCGCCTCCGACCGCGCCTCATTTCCTCCCGCTCCCTCGGGCCGTGTGCTGACTCGCCTCCGACCGCGCCTCATTTCCTCCCGCTCCCTCGGGCCGTGTGCTGACTCGCCTCCGACCGCGCCTCATCTCCTCCCGCTCCCTCGGGCCGTGTGCTGACTCGCCTCCGACCGCGCCTCATTTCCTCCCGCTCCCTCGGGCCGTGTGCTGACTCGCCTCCGACCGCGCCTCATTTCCTCCCGCTACCTCGGGCCGTGTGCTGACTCGCCTCCGACCGCGCATCATTTCCTCCCGCTCCCTCGGGCCGTGTGCTGACTCGCCTCCGACCGCGCCTCATTTCCTCCCGCTCCCTCGGGCCGTGTGCTGACTCGCCTCCGACCGCGCCTCATTTCCTCCCGCTCCCTCGGGCCGTGTGCTGACTCGCCTCCGACCGCGCCTCATTTCCTCCCGCTCCCTCGGGCCGTGTGCTGACTCGCCTCCGACCGCGCATCATTTCCTCCCGCTCCCTCGGGCCGTGTGCTGACTCGCCTCCGACCGCGCCTCATTTCCTCCCGCTCCCTCGGGCCGTGTGCTGACTCGCCTCCGACCGCGCCTCATTTCCTCCCGCTCCCTCGGGCCGTGTGCTGACTCGCCTCCGACCGCGCCTCATTTCCTCCCGCTCCCTCGGGCCGTGTGCTGACTCGCCTCCGACCGCGCCTCATTTCCTCCCGCTCCCTCGGGCCGTGTGCTGACTCGCCTCCGACCGCGCCTCATTTCCTCCCGCTCCCTCGGGCCGTGTGCTGACTCGCCTCCGACCGCGCCTCATTTCCTCCCGCTCCCTCGGGCCGTGTGCTGACTCGCCTCCGACCGCGCCTCATTTCCTCCCGCTCCCTCGGGCCGTGTGCTGACTCGCCTCCGACCGCGCCTCATTTCCTCCCGCTCCCTCGGGCCGTGTGCTGACTCGCCTCCGACCGCGCCTCATTTCCTCCCGCTCCCTCGGGCCGTGTGCTGACTCGCCTCCGACCGCGCCTCATTTCCTCCCGCTCTCTCGGGCCGTGTGCTGACTCGCCTCCGACCGCGCCTCATTTCCTCCCGCTCCCTCGGGCCGTGTGCTGACTCGCCTCCGACCGCGCCTCATTTCCTCCCGCTCCCTCGGGCCGTGTGCTGACTCGCCTCCGACCGCGCCTCATTTCCTCCCGCTCCCTCGGGCCGTGTGCTGACTCGCCTCCGACCGCGCCTCATTTCCTCCCGCTCCCTCGGGCCGTGTGCTGACTCGCCACCGACCGCGCCTCATTTCCTCCCGCTCCCTCGGGCCGTGTGCTGACTCGCCTCCGACCGCGCCTCATTTCCTCCCGCTCCCTCGGGCCGTGTGCTGACTCGCCTCCGACCGCACCTCATTTCCTCCCGCTCCCTCGGGCCGTGTGCTGACTCGCCTCCGACCGCGCCTCATTTCCTCCCGCTCCCTCGGGCCGTGTGCTGACTCGCCTCCGACCGCGCATCATTTCCTCCCGCTCCCTCGGGCCGTGTGCTGACTCCCCTCCGACCGCGCCTCATTTCCTCCCGCTCCCTCGGGCCGTGTGCTGACTCGCCTCCGACCGCGCCTCATTTCCTCCCGCTCCCTCGGGCCGTGTGCTGACTCGCCTCCGACCGCGCCTCATTTCCTCCTGCTCCCTCGGGCCGTGTGCTGACTCGCCTCCGACCGCGCCTCATTTCCTCCCGCTCTCTCGGCCGTGTGCTGACTCGCCTCCGACCGCGCCTCATTTCCTCCCGCTCCCTCGGGCCGTGTGCTGACTCGCCTCCGACCGCGCCTCATTTCCTCCCGCTCCCTCGGGCCGTGTGCTGACTCGCCTCCGACCGCGCCTCATTTCCTCCCGCTCCCTCGGGCCGTGTGCTGACTCGCCTCCGACCGCGCCTCATTTCCTCCCGCTCCCTCGGGCCGTGTGCTGACTCGCCTCCGACCGCGCCTCATTACCTCCCGCTCCCTCGGGCCGTGTGCTGACTCGCTTCCGACCGCGCCTCATTTCCTCCCGCTCCCTCGGGCCGTGTGCTGACTCGCCTCCGACCGCGCCTCATTTCCTCCCGCTCCCTCGGGCCGTGTGCTGACTCGCCTCCGACCGCGCATCATTTCCTCCCGCTCCCTCGGGCCGTGTGCTGACTCGCCTCCGACCGCGCCTCATTTCCTCCCGCTCCCTCGGGCCGTGTGCTGACTCGCCTCCGACCGCGCCTCATTTCATCCCGCTCCCTCGGGCCGTGTGCTGACTCGCCTCCGACCGCGCCTCATTTCCTCCCGCTCCCTCGGGCCGTGTGCTGACTCGCCTCCGACCGCGCCTCATTTCCTCCCGCTCTCTCGGGCCGTGTGCTGACTCGCCTCCGACTGCGCCTCATTTCCTCCTGTTCCCTCGGCCGTGTGCTGACTCACCTCCGACCGCTCCTCATTTCCTCCTGCTCCCTCGGGCCGTGTGCTGACTCGCCTCCGAGTGCAGCATTATCATGGGAGCACCAATCGCCAAACAGGAGGGTTCTCTCCCTGTCGGGGAACACTTCAGCAGTCGTGGACATTCAGCCACCGACCTTCGAGTAAGCATACTCCAAGGCGGCCTTCGAGACACACGACAACGCAAAATCGTTGAGCAGAAAGTGATAGCCAAGTTGCGCACCCATGAGGACGGCCTCAACCGGGATCTTGGGTTCATGTCACACTACACGTAACCCCACCAGCGAACAAATGTTATCTGTTTTTAATATAACTGTCTTCCTTCTCTCTCTCTCTTTTTTTTTCTGGGGGTTTGTATATTCGGTGACCTTTTAGGTGACACCTCTCTGTCTGCTCACTGTGATTGCCTTGGCAACGGGCAGTAATCACCAGGCATTGTTCTGTGATTTTCAAATGCGAAGGATTCGAAAATTTCATTTCCACACCATTCACCTGAGGAAGGAGGAAGCCTCCGAAAGCTTGTGGAATTTAAAATAAAATTGTTGGACTATAACTTGGTGTTGTAAAATTGTTTACAATTGTCAACCCCAGTCCATCACCGGCATCTCCACATCTTCATTATACAGAATAGCAGAACGATCCCAAAGGTGGGACCACATTAGTAGAATGAATGGACCCAGCTGGATATATTAAAGTCATGATTTTGTTATGTAGCCATGTATATTTTGTTAACTGTGGTGTCACACCAGGTATCCTGCAGAATTCTACATTTATCCTCCTATGTATTATCTATAGAATGTACTGCAGCAACTACAAGCTTATTATGACAACACCTTTTAGCCCCACGGCCTCTACCTCCAAGAAGGATAAGTGCAGCATTATCATGGGAGCACCATCACCTCCAAGTTCCAAACCATCCTGACTTGGATGTATATCACCAGTCCTCCAATGTCACTGGAGGGAGGAACCTTGCGACTATGATTTCCCAGCACCCTTTTGCAAGCTGCTGCCTGCAGGCCACATCCAGACTCGGTGCTCACCTTACATATCAAATGAGGACCAACACCGAAAGATCCACAGGGGTTGACCCTTCCTAATTCAGGTTAGTGAAAAGCTTGTAGTTTTCTGGTCCCTCCGCTTAATTGCCAGGACTGGAAAATAGACCCTTATATTTTCACAGACGATGATGTAAGATGATCCAATGTTCCATGTACAGTAATAAAATAAGTAGAATAGAATAGCAATTCTACTACAATCATAAGATTTCTATATCTGCTAATAATTATAGTATCAATATAATGACAAACAAAGTAATGGTTTATACAAATTGTTTTAAATCTGTTTTGGTATAGTAGCTGCCATCATTATTTTTACCCCTTGGTCAGTCTCCTGTAGCTGTCACTCCTACTGTGGTCTAAAGGTTTTTTTTGAATTTCAAACCTATTCCAGCATTACATGATATTCCACAATTGTGAATCTGCATTGTCAAATGATTACTGTGGGCTCATAGCACAACAAAGCCAAGGCTGGACTGCATGAAGTCAGCATTATTGCAAAAGCAGACAGTGGTGTAAAGTCCTTCTATGTTGTACACCATACCTGTTAGCTGTCCACAACGTTGTTATATTTCACCCACTTCTTTAACTACTTTTCAGTTGACTAGCAAATCATCTTACACATGCAGGCAAACTACTCACAATAAAAGTTACATCTGCCTTGCCATAAATACAGGGATACAGAAATTCACCAATAGGGGGCAAAATGAGTCCATACCACCACTTTGACCACCATCTTCGCAATATAAAATTGTTCCAATGTTATACCAGTTGCATCATACAAAACCAGATTTATTTGTATAGAAAAAAACACTAGGAAAAACACTGAACCTCTGCTTCCAAAATTAGATGATGAAAAATTCTACCATAAGCACTTCACTCAACACAGTTGCTGTGAACTGACACTAATGAGAAGCTATTAACCTGTACAGTATTTTGAATTGTAAGCATATATGTCCTAAGGGGCCTACTATGGCACAGCACTTCAGATACTACTTTAGTGCACTGTTTACGTTGCTGATCTTTTATAAAATGCCCCAGTAGTGCTGTTGCATTCATTGTCCAGTACCATAAGTGTAATAATTTGCTAGGGTTTGCAGAAAGTTCTGTTGAAGTCCATTCGTTGATCAAAATACTGCAGATCAGCATGGTCTTATAAAGATGATCTAACTAACTGTTCTTCAAAATAAAAATCATCATAAATTTGCAGTGACTAAAACTGCAGTTGTGCAGAGGGACAGAGCACTGAAAAATACTCTTTATGACAGGCAAAAAGTAACATGCAGTAATGCATGCAATATTGCAATGTATGAATCATAACTAGGATTGCAGTTAGCACATGATTAAAATGTTCAGAATAATCCAGCATGTGATCAAGGGTGGTAGGGGGTGCATATTTAAACCACACAGTAAAAGTACCAGCAGCACAAATGGAGAACAAACATGAAATTCACAGCAGTGGAAATGTACAGAAAGTAAAAAAGCAAATGTCAAATATTTCTGCATGAATACAAGATGGCTGCTGCTGTAGTTATTTGAGATATCAAGTGCAATGAAGATAGCAATATCCATCTAACCAGATGTCTATACAAATCTGTCATTGTAACCAGAGACTGAAGTTGTTCAGTTAAAGTGTTGAAATAGTCATTTATCCACTGGAACTACATTTTTGGGCATGTCAATATTAATATCCTACTCATTCATTGGTTTCCTTCTTTTTAAAAACTACATTGGTCCTGAATTTCCTCACGCCTTCTGCCTTTATGCTGCCACAGCTTTGTTAAAAGTGCAGTGGAAATCCAGTTTATGTGCGTGAGTCCTGAAGAAAGAATGGGGGAATAAATTGTTCAACCAGCAGCTGCACTCAGGTAGGCCCGGGGATGGGGTTTGAATGGGAGGGGGCCGAGCTCGGACCAGCAGCGGTCGACAGTAGTGCTCATTAATTTACCTCTAATCTATCTATGAGAAGCTTTTGTACATTGAAATTTTGGCATTTTTCACTGCTTTCATTATACAGTTGTAAACAATTTTACAACACCAAGTTATAGTCCAACAAATTTATTTTAAATTCCACAAGCTTTCGGAGGCTTCCTCCTTCCTCAGGTGAATGGTGTGGAAATGAAATTTTCGAATCCTTCGCATTTGCAATGCCTGGTGATTACTGCCCGTTGCCAAGGCAATCACAGTGAGCAGACAGAGAGGTGTCACCTAAAAGGCCACCGAATATACAAACCCCCAGAAAAAAAGAGAGAGAGAGAAGGAAGACAGTCAATGACCCGTTATATTAAAAACAGATAACATTTGTTCGCTGGTGGGGTTACGTGTAGTGTGACATGAACCCAAGATCCCGGTTGAGGCCGTCCTCATGGGTGCAGAACTTGGCTATCACTTTCTGCTCAACGATTTTGCGTTGTCGTGTGTCTCGAAGGCCGCCTTGGAGTATGCTTACTCGAAGGTCGGTGGCTGAATGTCCATGACTGCTGAAGTGTTCCCCGACAGGGAGAGAACCCTCCTGTTTGGCGATTGTTGCGCGGTGTCTGTTCATCTGTTGTCGCAGCGTCTGCATGGTCTCGCCAACTCTACAGCAGACGCCGCAAACTCGAAACTAAGATAGAGTCCATACTCTCAACCTGTACTCAGGACACAGCAGACCAGCTACGATATACCGCCAAACAGACGAGGCAACGGAACTACGCTGCCTACATGAAAATCAAGAGCAGGAAGCTTGAGAAACTCGGCATCACCACAAGCATCGACCAAGCTTCCCCTGGTACCACGGTTGCAACCACAGGGAAGTCTATCGTCAATTTGTCCGACCACACCCTTCAACCAGACGAAATCGAAGTTCTCAGCTGAGGGCTCAATTTCTGCCCCACTACCAAAATGGACCCCACTAGTCTCACAGCAGACACAGAGGAATTCATCAGGAGAATGAGGCTCAGGGAATTCTACCACAAACCCCAAGATTTCAGCAGCGAACCCAATGAGACAATCAACGATCTGGAACAGCAGACAGAGGGATCCGCGGTACAGCAACCGAAGAGGAAAGAGTCTCACTGGACTCCTCCAGAGGGTCGCTGCCCTCAGCTTGACATGTATGCTCAAACTGTCAGGAAATGCGTCTATGCCAGATTTATCAGCCGCACTCGGAAGACAGTCCAGAATGTCACCCGAGCACAACGTAACGCCATCAAAGCTCTCAAGACCAACCGCAACATCGTCATCAAACCAGTGGACAAAGGAGGAGCCATCGTCATACAGAACAGAACGTACTATTGCAAAGAAGCATACCGACAACTGGACAACCAGGAACACTACAGACGGTTACCCACAGACCCGACCAAAGAACACACCCATCAGCTCAACAAACTGATCAAGACCTTCGATCCAGACCTTCAAAACATCCTACGCACTCTCATCCCACGTACTCCCCGCGTGGGAGACTTCTACTGCCTCCCAAAGATACACAAAGCCAACACACCTGGACGTCCTATCGTATCAGGCAACGGAACCATGTGTGAGAACCTCTCTGGATACATCGAGGGCATCCTGAAACCCATTGTGCAGGGAACTCCCAGCTTCTGTCGCGACACTACAGACTTCCCACAAAAACTCAGTACCCACGGACCTGTTGAACCAGGAACACTTCTCACCACGATGGACGTCTCGGCACTCTACACCAGTATCCCCCACGATGACGGCATCGCTGCGACAGCATCAATACTCAACACCAACAACAGCCAATCTCCAGACACCATCCTACAACTCATCCGCTTCATCCTGGATCACAATGTCTTCACCTTCAATAACCAGTTCTTTACCCAAACACACGGAACAGCCATGGGGACCAAATTCGCACCCCAATACGCCAACATTTTCATGCACAAGTTCGAGCAGGACTTCTTCACTGCACAGGACCTCCAACCAACACTATACACCAGATACATTGACGACATTTTCTTTCTATGGACCCACGGTGAGGAATCACTAAAGAGACTACACGATAACATCAACAAGTTCCATCCCACCATCAAGCTCACCATGGACTACTCCTCAGAATCAGTTTCTTTCTTGGACACACGAATCTCCATCAAAGACGGGCACCTCAGCACCTCACTCTACCGCAAGCCCACGGACAACCTCACGATGCTCCACTTTTCCAGCTTCCACCCTAACCACGTCAAAGAGGCCATCCCCTATGGACAGGCCCTGCGAATACACAGGGTCTGCTCAGACGAGGAGGAACGCGATGGACACCTACAGACGCTGAAAGACGCCCTAGTAAGAATGGGATATGATGCTCGACTCATCGATCGACAGTTCCGACGGGCCACAGCAAAAAATCGCGTAGACCTCCTCAGAAGACTAACACGGGACGCAACCAACAGAGTACCCTTCGTCGTCCAGTACTTCCCCAGAGCGGAGAAACTACGCCATGTTCTCCGCAGTCTTCAACATGTCATCAATGACGACGAACACCTCGCTATGGCCATCCCCACACCTCCACTACTCGCCTTTAAACAGCAACCCAACCTCAAACAAACCATCGTTCGCAGCAAATTACCCAGCTTTCAGGAGAACAGCGTCCACGACACCACACAACCCTGCCACGGTAACCTCTGCAAGACATGCCAGATCATCGACACAGATACCACCCCATCACACGAGAGGACACCACCCACCAGGTGCACGGTTCATACTCCTGTGACTCGGCCAACGTTGTCTACCTCATGCCCCAGAGCATGGTACATTGGCGAGACCATGCAGACGCTGCGACAACGGATGAACGGACACCGCGCAACAATCGCCAAACAGGAGGGCTCTCTCCCTGTCGGGGAACACTTCAGCAGTCGTGGACATTCAGCCACCGACCTTCAAGTAAGCATACTCCAAGGCGGCCTTCGAGACACACGACAACGCAAAATCGTTGAGCAGAAAGTGATAGCCAAGTTCCGCACCCATGAGGACGGCCTCAACCGGGATCTTGGGTTCATGTCACACTACACGTAACCCCACCAGCGAACAAATGTTATCTGTTTTTAATATAACTGTCTTCCTTCTCTCTCTCTCTCTCTCTTTTTTTTTCTGGGGGTTTGTATATTCGGTGACCTTTTAGGTGACACCTCTCTGTCTGCTCACTGTGATTGCCTTGGCAACGGGCAGTAATCACCAGGCATTGTTCTGTGATTTTCAAATGCGAAGGATTCGAAAATTTCATTTCCACACCATTCACCTGAGGATGGAGGAAGCCTCCGAAAGCTTGTGGAATTTAAAATAAATTTGTTGGACTATAACTTGGTGTTGTAAAATTGTTTACAATTGTCAACCCCAGTCCATCACCGGCATCTCCACATCTTCATTATACAGAATAGCAGAACGATCCCAAAGGTGGGACCACATTAGTAGAATGAATGGACCCAGCTGGATATATTAAAGTCATGATTTTGTTATGTAGCCATGTATATTTTGTTGACTGTGGTGTCACACCAGGTATCCTGCAGAATTCTACATTTATGCCTGTATTGTGATAAGAACTTTGATGCAGTTGAGTACCTGGTGTAATTGTTGAATTTGGCAAGCTCCAATCACCAATTTTCACACCCTTTATATCACGTATTAAGAAAGATCATATCCTATTACCTGCAAAATTACTATCAGTTACTTCGGGAGCTTACTCTGGTACAGTTTTTACAAAACCATTCCTCCTTCACTAGTGGGTTAGGGTTCTGTTTTATAATCTATCTGTTGTTTGTTCTCTGGAACAAGAAATAGCCAAGCCATTTTCAAAGTGCCTGACCGGTTAGGTGAGTGAACTTTAAAAGAAAAGGTTCAAGTGAGTTTGACTCCCATCAACATTCTCTTTCAATTGGAGTAAATGTAATATTGCACTGTGGCTTTCAAACCCATTCTTGTTATGATTTAGCTGTCCCTCCTTAAAATCCATTTAAAGTCTAATGCTGTGTGAATGCACACATCACTGCACTAATGGAAAATAACTGCACAGCTGGTAATATGAGTGCATTTGTCTAGTACATTTTCTGCTGAGAACCCATTTCATTTGACAATATTATTGATTTAAAAATATTACTGATTTAAAAAGATGTTTATCTAAAACTGTTTTCTTCATTATGTAGATGCATTGTCATAAGTTTTTCCAGTCAATGGAGGGCAATACATTGATGTGAGGACTAATCCTTTTTTCTCCTACCATGCCGATAAGAGTTGAGGTACACATCAGTAATTGTTGAGAAATCAAAGCAATTCCATAGTAAACTCTACGTATTTTGTGAACCTTCAGTATTTTGCAAATGACTCTGATTATTTATTTTTAAATAGTTAATCAATTAAGTCTGAGGAGTATGAGTATAATATCCACAGTAATGAATCTGTCTTCCCCCTGCACCCCCGCCAAAACTGGGACCAGTGCAATCCCAAGATAAATACAACGTAGTGTCATCTTGGCTCAGTTGGTTGTAGTCTTGCCACTGTCAGTAGGTTGTAATTCAAGCCCCACTGCAGGACTTGAAGCACATAGGGCCTGAAAATCCATTATCCCACACTGCCACCACAACCCTGGTAGGGTGGGAGTTATGACCTGCTGTTAACCCAAATGCCTGATCCTGTTGGAGTTCCTGCGGTCAGTTAATTTGCATAATGGAGGTAGGTGCCCACACTAATACTTGCACATCTTGGGCATCTGCTAAGTGAGCGGGTGCGGGAAATGCAATACTGGCTACAAGCTTACCTGCAAAGCTGGCTGGTCCGGCTGGATCATTTCTAAAAAAGTTGAAATCGGACTCTGTACAGGAAGGCCAATTTCTCTGGAACCAGAAGAGACCTGTTTCAATATTCTAGGCTTTGAACCAAGCCTGGTACATATTTTTGGGCCCCACTTCCACCTATGACAGCTACTGTATGCCTGTATCTTGCAGTACGCAGGACTAGTGGGAATTCTGACAGCCATCCTGTCAATCCCACCTCATTTTGCCATATCAGGCTGTAAGCGGGTGGACCTTGTCCCCACAGGAAATTACATCAGGCTGTAAGCGGGTGGACCTTGTCCCCACAGGAAATTACATCAGACTGTAAGGGAGTGGAACCTGGGCCCACAGGAAATTACATCAGACTGTAAGGGAGTGGAACTTGGGCCCACAGGAAATCACATCAGGCTTGTGGGGTTCAAAACCCCTTTTCAACAAAGACATTTGGAAACCTGCAAACACAGTAATGTAGTAAACTGTGTTCTCACAAATCCTGTTTTTCCCTCAATGACGCTGATAGCATTGGAGAAGTATGTGTTTCAGGATCGAAGACATTATACTGTGGATGGATATCTAGATTATTAAATAAATAAGCTAGATAGATAATATTGTGCTTAAAGCATTGTCATGCTTTTAAAGCACATAGGCTTTTGGAAACACAAGCTTTTCAACACAGCAAGGGATAACGTAAGAGAAGGCATCAAGGGCATACATCAAAGGCTTCAGATTGGGAAAGCAGTGATAGGTGTGAAAAAAGCATGGGCCTCTCATTCCTATCTGGTAGTCTGTTCAAAGAACTGGGATTTGTAAAATATCAAATAGTATTGCATCCAGTATATGGTCAAATGGTATAAGGAATGGATTTGAAGCCACTGAAGCAATCAAAATTGGAGACATCAGGACCATTAAGAATGTCTGTGCATAGACATGAAAGGGGCTCTCTCTACATGCAAGGCCATAAACAGGGATAGTAAAGGGGGCAGGGGGGGTGGAATTCCTGATGGGAAACGTGGAAGTACGGGTTTCCCTGATGGTCTCACGATTTTGAAGTAAGGACGTCTTTTATTTAGATTGGTCGCTGCAGGTAGGCTTGCTGGGCCTGAGAAAGCATTCCTGCTTCTCCGGGCCCTCAAGCTGTGCTTTAAAGGCACTTATCTGCTGTTTCGGGCCTTGTTGTCTCCTCTCACGTGGCATGAAGGAGAAGGCCCAAGAATCTGTTAAAATGGAGGCCTGCAGCCTCCTTGAAAGGTTTTAGTGACCAACCCGCCTCCTGAGAGCAGGTTGGTCGCCGGCCCTTCATCCCGCCTCCGTTAAAACCGGAAATGGGCGGGTTAGAGGCGGGTTTTCAATTTTTATAATTTTTACTGCTCCCCCCCACATCCAAACCACCCGTTTTTCAAAGTTAAAATCATGCCCATGGTCTTTTCTACATCAAATGGTCTCCGATCACATGATCAAAGCCTAAATTGTCAATCATTGAGGTATGTTAATGATTGAGGCATAGCAACAGGGAGTGATTGGACAAAAAGAATGACCCTCCCCAATCCTACGTCTTATTAGTAAAAACAATATAAAAGGAAGACTTTGAGAGAAGAACAGTCCCTTCACCACCCGGCAGTCACAGGAAACGCACACTGCAGTTGAACATCACACAAGAAGAAGAGGACCTCGTGGACTGAAGAGCTGATCAATCTTCAGGCCCGACGAGCAAAATCTTTGGTTTAAAGGTTGTTTATATATTAATGATTTGCCTGATGTGTGTATGAATTGTTAAGTCATTACATAATAACGTTGTGAATTATTAAGTGCATAACGGGATTTTATAGAGGAAAGTCATATGTATGGTTTGATTTTGCTTCATGAATGCTCACATGAATTATAGCATCATTAAATAATTACTTTTGATTAATGAAACTACCATGACTGATGGTGACTTTCTTCGCTTGGCTATTCGTCCAGTTCCAAGAATCACAAGAAATAAAGGCGTACGCTACAGACGGTAATGGGGTGGACCCTGTCCCCACAGGAAATCTCAATATTCATTTATTCAGGGTGGAGTCCTAGTTTTACCCATTTTTCACCTCTTCGTTCCCCATCTGCCCCAATTAAGCCAGCAGTCTATCCAAATCAGCCTTTTGCCCTGCATGTGCAGATATTTTCTGATCCCAGCAACAAGGGATTTATTTTAAAAGTAATTATTCAGATTTTTTTCAAGAGGATTGCTTCCAGTGGACCAGTTAAGAGACACCCAGCATCAAATACTGCCAGGTCAGGTACAGCACAGTTAGATACAGAGAAACACTCCCTCTCCTCTGTCACAAAATCGGGCATTGGTTCTAATCACAGAAGAGCAGCCCTTTTTCTTTTTGCCACACCAGCCATCCCAGTGGTTTCTTTGACTGAGATTGCCAAAAACTCATACATCTGGAGTCCAGTTGTTTCAAGAGGGAGAATTTTTTTTTAAAAAGTGGGCAATTTGGTGATGTAGATTATTTTTATGAGGGGCTTTTTCAGTGCATCAGTCTTTAAACCAGAACATTGGGATCAGTCAGTAATCAGCACCAATCCTCCCATAGACGTAATTTGCCTATTACCATAGTAAGCCATCACCACTCAACTGGACAACAAACAGAAACGATGTGGCAGGCAGGCCAGATAACCCCATCAAAATCAGATAGTCATGATACCACTGACCAGAAATGCTCCCTTCCTGTGAATTTCACATTGTTCAATGAGACTTTCAGTTTGCACCGAATAAAATTTTTACAAACGCAAGAAGCAATTCAGCAGAAAACTAAAATGAAAATAGCCATTAACTCATTGTGCAGGATTTAAAAAAATAAATATGTTCAAAACGTTCAGTGGAATCAGCCTCTTCCTGTCCAAATGTGCTCTGTTTCTTAGCTCTTTGAGGGTGGATTATTCTGTTAGATGTTGCACATGTTCCCCTGAAACAACCATATGGCCAACAAAACAAACAATTATAAATTCACATTTGGTTAAAGGACCAGCAAGGTAATGGATGTAATGGTGGGTAATGACTGATTTATTCTTATCTATTTTTCTTCCTGTAATCAATGTGATTATTTTATGAGGGTTAGAAATGTTTCTGTCCTGAAAAAACATGTCTTTGTATCTTACAGGTAAAGTGGTTTGCCACAGTGTGATATTGCAAAGACAGATTGCAATGACACAATGGAGTTTTCCAATTTACACATGCTGCAAAGTGATTTTTTTCATTCCATTGTCTCATCTCCTCTCCTGAAGACAGTGACGCTGACATTCTTCATATGCTAGTCTAGACATTGAAGAGCTGACCTTCTGTTCCCAGACAGCGTGATTTTGTGTGGATCTGGAACAGATGGGGTGGAACATAAGGAAGGGAGCCAGCTCCGCAACACTGGCCCTCCTTGCTAGGATTTTCTGCTGGAAGTGGCTGCAGTTATTGAATAAGCCTGCCCAAATGATGTAGTAATGACAGAACAATGTCATACAATAACTTACATTTATATAGCACCGTTAACGTAGAAAAATGTCCCAAGACACATCACAGAGATGGAATCTGACAAAAGTGGAACTCATTTCTTGTCATTACTGACCCAGCAACCTCGGATGCTTGGAACACCAGTATGTTACTGGTATTAGAATAACTATGGCAGCAGAGGAGCATTTAAAATTTAAATTCCTTCCCTTTCCCCAACAAGGGAGTACAATCAATTGCAGGGTGGTCGATTACACTCCTGTGGCCCTAGAGTTTAAAATTTTTAAAAACACACCTTTCTGCTCAGCTGTCCCAAGGGCAGCCAATCTTTATCCAGGGGCCTGAGGCTGTATCCCAAATTTCCATCCCACACCAGAGGTAGGCTCCCCAACAAATGCAGATATCCTGCCAGGAGCCCACCAAGATTAGTTACATGAGGCTGACTCCAGAAAATCTGCTGTGGTCTGCCCATGTCCAAATAAATGGATGCAAAGACCCCTCCACTCACTGGCCCATAGTTACAGTGGGACACTGTCAAAGTGGAAAATCCCACATTGCTCGTCAACCATGAAGGCATTACAGTCGAGCCTGATTCTCTCCTTGCCCAGTATCCAGACATGCTCAATCTCCAGCAGGAGTCATTGAATGTCTTGATGATAACATATTCCTCAAGTATGTATGATCCATATTTGTACTTATTTTAATTTAGATTTTATTTAACTGGTTATTCATCATTGCATTTAAAGGGAAGCATAAATTCACAGTAAACTCAGTTTGCCTCAGATGCAACAGCCAGATGATTTAGGAATTGATTTAATACAATCATGTGTGAATAAAATGCAGAGTGACCATGTCAAATCAATCAAACTAAGTAAATCAAAATTTCAGCTGAACTATTGCTTTTTCCACACAATACCTAAATTGCATATTTTCACCTTGTCAAGCATTTCCTTCAGTAGATGAAGGGAATAAGAGGGGCAAAGAGAGAGAGTACGAGAATAGATTAGCGGCTAACATAAAAGTGAACTCAAAAGTCTTTTCTAAACATATAAATAGTAAAAAGATAGTCAAAGGAAGGGTGGGGTCGATTAGGGACAAAAAAAGAAAATCTTTTTGTGGAGGCAGAGGGCACAGCTGAGGCACTAAATGAATACTTCGTAACGGTCATCGCTAGAGTAGAGGATAGTGCCATTGCAGCAGGAAAAGAGGAGGTAGTAGCGATATTGGGTAGGTGGGGGGGGGGGGTCTGGCATAGGGGGTGGGGTAAGTCCAGCATCGGGGGGGGGGGGGGGAGGTCAACCATTTGCGGGGGTGGGGGTCAGCCGATCGCAGGGGTCCTGTCCGACAGGTGAGCTTGTTGGGCCTGGGTGAAGCACTTCTGCTCCTCCAGGCCCGCAAACAGTGCAATAAAGACACTCACCTTATGGGTCTGGCCGTACCCAGCTGCTTTCACCTGACGTGACTCGGAAGCGATGGGAAAACCCGAGCAGGTAAAATTAAATTCATTTCAGTGTTCTAATACACAAAATATTGAGTACCTCAAGCATCTCAATGAAGTTCAATGCCCTTTTACGTATTGGCCTGCCGGCATTAAGTGGGGGCGGGACTTCCTGGTGTCTGCACTCCACAGGCAGACAAACCTGCCTGGGTTAAACCCATAAATGGGCGCATTGGAGCCGGGATGCGATCCTGCTCCAAATAGCTGTTATTTTAGCCTGCCACCTTTTTTTTCATTCATTCATGGGATGTGGGCGTCGCTGGCAAGGCCAGCATTTATTGCCCATCCCTAATTGCCCTTGAGAAGGTGGTGGTGAGCCGCCTACTTGAACCGCTGCAGTCCGTGTGGTGAAGGTTCTCCCACAGTGCTGTTAGGAAGGGAGTTCCAGGATTTTGACCCAGCGACGATGAAGGAACAGCGATATATTTCCAAGTCGGAATGGTGTGTGACTTGGAGGGGAACGTGCAGGTGGTGTTGTTCTCATGTACCTGCTGCCCTTGTCCCTCTAGGTGGTAGAGGTCGCGGGTTTGGGAGGTGCTGTCGAAGAAGCCTTGGCGAATTGCTGCAGTGCATCCTGTGGATGGTACACACTGCAGCCACAGTGCGCCGGTGGTGAAGGGAGTGAATTTTTTAAGTGGTGGATTGGGTGCCAATCAAGCGGGCTGCTTTGTCCTGGATGGTGTCGAGCTTCTTGAGTGTTGTTGGAGCTGCACTCATCCAGGCAAGTGGAGAGTATTCCATCACACTCCTGACTTGTGCTTTGTAGATGGTGCAAAGGCTTTGGGGAATCAGGAGGTGAGTCACTTGCCACAGAATACCCAGTCTCTGACCTGCTCTTGTAGCCACAGTATTTATGTGGCAGGCCCAGTTAAGTTTCTGGTCAATGGTGACCCCCAGGATGTTGATGGTGGGGGATTCGGCGATGGTAATAATATTGAATGTCAAGGGGAGGTGGTTAGACTCTCTGTTGTTGGAGATGGTCATTGCCGGGCACTAGTCTGGCACGAATGTTACTTGCCACTTATCAGTCCAAGCCTGGATGTTGTCCAGGTCTTGCTGCATGCGGGCACGGACTGCTTCATTATCTGAGGGGTTGCGAATGGAACTGAACACTGTGCAATCATCAGCAAACATCCCCATTTCTGACCTTATGATGGAGGGAAGGTCATTGATGAAGCAGCTGAAGATGGTTGGGCCTGGGACACTGCCCTGAGGAATGCCTGCAGCATTGTCCTAGGGCTGAGATGATTGGCCCCCAACAACCACTACCATCTTCTTTTGTGCTAGGTATGACTCCAGCCACTGGAGAGTTTTCCCCGATTCCAATTGACTTCAATTTTACGAGGGCTCCTTGGTGCCACACTCGGTCAAATGCTGCCTTGATGTCAAGGGCAGTCACTCTCACCTCACCTCTGGAATTCAGCACTTCTGTCCATGTTTGGACCAAGGCTGTAATGAGGTCTGGAGCTCAGTGGTCCTGGTGGAACCTAAACTGAGCATCGGTGAGCAGGTTATTGGTGAGAAAGTGCCGCTTGATAGCACTGTTGACGACACCTTCCATCACTTTGCTGATGATTAATAGTAGAATGATGGGGCAGTAATTGGCCGGATTGGATTTGTCCTGCTTTTTGTAGACAGGACATACTTGGGCAATTTTCCATATTGTCGGGTAGATGCCAGTGTTGTAGCTGTACTGGAACAGCTTGGCTGGAGGCGCAGCTAGATCTGGAGCACAAGTCTTCAGCACTACAGCCGGGATGTTGTCGGGGCCCATGGCCTTTGCTGTATCCAGTGCAATCAGCCGTTTCTTGATATCATGTGGAGCGAATCAAATTGGCTGAAGACTGGCTTCTGTGATGGTGGGGGTAACAGGAGGAGGCCGAGATGGTTCATCCACTCGGCACTTCTAGCTGAAGATGATTGCAAACACTTCAACCTTGTCTTTTGCACTCATGTGCTGGACTCTGCCATCATTGAGGATGGGGATATTCACTGAGCCTCCTCCTCCCGTTAGTTGTTTAATTGTCCACGTGTGGATGTGGCAGGACTGCAGAGCTTTGATCTGATCCGTTGGTT
The DNA here is from genome assembly GCF_035084215.1 of Heptranchias perlo. Classification (NCBI taxonomy): domain Eukaryota; kingdom Metazoa; phylum Chordata; class Chondrichthyes; order Hexanchiformes; family Hexanchidae; genus Heptranchias; species Heptranchias perlo. Next base: position 94,620,363 of record NC_090326.1, read on the forward strand.
GTGGAATCGCTTAGCTCTGTCTATATCATGTTGCTTCCGCTGTTTAGCATGCATGGAGTCCTGTGTTGTAGCTTCACCACGTTGACACCTCATTTTTAGGTACGCATGGTGCTGCTCCTGGCATGCTCTTCTACACTCCTCATTGAACCAGGGTTGATCCCGTGGCTTATTGGTAATGGTAGAGTGAGGAATATGCCGGGCCATGAGGTTACAGATTGTGCTGGAATACAATTCTGCTGCTGCTGATGGCTCAGAGCGCCTCATGGATGCCCAGTTTTGAGCTGCTAGATCTGTTCTGAATCCATCCCATTTAGCAAGGTGGTTGTGCCACACAACACGTTGGATGGCGTCCTCAGTGTGAAGACGGGACTTCGTCTCCACAAGGACTGTGCGGTGGCCACTCCTACCAATACTGTCATGGACAGATGCATCTGCGACAGGTAGATTGGTGAAGACGAGGCCTGCCACCTACCCCCATGGAGTGAGTTCTACAATTCCTTGGGCTCTGATTATTTATTCTCAATAATGTCCATTTTTACTCATTTTAAGTTTGGGCGTATTTTAATGTGATTGGGAGGATACTTGGGTGTAACTTCACATCGGAAAATGGGCTCAACATTGGGCATATTTTCGGGACTAACTTGCGCCCATGGAGAAAATTCCAGGCCCAGAACTTCATTCACTTTATGTCATCTGCAAATATCCAAGCGCAAGAAACGCCAAAACTGGAAGGAACTGCCTAAAATAAGCAGAAGTTTCATTTGGAAATTAAAATTACCCCACCCATGTCCTGCAAACCAATTTTCTGATGTTTGTGCATCCAGGGCATTCATTCAACATTATAACCATTAAACTGGGTGTCCAGATTTGCTCGGTAATGATAATTACATGAAGGTTCAAGTGTTTTTCAGCCACTTTTTGACATTTTTCTTAATTTTTCTTCTGCTGTTACTTTCTAATTGTGCCAATTTTTCTGCCTCTTTTTTCTGCCACCAGTACCATTATTGTCACCAATTAGTTTCTCTATGGGAACCCTCTATCTAGTCATTTTAGAGAAAGAAAAGGATGACTAATGGAAAGATGCCAGGCAGGTCAGGTGGCAACAGAGGCCGGATACAGAACTGTGGCAACTGCTGCTAACATATCTGCAGCTATAATGCAACTTGGGGCTGACACAGCCAGTGACAGTAATTATCGCCTGTTTCATGAAACCTCCTTCCATCTCCTTCTGGGCATGGAGCAATGTTGGCTTGGGACGGTGCCACAGATTGACGGGGAGAGCCACCCTCCTCGAAACCACCTCAGTCAGCACCACCTCCATTTCAGCAGCCAATGAGTGCTGGGCTACACTGCTACTTGCCTCCAGACCCAGACCTGCAACTTAGATTTCCTGCTACATCATTTTTGCCTGTTACCTCTTCGGCCCCTGTCCCTTCAGTATTGGCAAAAGCCGCTGAGCCTTTGAGCCTTTCCTAAGGCATAAGGACTTTTGCCTTTCTATTCTGACACTCCCCTTTTAATTGTCTGCAACTCTTGAAATTTCAGCTACTTGCAATTTTCCACTCCCACCACTGGCAAGCGTCCTGCACACAGCCAAATCTGCTTATGAAACCTTGCATAATTACGATAATGAGCTGACAATGGAAAATTTGGTGCAAATCGCACATTTCACTTTGGGTGAGTATAATACCCATTTCAAACTGCAAACCGTGTAAACTGCACAGATATGGGAAAATCAATGCACATCGATCTTATCTGCTGCTAAAAATGTGTAATTTTATATAAAGTTAAATCAAAATGCAAAAGTTTGAACTGTGGCACCTGTAAATTTCTGTAACAGTACAAATGTTCCCCAGTGGCTGACATGGCATTAGATCGAGCATGTGTGCATTAAGTAATTGTTATTTTCTGATCTGATTAACTTTTGCCCACCCTCCTACAATTGGTTGTTAAGCTACAATTAATCTGGAACATGCAAACTTATTCAGGTTTTACTTCATTCTCACATTGTGTTCATTTGTCCTATTTAAAGCTGGTTTTAAAGTATTGGAGAGATCCATCAACATTCAAGTAGTGAGTAGAGCAGAAGATATTGACTAAAAGATAAGGGACAGATTTTTCACTTCAGTTGTGCCAATGAACCAACATAACTTGGCAGACAGGGAAGCCTTTCCACTGACTCTCAATATCACTTCTGGGTGGGCCCATTAAGAAGCAAATGACGGGATGACATAATTTTCTATCATTTGCATCTCAGCAACACTGAGCACAGTGTTCCTAGCTCCTGGCATCTGGCATTGCTTTTGGCTGCAGTGGTGCTTAAATTTTTAAGGGCCACTTCCATTAAGGCAATCGATTATAGAGCAATTGATGGCATTGGTCAAAGTGGCAATTTTTAAAAACTGACATTTTAAGAATGTTTCTTCATTGTCAGCCATCACATCAAGAATTATAAAAACTGACAGTAAAAGCTTCTACAAGTATATAAAAAGGAAGAGGGTAGCTGAAGTTAAAATTGGTCCCTTAGAGGGTGAGAGTGGGGAAATAATAATGGAAAACAAGGAAATGGCAGAGGAATTGAACAGATATTTTGTATCAATCTTCACAGTAGAAGACACTAATAACATACCAATAAGAGTAGAAAATCAAGGGGCAAAGGGGAGGAGGAACTAAAAACAATCACTATCACGAGAGAAAAAGTACTAGGTAAACTAATGGGTCTAAAGGCTGACAAGCCCCCTGGACCTGATGGCTTGCATCCGAGGGTCTTAAAGGAAGTGGTTACAGAGATAGTGGATACATTGGGTGTAATCTTCCAGAATTCACTAAATTCTGGAAAGGTCCCAGCGGATTGGAAAACCGCAAACGTAACACCCCTATTCAAGAAGGGAGTGAGACAGAAAGCAGGTAACTATGGACCAGTTAGCCTAACATCTGGGAAAATGCTAGAATCCATTGTTAAGGAAGTAGTAGCAGGACATTTGGAGACTCATAATACAATCAAGGAGAGTTAACATGGTTTTATGAAGGGGAAATCATGTCTGACAAATTTATTAGAGTTCTTTGAGGAAGGAATGGGCAGGGTGGATAAAGGGGAACCAATGGATGCAGTATATTTGGACTTCCAAAAGGAATTCAATAAGGTGCCACATAAAAGGTTACTGCACAAGATAAGGGCTCATGGTGTTCGGGTTAATATACTGACATGGATAGAGGATTGGCTAACTAACAGAAAACAAAGAGTCGGGATAAAAGGGTCATTTTCAAAATGGCAATCTGTAACTAGTGGGGTGCCGCAGGGCTCAGTGCTGGGGCCTCAACTATTTACAATATATATCAATGACTTGGATGAAGGAACAGAGTGTCTTGTGGCCAAATTTGCTGATGATACAAAGATAGGTGGAAAAGCAAGTTACGATGAGGACACCTCCTGACTCCCCAAAGCCTTGCCACCATCTACAAGGCACAAGTCAGGAGTGTGATGGAATACTCTCCACTTGCTTGGATGAGTGCAGCTCCAACAACACTCAAGAGGTTCGACACCATCCAAGATAAAGCAGCCCGCTTGATTGGCACCCCATCCACCACCCTAAACATTCACTCCCTTCACCACCGGCGCACTGTGGCTGCAGTGTGTACCATCCACAGGATGCACTGCAGCAACTCGCCAAGGCTTCTTCGACAGCACCTCCCAAACCCGCGACCTCTACCACCTAGAAGGACAAGGGCAGCAGGCACATGGGAACAACACCACCTGCACGTTCCCCTCCAAGTCACACACCATCCCGACTTGGAAATATATCGCCATTCCTTCATCGTCGCTGGGTCAAAATCCTGGAACTCCCTTCCTAACAGCACTGTGGGAGAACCATCACCACACGGACCGCAGCGGTTCAAGAAGGCGGCTCACCACCACCTTCTCAAGGGCAATTAGGGATGGGCAATAAATGCTGGCCTCGCCAGCGACGCCCACATCCTGTGAACGAATAAAAAAAAATAAGGAAAGATTGAACAGGTTGGGTCTATACTCATTGGAGTTTAGAAGAATGAGAGGAGACCTTATTGAAACATACAAGATTCTGAGGGGACTCGATAGGGTAGATGCTGAGAGGATGTTACCCCTCATGGGGGAATCTAAAACTAGGGGGCATAGTCTCAGAATTAGGGGTCGCCCGTTTAAGACGAAAATGAGGAGGAATTTCTTCTCCCAGAGGGTCGTGAATCTTTGGAATTCTTTACCCCAGAAATCTGTGGAGGCTGAGTAATTGAATACATTCAAGGCTGAGTTAGACAAATTTTTGATCAGCAAGGGAGTCAAAGGATATGGGGAAAAGGCGGGAAAGTGGAGTTGAGGTAAAAATCAGATCAGTCATGATCTCATTAAATGGCCGAATGGCCTACTCCTGCTCCTATTTCTTATGGTCGTCCAGTCATGTTATGTTGCAGCAAGGCACCATGGTAGTTTCCCTCGCGCCCCCCCCCACAACCTGAGGTAGGTGCCCCAGTGACACCACAAATGGCCCCAGCATCCGATCTAAAGATCTGCCGCCATTGCGGCAAAGAGGGAAATCTAGTCTTTCAGTGAATTTTCAATTGTGACAGTTAATCAAACATCTCACGACCAGATATTTTGCAGGAGTAGACCACGGACCTGGAGGCTCAACAGACACACTGGCTATCACTTGGTGCAGTGGCAGTCGCTGGACCTCAACGCAGAACAATGTGTAAAAAAGCTACTTGATCCATTGTTTTGTCATAGGTTGCTCTTCCATTCTTCACTCCCTCACCGTCGACAGTGATTTGCAGGGCCTCAATTATAGAGTAGCTCTTTCTATGCCTCGCCCACTCCCTCAGCAGTCAAATTTGCATCTTCTTCATACAAAGGGTAGTGGACTTCAATTATCCCAACATAGACTGGGATAGTGACAGTGTAAAGGGCAAAGACAGGGAGGAATTCCTGAAATGTGTCTAAGAGAATTTTCTTGATCAGTATGTTTCCAACCCATCGAGGAAGGAAGCAGTGCTGGATCTAGTTCTGGGGAATGAAGTGGGGCAAGTGGAGCATATTTCAGTGGAGGAGTATTTGGTGAAAAGTGATCATATCATTAGGTTTAGAATAGTTGAGGAAAAGGACAAGGAACAATCAAGCATAAAAATGCTTAACTGGAGGAGGGCTAATGAGTTAAAAAGGGATCTTGCCCTCATGGATTGGAATCAAAAATTGGTGAGCAAAACAGTAATTGAACAAAGGGAGACCTTCAAGGAGGAGATGGTTCGGGTACAGCGTAGACACACTCCCATGAGGGGGAAAGGAAGGGCATCTAAAGCTAGAGCTCCCTAGATGACTAAAAATATAGAGAATATAACAAAACAGTTTAATACTTCCCATCTGTCTTCACTAGAGTAGAGGATGCTGCCAACATAGCAGTAAAGAAGGAGGTAGTAATGATATTGGATAGGATAAAAATAGATAAAGAGAAGGTACTTAAAAGGTTGGCAGTACTCAAAGTAGAAAAGTCATCCATTCCAGATGGGATGCATCCTAGGTTACTGAGGGAATTAAGGGTGGAAATTGAGGAGGCTCTAGCCAAAATCTTCTAATCCTCCTTAGATATAGGGGTGGTGCTGGAGGACTGGAGAATTGCAAATGTTACACCCTTGTTCAAAAAAGGGGAGAGGGATGAACTCGGCAATTACAGCCCAGTCATCCTAATGTCAGTGGGTGAGAAAAGTTTTAGAGACAATAATCTGGGACAAAATTAATTGTTACTTGGAAAAGTATGGGTTAATAAATAAGAGTCAGCATGGAATTGTTAAAGGAAAATCGTGTTTGACTAACTTGATTGAGTTCTTTGATGAAGTAATGGAGCTGGTTGATGAGGGTAGTGCGGTTGATGTGTATATGGACTTTCAAAAGGCATTGGATAAAGTACCACATAATAGACTTGGTAGCTAAATTAAAGCCCATGGGATTAAAGGGATAGTGCAGCATGGATACGAAATTGGCTAGGGGACAGAAAGCAGACAGTAGTGGTGAACGGTTGTTTTTCAGACTGGAGGAAAGTATACAGTGGTGTTCCCCAGGGGTCAGTATTAGGACCACTGCTCTTTTTGATATGTATTAATGACCTGGGTATAGAGGGTATAATTTCAAAGTTTGCAGATGACGTGAAAATCGGAAATGTAGTAAACAATGTGAAGGATAGTAACAGACTTCAGGAGGACAAAGACAGACTGGTGGAACGGGCAGACACATGGCAGATGAAATTTAACACAGAGAAGTGTGGGAAGTGATACATTTTGGTAGAAGAATGAGGAAAGGCAATATAAACTAAATGGTACAATTTTAAAGGGAGTATAGGAACAGACAGACCTGGGGGTGTACGTACACCCTGGCAGCAGGACAAGATGAGAAGGCTGTTGAAAAAGCATATGGGTCCTCGGCTTTATTAATAGAGGCATATAGTAAGGAAGTTATGCTAAATCTTTATAAAACACCACTTAGGCCTCAGCTGGCGTATTGTGTTCAATTCTAGGTACCACACTTTGGGAAGGATGTATCGGGGTTAAAGAGGGTACAGAAGAGAATTACTAGAATGGCATCAGGGATGAGGGACTTCAGTTATGTGGAGAGACTGGAGAAGCTGGGGTTGTTCTCCTTAGAACAGAGAAGGTTAAGGAGAGATTTGATAGAGATGTTCAAAATCATGAACGGTTTTGATAGAGTAAATAAGGAGAAACTGTTTCCAATGGCAGAAGGGTCGGTAACCACCAGACACAGATTTAAGGTGATTGGCAAAAGAACCAGAGGCAACATGAGGAAATGTTTTTTTACGCGGTGAGTTATTATGATCTGAAATGCACAGCCTGAAAGGTGGAAGCAGATTCAATAATAACTTTCAAAAGAGAACTGGATAAATACTTGAAGGGAAAAAAAATACCGGGCTATGGGGAAAGAGCAGGGGAGTGGGTCAAATTAGATAGCTCTTTCAAAGAGCCGGCACAGGCAAAATGGGCCGAATGGATCCTTCTGTGCTGTACCATACTATGATTCTATGAATTCTGGAACTCTTCCCCCAAAAAACTGTTGAGGCAAGGTCAATTGAAAATTTCAAAACTGAGATTGATAGATTTTTACAAGGCAAGGCTATAAAGAGGTACAGATCAGGCATGATTTAATTGAATGGTGGAACAGGCTGAAGGGGCTGAATGGCCTACTCCTGTTCCTATATTTCTATGGTTGATGCAGTGGGTATTATTTATGGCTCAGTGCATTTTTAGAGAGGTTCAGGATTATTATTGCAGGTTTTTTTTTCTTATTGACTGCTCAGTTGTATGTTAATTGTAATATTCTGGCTCCATGATGGCAAAATGATGGAGACTGTGAGTCAGTTAAAAAATGAGAGTAAAAAGACCCTATCTAATTTAGAATACATTCAGTGCACTAAGAATAAATTAAACCCCCTTGATGGATAAATCGAACTGAATTTTTGGAGAAGATTATTTCTGGCTGTTCCAGCAACTGATCTGCTCAGTGACCCACCACTTGGTAACAGCGCGCCTCTAAAAATGAACTGTCAATTCTTTGGACAGTCTTAACAGAACTGACTGTTGCCACGGGAACAACATTTACATTTATGTACACAGAAAACTGTGTTCTATTCCTGGCTTCACAGACTACAATTTCCATCCTGGCCCCAATATGGAACCGAACCAGTGATTGAACCCTCGAATCTCTTGGCCTGTATGATTTAACACAACAATTTGGGGTCATCAGGAAGGAATTACCATTGCTAAAGGTAATCCAAAAAGATAACAGACACCTAAATATTTTATTGTTGATTAGAGTAAATGCTATTATAAAAGAATAAGCTTCTGTTTCACATCAACAAACCCAGAAGAACATTTTTTGAGGAGGTAACAAGGAGGGTCGATGAGGGTAGTGCATTTGATGTAGTCTACATGGATTTTAGCAAGGCTTTTGACAAGGTCCCACATGGCAGACTGGTCAAAAAAATACAAGCCCATGGGATCCAAGGGAGAGTGGCAAGTTGGATCCAAAATTGGCTCAGTGGCAGGAAGCAAAGGTAAAGGTCGACGGGTGTTTTTGTGACTGAAAGGCTGTTTCTATTGGGGTTCCGTAGGGCTCAGTACTAGGTCCCTTGCTTTTTGTGCTATATATTAATGATTTGGACTTAAATGTAGGGGGCATGCTTAAGAAGTTTGCAGATGATACAAAAATTGGCTGTGTGGTTGATAGTGAGGAAGAAAGCTGTAGATTGTAAGAAGGTATCACTGGACTGGTCAGGTGGGGAGAAAAGTGGCAAATGGAATTCAATCCGGAGAAGTGTGAGGTAATGCATTAGGGGAGGGCAAACAAGGCAAGAGAGTTCACAATAAATGGGAGGATACTGAAAGGTGTAGAGCAAGTGAGGGACTTTGGAGTACATGTCCACAGATCCCTGAAGGTAGCAGGTCAGGTAGATAAGGTGGTTAAGAAGGCATTTGGGATACTTTCCTTTATTAGCTGAAACACAGAATATAAGAGCAGGGAGGTTATGCTGGAACTGTATAAAATGCTGGTTAGGTCACAGCTTGTGTACTGTGTACTGTTCTGGTCACCACAATACAGGAAGGATGTAATTGCACTAGAGAGGGTACAGAGGAGATTTACGAGGATGTTAACAGGACTGGAGAATTTTAGCTATGAGGAAAGATTGGATAGGCTGGGATTGTTATCTTTGGAGCAGAGTAGGCTGAGAGGTGATTTAATTGAGGTGTACAAAATTACGAGGAGCCTAGATAGAATGCTTAGGATGGACCTATTTCCCTTAGCAGAGAGATCAATAACCAGGGGGCATAGATTTAAAGTGATTAGTAGAAGGATTAGAGGGAAACTGAGGAAATTTATCTTCACCCAGAGTGTGATAGGGGTCTGGAACTCACTGCCTGAAAGGGTGGTAGAGGCAGAAACCCTCAACTCATTTAAAAAATACCTGGATGTGCACCTGAAGTGCCGTAACCTACAGGGCTACGGACCAAGTGCTGGAAAGTGGGATTAGGCTGGGTGGCTCATTTTCAGTCGGCGCAGACACGATGAGCCCAATGGCCTCCTTCTGTGCCATAAATTTGCTATGATTCTATGAAAACTTTGCCCCAATTCCAAATGCAGGACAAATTTAATATAATTTCAGTGAAATTGCAGAGCTTTACCAGGAAAATTATTTTAAAGAGGCAGAAACACAAATAAAATCCAAGCAGTAATCAAATGCACGGAGGTGGAACTGCAATAAATCTGAGCTTTAAATAATGGAAGTGTTTCGGTAAACACAAGAGCAGAGCTCGCAGATCAAGATCGAATTGCTGACGTTATGATCTAGCAGTGGGATCACAGACACTGCATATTGTTTCCCATGTAATTTTTAAATGCTATTTGATTTCAGTCATTTATAAATGATTGGTTCTATGAAAGGGACGTCCTTTAAATAATTCAGCTAAATTCAGCAGCACTAAGTCAGGTCCACGTACGGAGAATGACCTATGTGCAATTTAACAATGAGACTCAGGTTTCTTTTAGCAGAAGAATAAGCCAGTTTATGGGATGAGGTTTACAGCATAGTGTTCACTCGGCTAGCTACACTGACAATCTTCTGAAGCAGTCAGTGTGGACGAGACAATCTAATTTTATATGTAGTGTTTCGAATGAACTTTTCAGATACAAGAAGTTAGTGAGTTTTATGAATATCTGAGCTGAAGTGCTGATGGGCACAGAATTTTTAAATGATAAAATAGTGTCACTTGGGATTTCATTACTATTTGATTTGAATAGATCTAAAAGTGCTGACTGAACTTTTCAGTTATTCATAGATCAATTCAAGGCGAGGGAATACACAATAAATGGTAGGATACTGAGAAATGTAGAGGAACAGAGGGATCTTGGATTGCATGTCCACAGATCCCTGAACGTAGCAGGACAGGTAGATGAGGTGGTTAAGAAGGCATATGGGATATTTTCCTTTATTAGCCGAGGCACAGAATATAAGAGCATGGAGGTTATGCTAGGACTGTATAAAACACTAGGCCACAGCTAGAGTACTGCATACAGTTCAGGTCACCACGTTACAGGAAAGATGTGATTGCACTAGAGAAGGTACTCAGGAGATTTACGAGGATGCTGCCAAGACTGAAGAATTTTAGCTATGAGGAAAGATTGGATAGGCTGGGGTTGTTTTCTTTGGAACAGAGAAGGCTATGGAACCAACCAGTGAACAGGCCATTTTAGATCTGGTAATGAGTAATGAGACATGAATTATTAATAACCTCAAAGTAAAGGATCCCTTAGGAAACAGTGATCATAATATGATAGAATTTCACATCCAGTTTGAAAGTGAGGATCTTGGATCTGAAACTACTGAATTAAACCTAAATAAGGGCAATTACAATGGCATGAAGACAGAGTTGGCTAAAGTGGACTGGGAAAACAGATTAGAAGGTATGGCAGTGGATAAGCAGTGGCAGACATTTAAAAAGATATTTTATGACTCTCAACAAAAATATATCCCAGTAAGGAGGAAAGACTCCATGAGAAGGGTGTACCAACCATGGCTTACTAAGGAAGTTAAGGATGGTATCAAGTTAAAAGAAAAGGCATGTAAAGTGGCAAAGATTAGTGGTAAGCCCAAAGATTGGGATAACTTTAGAAACCAGCAAAGGAGGACTAAAAAAATAATAAAGAGGGAGAAAATAGATTGAGAGTAAACTAGCAAGAAATATAAAAACTGACAGTAAGAGCTTTTACAAGTATATAAAAAGGAAGAGAGTAGCTAAAGTAAGTACAGGTCCCTCAGAGGATGAGACTGGGGAAATAATAATGGAAAACAAGGAAAAGGCAGAGGAATTGAACAGATATTTTGTATCTGTCTTCATAGTAGAAGTTACTAAAAGCATACCAATAATAGTAGATAATGAAGAGGCAAAGGAGAGGGAGGATCTAAAAACAATCACTATCACTGGAGAAAAAGTACTAGGCAAACTAATGGGTCTGTCGGCTGACAAGTCCCCTGGACCCGGTGCCTTGCATCTGAGGGTCTTAAAAGAACAGATATAGTGGATGCATTGGTTGTAATCTTCCAAAATTCACTAGATTCTGGAAAGGTCCCAGCGGATTGGAAAACTGCAAATGTAATGCCCCTATTCAAGAAAGGAGGGAGACAGAAAGTAGATAACTATAGACCAATTAGCCTAACATCTGTCATTGGGAAAATGCTAAAATCCATTATTAAGGAAGTAGTAGCATTTAGAGACTCAAAACAAAATCAAGGAGAGTCAACATGGTGATATGAAAGGGAAATCGTGTTTGACAAATTTATTAGAGTTCTTTGAGGTAGTAACGAGAGGGTGGATAAAGGGGAACTAGTAGATGTAGTGCATTTGGATTTCCAAAAGGCATTTGATAAGGTGCCACATAAAAGATTTCTGCACAAGGTAAGAGCTCGTGGTCTTGGGGGTAATATATTAGCATGGATAGAGGATTGGCTAACTAACAGAAAACAGAGAGTCGGGATAAAGGGGTCATTTTCAGGATGGCAATCTGTAACTAGTGGGGTGCCAGAGGGATCAATGCTGGAGCTTCAACTATTTACAATCTATATCAATAACTTGGATAAAGAAAGTGAGTGTACTGTGGTCAAATTTTTAGATGATACAAAGATAGGTGGAAAAGTAAGTTGTGAGGAGGACACAAATTTTCTGCAAAGGGATATTGACAGGTTAAGCGAGTGGGCAAAAATTTGGCAGATGGAGTATAATGTGGGAAAATGTGAAGTCACCCACTTTGGTAGGAAGAATAAAAACAAAACATTATATAAATAGAGAAAGACTATAGAATGCTGTAGTACAGAGGGATTTGGGTGTCCTCGTACATGAAACACAATAAGTTAGCATACAGATGCAGCAGGTAATTGGGAAGGCAAATGGAATATTGGCCTTTATTTCAAGGAGGATGGAGTATAAAAGCAGGGAAGTCTTGCTACAACTGGTTGCTGGTGAGACCACACCTAGAGGACTGCATACAGTTTTGGTCCCCTTATTTAAGGAAGGATATACTTGCATTGGAGGTGGTTCAGAGAAGGGTCACAAGGTTGATTCCAGGCATGGAAGGGTTTTCTTATGAGGAAAGATTGAGCAGGTTGGGCCTATACTCACTGGAGTTTAGGAGAATGAGAGGAGATCTTATTGAAACATATAAGATTCTGAGTGGGCTTGACAGGGTAAATGATGAGAGAGTGTTTCCCCTCATAGGAGAATCTAGAACTAGGGGGCATAGTCTCAGAATAAGGGGTCGCCCATTTAAGACAGAGAGGAGGAGAAATTTCTTCTCTCAGAGGGTTGTGAACCTTTGGAATTCTTTGCCTCAAAGGGCGGTGGAGGCTGAGTCATTGAATATATTCAAGGCAGAGTTAGACAAATTTTTGATCAGCAAGGGAGTCAAAGGATATGGGGAAAAGGCGGGAAAGTGGAGTTGAGGCCAGAATCAGATCAGCCATGATCTCATTGAATGGCGGAGCAGGCTCGAAGGGCCGAATGTTCTGAGGGGAGATTTAATTGAGGTGTATAAAATTATGAGGAGCTTGGATAGAGTGGATAGGAAGGATCTATTTCCCTTAGCAGAGAGGTCAATAACCAGGGGGGTATAGATTTAAAGTAATTGGTAGAAGGATTAGAGGGTAGTAGAGGGGAAATCTTTTCACCCAGAGGGTGGTAGGGGTCTGGAACTCACTGTCTGAAAGGACAGTAGAGGCAGAAATCCTCAACTCATTTAAAAAGTACCTGGATATGCACTTGAAGTGCTGTAACCTACAAGGCTGCGGATCAAGAGCTGGAAAGTGGGATTAGGCTGGATAGCCCTTTCTCGGCCGGCACAGGCACGATGGGCCTGTGCCGGCCGAGAAAGGGCTATCCTTAATCGTACCCTATCAAAGGCAATAATATCCTTCCTATGATTAGATAATTAGAACTGCATACAGTACTCCAGATAGGGTTTCACCAATGATACAGAGTCTTTCCGACCCTCTGCTAGTGCACTTTGCTGATAGTTTTATAGGTGTATCCAATACAATTCTAAATATCTATATTAGTGATCTTGGGGCTGATTTTCCTGCCTCCCCCAACCCAGAGCTGCACAAATGCTGGACAGTGCCTGAAATACACGGCATCTGTCCAAACTAAGCAGTGTCTGGTTTTAGTAAGCAGGGCCGTTAATATTGCTTGATTGCACCCCTAGATCAGGCCCATTTCCTGGCAGAGACTGGTTCTGAGAAAAAGCAGCAGAAAGATGAACTGGCCTGGAAACTGGCCTATTTGGTGGGGGTGTGGGGGGGGGGAGAGATGGTGAAGAAGAACAGAGACAGAACTACTTCCTTATGAATTATGATGATAATGAGAAGATGAGTGAGATGGTGATCTAAAGGAAGATGAAGGCAGACTGAAGCCCACCCATTTGTTCCTGCACAGCCCTCTTTCCTCCTGTTTCTCTGTCTCAACCCCCTCCACTCACCCTCTGCATCACACATTTCATCACTGCCACCCACCAGCTCAAATACTTTCACCTGGAGACAATTAGATAGTGTTAGTGAGGATGTGGCACTGGGTGATTCATAGAGCACGAGGGACCCGAAGGAATGGTAAGTGGATGAGGATCTGCCACCTTCCCAGCAGAGGCTGAGGAGAAGGCTGTCTATGGCTTTGGAGTCAAGGGACCCAAAGCTCATCTGAAAAGAAGGATGTTTGAGGAACATCGTATCCATGTGCCAGCTCTGAGGTCAGTCTCCCAGGATGTTCAGCGACTGACAGGTGTGACTCTTAAGTCTACAGGGAAGCTTTTTCATCGCTGACGGCATTAGTGGAGCATGTGGCAGCTTCATTGGAATCTGCAGCAACCCCCCACCTATATTGAGTGTGGTGGTCACCTTCATAGCCACAGAGAGAGCAGTGTGGGCAGGTGAGTGTGGCTGCAGGTCATTACGCAGTAGGTGACATAGCTGCCCTGTTGCCTCTTTGGTAAAGCGTGGGGGTAGGGGGGAGGTGAACCGGTTCGGGGAGAGCCGGGGACAGCAGCAGCCCATAATACTATTGTGGAGCCAGGAGGAGACTCTGGCTTCTCCTGGATCCATATTAACATAAGCAAAAGAAGTTAACTTCTGTTTTTGTTGGCAGCCTCCATCGGTCCCTTTAAGGACCACTGGTTAGGGCACTGTAGACCTGGTAAAATTGAACGGCAGATTGTGGTCCTCACAAAGGTATTAGGACTCTGATTGGCACATTCAAGCACCCTGGACATGTGGAAGTTGTTGGCTTCCAATTTGGCAGCCAGCGCACTTCCAGAGAGATGGAATCCCCCAACTCTAAATTTTTGCCAAAAAAACAGGCGTAATGAGGACCAATTTCTCCCCATTAGGATAAAAGTTCCCTCTTTCTGCTGGTTGTAATAATAAGGATGATACCAATTCAATTCCTAGTGGGTTTGGGCCTAGTGCCAAATAATTTGGTACAAAATGACACTAAATTGTTAATCTCGGTTGGACCACAAAAATTGCCAGTGCGGAAAATGGAAAAAATTATACTGGGGCAGTAATGAATGCTGAAACGTAATAAATTGATCTGGTACTTCTGTGGCTGGCTTGAGAACTTCTAATGCTGGTACTGGTACCTAAACTGAAAAAACTAAGACTGATATTACAAGTGTCTGCTCCCAGTGCACAACGTCACTCGATGCAAGTATGCGTTGCACAATCAAACTATAATGTTATAACCCCAACTGCAACCAAGTGAGACTCTGCACTGGGATCGCAGTCTCACAGTATCAGACCAATTGTTTTATTCCCCAGCACAAAAATCTCTCACTGAATAAGTGCAACAATTCAGCAGAAATTTTAAAAACACAAATGGCCTATCAAAAGCTGAAGTGCTACTGTGCAAAAAGTACTGTGGCAAATCGATAGATGTAAGGGTTAATTTTTGTGTAGTTGCGCTCCCGTTATAGAGGCACGCTAAATGTGGTCACAACCATTTGCAGCAACTGTCTGCAATACTTCACATTTTGTGCTTGGCATTCTCCACAACTGCAGGTTAGTGACGTGGCTAAGTTTAATTAGATTGCAAAACCATTTTTATTTGCATTTATCTTCGAGCCATTTGGTTCTTTGTTCCAGTTTATGCATTATAAACTGTAAAGCTTTGAAACTTGTCAGTTTTTTGGCACTGCTGTATTAATCAGTGAACCAGTTTCTGCTGCATAATTTGAAAGTTCTGCCCAAGTTTAACAATCAATCCATTGCTGGTTGGAAACACAGGATGTTAAATCATGAACAATTAGGCTTTAGAGTCAGAAACTGATTAGTGAAACCTTTCATCTAGCTTAGTCTGTATACCTTAAAGATCATACACATAATTAATATTTTTAAATCAGCATCATGACTGTTCCGTTCAGTCACATGACTCAGTCATTTGCCATAATCTGAGCACAATTTCCTTCACAATGATTAAAGTAAAGTTTTGGAACCTGATTTTCCCCTGATGTCTTAATCTTGTTCAAATTCACAGTAAGAAATTATTAATAAAAATACTGATGTTCACATCTATGTTAAATTTGGTACGTGGGGCAGGTGTGTTATTGAAAACCAATTATAAATACCTGTAGTACTTGTTACTCCTATAAGTGATGTTGTGATGGGCCTTTTCAAAGCTAAATGTGTCACAATATATGACACAAAGCAGCTGTTATTTTATAGTACGAGTATATCAATCTGTGATTACTCAATTTGACCAAAATGCTTTCTGAATTTCTTTTTCAGGTGCCATTTTTATTTTGAACTGAAATTTTACAATGATATGATTAACACTACCCACTGAATTGTCTTTTTTGTCTTTTAATTCCTTGATTTAGAACATAAGAACATAAGAAATAGGAGCAGGAGTAGGCCAATCGGCCCCTCGAGCCTGCTCCGCCATTCAATAAGATCATGGCTGATCTGATCCTAACCTCAAATCTAAATTCACGTCCAATTTCCTGCCCACTCCCCGTAACCCCGAATTCCCTTTACTTCTAGGAAACTGTCAATTTCTGTTTTAAATTTATTTAATGATGTAGCTTCCACAGCTTCCTTGGGCAGCAAATTCCACAGACCTACTACCCTCTGAGTGAAGAAGTTTCTCCTCATCTCAGTTTTCAAAAAGCAGCCCCTTATTCTAAGATTATGCCCCCTACTTCTAGTTTCACCCATCCTTGGGAACATCCTTACCGCATCCACCCGATCAAGCCCCTTCACAATCTTATATGTTTCAATAAGATCGCCTCTCATTCTTCTGAACTCCAATGAGTAGAGTCCCAATCTACTCAACCTCTCCTCATATGTCCACCCCCTCATCCCCGGGATTAACCGAGTGAACCTTCTTTGCACTGCCTCGAGAGCAAGTATGTCTTTTCTTAAGTATGGACACCAAAACTGTATGCAGTATTCCAGGTGCGGTCTCACCAATACCTTATATAACTGCAGCAATACCTCCCTGTTTTTATATTCTATCCCCCTAGCAATAAAAGCCAACATTCCATTGGCCTTCTTGATCACCTGCTGCACCTGCATACTAACTTTTTGATTTTCTTACACTAGGACCCCCAGATCCCTTTGTACTGCAGTACTTTCTAGTTTCTCGCCATTAAGATAATAACTTGCTCTCTGATTTTTCCTGCCAAAGTGCATAACCTCACATTTTCCAATATTGTATTGCATCTGCCAAATCTCCACCCACTCACCCAGCCTGTCTATATCCCCTTGTAGGTTTTTTATGTCCTCCTCACTCTCTACTTTCCCTCCCATCTTTGTATCATCTGCAAACTTTGATATATTACACTCGGTTTTTAAGTTTTTACTTTAAAGCCTCAGCCTCTCCCAAAAGCCTGGCTTGGACTTGATATTTTTACCTAGATCTGTGAATCTGTGAGCTGAATTTGGATTGTGCAGTTGCAACATGTGTCCTGTACCTGATTTTCGAAGATGCAGCAACACTGTTCTGTCAGAAACATGGATGGAATGTTTTTCTTCAGCTTCCAGCATTTTCTGCTTGATAGATTTTCATAAAATAAATTTGAAAAACAAGAGGACAAACTTCAACAGCTTTATTGAGGTAAAATTTATATTGAAAGTTTTTTTTTTAAAAAGAGCCTAAGTGTTGAAGAAAACGGCTGTTCTCATTACATAACTGTTGCAGCTTTTGTTTTGTGTTCTGTAAACTTCAGAAAATGTATTCAGTTGTGGGTTGAAGAAAGAGAGAGAATTGAGGAGAGAGAAAGATTGGGTCCAGAGAGACAGTGAGAGAGAGAGAGGAAATAGAGTCTTAGGGCTCGATTTTAGCACTCGCGATCGGGTGCGTTCCTGGCGGGGGGGCTACGAAAATCGGGGATTCCTGGGGTGGGTCGGGAGCCCGGCTCCAACCCGCCCCATTTCCGGGTTCCCCACAGACGCGCTGACATGCGCGCGCAGCCCCCGCATGTGGGACTCCCGCCGGTAATTAAAGCCACTTAAGGTAATTATTTAGGTATTACAGGTCGTTTACAGACCTGATTAACGTGATATTTTAGGAGGGTTGGGATTTTGCAAACAACTGGGACTGTTTCCCGTACTGGGGGAAACACTCCCAGTTCAAATGGACGGGTTGCAGCCACCAGCCTGTGGCAGCTGCAAAGGTCCATTTGACAGGTGGGGGGGGGGGGGGCGGGGGGGGGGGTGGGGAGACCCTCACTCATTGCAGGAGGCCACTCTGTCACTTGGGATAAAGTTTGGCCTCCACCACCCTCCTCCTAACAATAAAATTCACCAACTTGCACACTTACCCCGGGGTCCAGACACATGTACCTACCTTGCGGACCCCCTCAGATGTGCATTTTCTGGATGGGGGCTGCCGTAGCTGCAGTCATGACCTCCTCGGAGGGCGAACAGCATCACCAGCCTCACCAGCCTCGCCATCCACGCCGTCCACCTCTGACACGTGGAGCTCCACAACACAGTGCTGTGACACATCCACCTGCACAGCAGGAGGGAGGGCAACCACAGAGAGAGATGTGTCGCAGAGGGCACTACCCTCGCCACAGGGTCCACAGACCGAGGCTCAGCTTCCTGGACCTCTCTGAACAGCAGTGCACACGGAGGCTCAGAGTCACATGTAGTCGTGGACATCTGCAGCCTCCTTCATGCCAAGCTGCTCCCGGCTGGCCCGAGCACCATCTTCTTACCTGTCGCTGTCAAAGTCACCACTGCCCTCAACAACTTCTCCTCCGCATCCTTCCAGGGTGCCACCGGGGACATCGCCGACATCTCTCAGTCAAAAGAGCCCTGCAAATACACCTACACCCACTCTGCAGTGACACAATGGATGTCATCAGTTGTGGGTCTTCATTGTGATCCTCAGGAAAGGGCATTATTGCACAAACCAGACAAGATTCGCAAAGACGTGGCAGTAGTGGTGCCAATATAATATGTAATATGAGTTGATCAGAAATTAAATATAAGTAAAAACCATGACAAACCCTCAAACACCCTTGTGCATCCCCTTCATGCTCACGACACGTTTGCCTTACACTTCCTACTGCACATACGTGATGCATGCCCTGTGGCTGCAGCACAGGTGGTGGCAGGTTGAGTGAGGCTGACTGTGAAAGAGATGCATGAGAGGGTGAGTATGAGATAGAGCCATGAGATTGTATGAGGATTGGGTTGAGTGGTAGTGGCGGGATGAGTACTGGCGAGGTGAGTAAGTGCAGGTAAGATGAGGATGAGCTTTGAGTGGGTGTGAGGGGTGATGTGACAGAGTAATGTTGGCTGTGCAGAAGGAGATGTGGGGCGGGGGCGGTGATGTGGCAGTCGGAGTGTAGGGGAATGAGTATGTGTACTCACTTTGGCTGACCTACTTAGGTCATTGCAGCACCTCCTGCACTGTATGCAGGTGCGCGATATATTGGTGGTGCAGGTGACCTCCTCTGCCACCTCGAGCCAGGCCTTCTTGGTGGCAGAGGCAGGCCGCTTCCTCCCGCCCACCAGGGGAAAGATCTCTGTCCTCCCCCTCCTCCTCACCCCAGCCAATAAGAGCTGGAGTGAGGCATCATTAACCTGGGAGCAGCCTTCCCCCTGGGCTGCTCCATGCTGTAATTTTTCCTATTTCTTGCAGCATCAGTCAGTGGAGGACTGCCCCTTTAAATAGAGCTCCTCCAGCTGACAGACCTTACTGCGCATGCGCAGTCCACCCGACGCGCAGCTGATCAGCGGGGAACCCGGAAGAACAGGTAAGTGGCTCCAATCAGCCTGCGATTGCACGCGAAGCAGACTGATTTCACGGGCGCATTACCCACGCGCCCAATCGACCCCCCGCCGTGAACCCGCCGCCCTGGTAATATCGGGCCCTTAATGTTTGTTCAATTATCAAAAAAAAAAGTTGAATTTTGAAGCTAATTATTTGTTCACCTGTGTTTTGCTGATCATTAGAAAAGGTAAATGTCCTAATTGCTAATACTTGTGAAACAGAGAGAGAGAAAGACAGAGAGAGATGGATGGAGAGAAAGGCAGGTAGTGTCATTTTCATTTTAATCTGATTTATTTTTAAAAACAAGTTCCCTCTTTGAGGGAAACAGATAGGAAGGGAGAGACGGAGGCAGAGATGGAGGGGAGGAAAGAAACGGATTGATTTTTAAGAGCCTTCTGACCACTGGCACCTCATCACTCACCTGTGTGGAGAACAATTGGGAGTGGGAAATAGTGGATAAAGGGTTAAGGATAAATTGAGTGACATTAGAGCAAGGGGGAGGGAAGGCTACAGAGGTTGAGCAGGTTCTTCAAAGGGAAAGAAAAAGGGTGGTGATAGGAGTGAGAGGGTGGTAGGAAGGAGAAGAGTTAGCAGGAAGGTAAAAGGGTAGGGGGCATAGTCTCAGGATAAGGGGTTGGCCTTTTAAGACTGAGATGAGGAGGAATTTCTTCACTCAGAGGGTTGTGAATCTTTGGAATTCTCTACCCCAGAGGGCTGTGGATGCTCAGTCATTGAGTACATTCAAGGCTGAGAACAATCGATTTTTAGACTCTAGGAGAATTAAGGGATATGGGGATAAGACGGGAAAGTGAAGTTGAGGTCGAAGATCAGCCATGATCTGATTGAATGGCGGAGTAGGCTCGAGGGGCCTCATGCTCTATTTCTTATGTTCTTATGTTCTAGGGGACGCAATGTGAGTTAGGGGATGGGGGGCAGCACCAGTGATTGCATGAGAGAAGAGTTGAGGGTTATATTATCCCTGCAATCCCAATCTGAATGGGCCTACAGCCATTGGTAGCTCCTTTCCCTTTCCCTGTCACACCATGCCATACCACCCACCACCCCCACACTAAAGGAAAGAAGAAAGAGAGAGGCAGAAGAGGACAGAGAGGGAAGCAAAAAGAGTTAATGGAGGAGAAACAGCAGAGAAGGGAAAAGACTATCAAAAGCAGAAGAGAGACACAGCAAAACAGCAACACAAAGCTATCAAAGACAGGTAAGAGAGTGATGATATTCTCTGAATTACTGTGAGCAATGCCAGGAGGTCGACTAGTGATAAACTGAAAAGCAGTATCAGCAATAATGTGACAATACAACTGTCTCCAGATGCTTAACATGTCCTACTCCTCAGGCTTGTGATAATATACCACTTTATCTGCTGTTCTTTCATCCATTCATCTCTTGGTCTCACTATCCCTGATCTCAACTGGAACTCCCACATCTCTTCCATTGCTAAAGCTGCCTCTGCACAAAACACATTTTCCATGAACAACTCATAATTTTATATAACGCACTATGTCACCCAAACATGAATATCGCTTCCATTTCAGGGTGGACTCTTCTGAGTCTTTCTTGCATTCTTGAATACGATGGAAGATAAAGCCTTTTGTCTGATAAGTGATCCTTCTCTGACCTCTGGCCTCCAGCCTTTCTTTCTATGTCCTTAAGATGTCCCAAATTGCTTGACAACCAATGAATTACTTTTGAAGTGCAGTCATTGTTGCTGCGTGGGCAAACATAGCTCCAAATATGTTATCCTGCTCTCTCTTCCCGTGTCTTTATTGTGTTGAAATCGAGGAACGGATTCTCCTTCTGACCACTGTGGCTGCGGAACTTCGGTGGGGTGGAAATTCTGCCTGCCCCAATTCCTGTGCCCCTGATCCCAGCTAATTTCCTGGGGTCGGGGCATTAATCGGGATGGTTTCCACCATTGTGGGTTTTTTTTCAGATGGGGGACATAGAAATTGATGTGTTGCCTTGCCATAGCATTGCACAGCTGATGGGGATGGTTGAAATTGAAAATTATTTTTCTATTGTTGCTTGTCAAGTTTGGTGTTTTGACCAGTCAAAGAGGCCCTTTAAAATTTAACCACCCCATCCCCAGCTTCCCACCTGAGCTTACCCGCCTCCCGCTCAGGTTAGTGGAAATTCGGCTCACAAGACTCTAACGCATTCCATCTTGCACAACAGCAAACTCTTTGTAGAAGTCGACTACAGCTACAATGTGTGAATTATATTGCTGAATGTTCCCCTTTAAGGGAGCTCCAATCCTGGTTTAGACATTACCCACTACTTATTAGAAATATTTAACAGGTGCACTGTAGTCAGCACAAACTGTTTCTATTATGTTGGCCACTCAGCTCAGTGCTACAGGCTGTAAAAGTTTGTACACAAGAGCAGCTTTCTTCATCACAGGGTGTCAGCTTCATCTGCTTAAGTCACCATTTCATACGGCCCATACTTTCACCTGCTCTGTATATCTCCGATGCTTGTAGATGTGCTAATGAGTAAGTATCTTTAGAAGAAGGCTTGCCAAACCGAAAGAAATTGCATAAATCGTTACAGCATTTGAATTTGATCACAATAAATAGTGTGTGCACAGTGTAACAGTGGAAAGTGAATAATAAAAAAATGTTACAGCCGATTTTCACTTCTGGCCACCTGCTCGTCAAGGTGATGAGGAGGCCCGATTTATTTTGAACTCGGGCTTCCCTTAAATCTTGCTGGGGAGCTGCAAGCCCCAAATAAGCAGGAAGTGTAAGTTAGAATAGTGAATTCAATGTCAAATCAGGTACAGAAAGAGAAATAAAGAGAGGAAAAGAAAGATTGGATTATGAGAGAGAGACAAAAGAGACAGAATGAAAATGTTTTTTAAAATTTCCAACCTGAAACAATGAGGCTCCACACTTGTAATAGTTAATTTTCAGTGGCAGAGAGGATGTTTGACAGTAATTAACATTTATCACGCCATTAAAAAGGGTACTTACACTGAAATGGACAAGTCCTAACTTTCTGTGGCAAGTTTAGTTCGTATCCATCGCATAAATACAGGAACTTCACGCCATTCAATGCATTTCAACGGTGAGTCAGACAGCGAGATGACGTTTTCGCGAAGCTAAATGGCAGAATGATGCATCTTGGACAGAAACTTTTGGTTTTCTGCGTGTAACCACGCATCTGCCCTCACTTGAAGTTGCTGTAGCATTTGCGCATCTATAACGGTGAGGCCACCTCACCGTTATTTTGACAGCAAATTATGGCCCAAGAATGTTTTGTTATCACACACACACAGGTACCATACCAGGCAAATTAAGACCACCTAATTACACATCCCCCTTCTGATGAGTAAAGTCATCAGGTGATCATAAGACGTACACCCAGACATTCCTCATCTCAAAAATACTGATACTCACTGGTACCAATGTAATTTCCACTAAAATGCACAGCATAACAGCATCACCGCATACTGTCAACTTAACAGAATCTCATTTGTCTGCAGATTAAATCATGATACACATAAGCCTAGAAATCACTCTTTTCAATATTAGCATACAAACACTTTCTGGCATTCATATGAAATTTATCTGTCTGCTATTTTAATGTAAGCATTAATTAAACAGTAGACAAAAGAATGTCATATGAAGGTGTTAATAATTAATATGCAAACATAGCAAGTAGTATTTTTTATTGTCAGGTTTAGTATTATTATCGTACCAAGAAGAGAATACTTTTCTGAAAACCGATACATTATTTCACTATGAAAGTATAATCATTTATTATTAATTGAAATAGATAAAATGATGAATTTTATTACAACCACTCTGAACAAAACAAATGTTGAGCGCATATTAAAAGAAGATGGGGAAGAGCTAGCAGAGGTACTATTACATATATATAAAAATTCATTAGAAAAGGGAATAGTGCCAGAGGACTGGCAGACAGCCAATGTGATTCCTATATTTAAAAAGGGAGATGGAACCAGTCCAGGGAACTATAGACCAATTTGTTTAATGTCAGTGGTAGGAAAGATAATGGAATCCTTACTCAAAGATGTAATAGAAAAAGATCTAGAAACCGAAAATATAATAAGGAATAGTCAGCACGGATTTCAAAAGGGCAAGTCATGCTTGGCCAACCTTACTGAATTATTTGAAGAAGTAACAGAAAAGGTGAACAAGAGTAATGTAGTAGATGTAATATAGTTGGATTTTCAAAAGGCCTATGATAAGGTACTGTTTAGTAGTCTCATGACTAAGGTCAGAGCGTGTGAAGTCAGAGAACAAGTAGCAGAATGGATAGCAAGCTGGCTACAAAACAGAAAACAGAGAATTGGGGTTAAAGGTAGTTACTCAGACTGGCAAGTGGTGGGATGTGGTGTTCCACAAGGATTGGTGCTGGGACCACTGTTGTTCACCATTTTCATGAACAATTTGGACTCAGAAATCAGAAGTACAATTTCAAAATTTGCAAACAACACCAAATTGAAAAGGACTGTGACAAATTACAGGAAGACATTAGTAAACTTGCAGATTGGGCATGTAATTGTCAAATGAATTTCAATATAGATAAGTGTGAGGTATTACATTTTGGCAGGAAGAACTACTTGGATAATAAGAGTCTAAATGGAGTAGAGGAGCAGGGATAGTCACTAACTTTTTGCTAAGGGCCACAATCTCACCATGTCTCAGTCCCAATACCTATCCATTTATCCGTCCTTCCAGATCCAACAGTATCGCAAGCTGATGCAGTATGTCTGGAGGCCCAGAGGACATCAGTTGAGGACTGGAAGTGAGGAGGACAAGGGTTGCAAGTGGTCCCCAGGCTACATATTGAAAATTAGTGGTCCAGATGTCACACACTGGAAAAACAATCTAACAAACTACAACTTATACAAATACACTGTAATAATTTAGATAAGTCGAACATGCTTGATTAGCCCAGACCCAGTAATGGTTGTAGTGTGAGCAAGGGTCTACAGTACAATGTAAACAGTCTTAAATGGTTTTCTACCTCATTCCACAAGATATACATTTCTTTCTTTCTCGCCTCCAAGATCTGCTTTGCCTCTTGACTCAGCTTTGCTTCCTGTCCAGGCTTCTCATCCCTATCTCACGAAAATTGGAGGATGTTTCACTCTTGTGGTTTCTGGAGAGAGATGAAGTGAAGGACATTACCTCATCGCCCAACTTCTACCCCCCCATCCCTCAGATTCTGTTTGAATGGGTGGACCATAGTACCATGATGATCACCATGGCTCAGGAGGAGCCACCATTCTTGTTTCCATGTGGGCCTTGGAAGAGTCTAAATGTTCCTGAGATCTTCCCAAGCTTAATGCAATAGACTGTTTTTGTTTTAACTTTGATTTGCTCGTCTAGCCAACTCTTTGAATCAGACTCAGTGGGCAGCTTTCGTGTTGAAAAATAAACAGAGACTTACCTTCGGGATCCTCTTTAGGTGGGCTACATCTAATTCTGGATGGAGCATGCGGGGCTCAGTACTCTCCTAAAATGGGAATTGGAATCGTAGGGCCCCAAATTGCATTTTAAATGGTCCTACCACCTGACTATGCGGGGGCCCAGCGGTAGGACCGGGGAGGATTATCACTATCGCTATAGTAACAGCGGCAACATGGCCTCCTTAAAATTCAACCCTTTGTGTCTTATTTTATTCTTAAAGTTTAATGTTCCTATTTCACGTATTCAAACATTATTCCTATTTTTAAAGTTCAAAACCATTTTCTTATCAATTCCCCAGTCTTGTATCAAAACTAATTAGTAAAGGTGAGATATCCATTAAAGCAGCAACATTTCTTTGTCAGTGTTAAATCAAAATATTAATTAGACTCTTTCTTCTCTAGTATTTCAGGATGACATGGTATTTTACATTGGATTAATCTGGATAGTTGAAGGTACTGTACTTATATTTTATAGATGTAAATCATACTGATTCATTCCATGCAAAGATACAGGGAGTGATGTGCACCAGCCAAATAAAACAGCAAAGATAAAACATTTAAAGGGCAAACGGTACTGCAGACGTCCCATTAGCAATAAATTGTATTCTTGCACTAAGTGCCACTGTCAATGAAAACCTCACAGCGCAGGTAAGAGTAATCATCACCACCCGCAATAACCATAAAATGTTCATTGTTTATTGATCATTTAATGGAAACAACATATTTGCCCTGAATGATGCAGCTTCTTGAAGTCTTAGAAATAACCATTACTGAATTTCTTGTGCTTTTGTCAGAAAGGTTTAATCAGAAGAGTGAGTCATTCAGCAGAAAGAAAAATTTCATGTGGTGGGTTTGAAACAATGTGTTCAAGGAAAGCAAAGTATTGGTTTGCTGTGACCAGCGTTTTATTGTTTGTCCAGAAACTTTTTGAAACATATTCCCCCCTTCAATATTCTCCCCTCCTCTCCTGAAGGTGTTGACTCATGTATAGTCTAATTCCACTGCGTGTATAGTCTAATTCCACTGCGTGTATAGTCTAATTCCACTTCATCTATAGTCTAGTTCCACTTCGTGTACAGTCCAGCTCCACTTCGTGTATAGTCTAGTTCCACTTCGTGCATAGTCTAATTACACTTCGCGTACAGTCCAGTTCCACATCGCGTACAGTCCAGTTCCACTTCGCGTACAGTCCAGTTCCACTTCGCGTACAGTCCAGTTCCACTTCGCGTACAGTCCAGCTCCACTTCGCGTACAGTCCAGTTCCACTTCGCGTACAGTCCAGCTCCACTTCGCGTACAGTCCAGCTCCACTTCGCGTACAGTCCAGCTCCACTTCGCGTACAGTCCAGCTCCACTTCGCGTACAGTCCAGCTCCACTTCGCGTACAGTCCAGCTCCACTTCGTGTACTGCCTAGTTCCACTTCGTGCATAGTCTAATTACACTTCGAGTATAGTCTAGTTCCACATCGCGTACAGTCCAGTTCCACATCGCGTACAGTCCAGTTCCACTTCGCGTACAGTCCAGTTCCACTTCGCGCACAGTCCAGTTCCACTTCGCGCACAGTCCAGTTCCACTTCGCGCACAGTCCAGTTCTGGAACGAGCTGCCAGAGGCAGTAGTAGAGGCGGGTACAATTTTGTCTTTTAAAAAGCATTTGGACAGTTACATGGGTAAGATGGGTATAGAGGGATATGGGCCAAGTGCAGGCAATTGGGACTAGCTTAGTGGTATAAACTGGGCGACATGGACATGTTGGGCCGAAGGGCCTGTTTCCATGTTGTAACTTCTATGATTCTATGATTCTATGATTCCACTTCGCGCACAGTCCAGTTCCACTTCATGCACAGTCCAATTCCACTTCATGCACAGTCTAATTCTCAATGATGGCGGAGTCCAGCACGTGAGTGCAAAAGACAAGGCTGAAGCGTTTGCAACCATCTTCAGCCAGAAGTGCCGAGTGGATAATCCATCTCAGCCTCCTCCCGATATCCCCACCATCACGGAAGCCAGTCTTCGGCCAATTCGATTCACTCCACGTGATATCAAGAAACGGCTGAGTGCACTGGATACAGCAAAGGCTATGGGCCCCGACAACATCCCGGCTGTAGTGCTGAAGACTTGTGCTCCAGAACTAGCTGCGCCTCGAGCCAAGCTGTTCCAGTACAGCTACAACACTGGCATCCACCCGACAATGTGGAAAATTGCCCAGGTATGTCCTGTCCACAAAAAGCAGGACAAATCCAATCCGGCCAATTACCGCCCCATCAGTCTACTCTCAATCATCAGCAAAGTGATGGAAGGTGTCGTCGACAGTGCTATCAAGCGGCACTTACTCACCAATAACCTGCTCACCGATGCTCAGTTTGGGTTCCGCCAGGACCACTCGGCTCCAGACCTCATTACAGCCTTGGTCCAAACATGGACAAAAGAGCTGAATTCCAGAGGTGAGGTGAGAGTGACTGCCCTTGACATCAAGGCAGCATTTGACTGAGTGTGGCACCAAGGAGCCCGAGTAAAATTGAAGTCAATGGGAATCAGGGGGAAAACTCTCCAGTGGCTGGAGTCATACCTAGCACAAAGGAAGATGGTAGTGGTTGTTGGAGGCCAAGCATCTCAGCCCCAGGGCATTGCTGCAGGAGTTCCTCAGGGCAGTGTCCTAGGCCCAACCATCTTCAGCTGCTTCATCAATGACCTTCCCTCCATCATAAGGTCAGAAATGGGGATGTTCGCTGATGACTGCACAGTGTTCAGTTCCATTCGCAACCCCTCAGATAATGAAGCAGTCCGAGCCTGCATGCAGCAAGACCTGGACAACATCCAGGCTTGGGCTGATAAGTGGCAAGTAACATTCGCGCCAGACAAGTGCCAGGCAATGACCATCTCCAACAAGAGAGAGTCTAACCACCTCCCCTTGACATTCAACGGCATTACCATCGCCGAATCCCCCACCATCAACATCCTGGGGGTCACCATTGACCAGAAACTTAACTGGACCAGCCATATAAATACTGTGGCTACGAGAGCAGGTCAGAGGCTGGGTATTCTGCGGCGAGTGACTCACCTCCTGACTCCCCAAAGCCTTTCCACCATCTACAAGGCACAAGTCAGGAGTGTGATGGAATACTCTCCACTTGCCTGGATGAGTGCAGCTCCAACAACACTCAAGAAGCTCGACACCATCCAAGATAAAGCAGCCCGCTTGATTGGCACCCCATCCACCACCCTAAACATTCACTCCCTTCACCACCGGCAGTGTGCACCATCCACTGGATGCACTGCAGCAACTCGCCAAGGCTTCTTCGACAGCACCTCCCAAACCCGCGACCTCTACCACCTAGAAGGACAAGGGCAGCAGGCACATGGGAACAACACCACCTGCACGTTCCCCTCCAAGTCACACACCATCCCGACTTGGAAATATATCGCCGTTCCTTCATTGTCACTGGGCCAAAATCCTGGAACTCCCTTCCTAACAGCACTGTGGGAGAACCGTCACCACACGGACTGCAGCGGTTCAAGAAGGCGGCTCACCACCACCTTCTCGAGGGCAATTAGGGATGGGCAATAAATGCTGGCCTTGCCAGCGACGCCCACATCCCGTGAACGAATAAAAAAAAAACTTCATGCACAGTCTAATTCCACTTCATGCACAGTCTAATTCCACTTCATGCACAGTCTAATTCCACTTCATGTGCAGTCCAGTTCCCCTTCGTGTATAGAATTGTTCCACTTCGTGTATAGTCTAGTTCCACTTCATGGATCCACTTTGTGTATAGTATAGTTCAACTTCATGTAGAGTCTAATCCCACCTTGTGTATAGTATAGTTCCACTTCATCTATAGTCTAATTTCATTCTATGTACAGTCTAATTCCACTTCATGTACAGTCTAATTCCACTTTGTGAATAGAGTAGTTCCACTTCATCTATAGTCTAGTTCCACTTTGTGTACAATCTAGTTCCACCTTGTGTGTAGTATAGTTCCACTTTGTGTATATAGTTCCACTTAAGGTATAATCTAGAGTCACTTCATGTATAGTTTAGTTCCATTTCATGTCTAGTATTGTTCCACTTTGTGTATAGTCTAGTTCCACTTTGTGTATAGTCTAGTTCCACATCATATATAGTGTAATTCCACTTCATGTATAGTCTAGTTCCACTTTGTGTAGAGTATATTCCATTGCTGCTGCTACCCACTGCTGCCCCATCCAAGTTGCCCCTCTCCATGTATAAGGCTGGACAGTGAATGCAGCAGGATAGATGACCATGTCACAACTTCAACCTGTGCTTGTCTGATGTCCACAGTTCTACCAGAAAAAGAACGCTGTATGATTTAATTCCCGTCCCTGACCCAGGAGTTTCAAGGCCAAATAAAGCACCTTCTGTTGCCTTGGTTAACTCAGCACAGAGCGTGGAATTGAACCTGAACCCTTCCTGATCTGCACAACTCATTGAGTGGTGCACAGCCCAAATAAGCCATCAGGAAAACTTGCTAAAAATGAACTGATTAACATCGAAAAAAAGACTCTGAGATGTTTACTGATATTTCCTGCCATTTCTGCAATTTTCATTTATTGTTCACTACTCAATTTTTAAAAACATTTTTATTGGTGCATTGCGTATTTTGACAGCCTGACTATTATTTATTAACAATAAGCAGGAGAAAAATTGTCCAACTGAGATCAAATGCAGAAAACTATCTTCAAATAATATTCAATGAGTATCTTCTTAATCAGGATATTTGAATGAATCTTTATAATTGTGGATGCCAATGTCATAATAATTAAGCATCTTAAAAACGATCTCACTTCCCTCCATAGCTGCATTTATTACCTCCCCAGTCACTGTTGAGAAATGTCAATGCCATTGAGTAATTTTATAAATATGCTAATACCGATGTATTTTATTTGTGAAAATTGTCCTATTGGCATTAAGTAGGTGAACAGGGAGCGGAAAATCAGAAGTTTGTAAACTTCCAATATGGTGGGCTATGTACACGTGCACATTCCGCTCCGGAAGTGCGCTGCCCGCCATATTGGTAAAAGCAGAATAAGAGGCATCCAGGGCATGCGCCTGAAACAGGCGTTAGGCCCTTTGCATATGCAAATAAGGGGCCTAGCATCTGTTTGAGACCCCCTTTAAGCACAGCCGGTGACGCGCCGGCTGCAGTCACAAAGTCTAACGTGGTCTAGATGCATACTAACTGGCAGTCCTTAAAGGGACCGCTGGAGGCAGCCACCAAAAAGGTAAGTTTGTTAAAAATATACTTACCTGAATGTGGAGCCAAGAGGAGCAGGAGCATCCCGGACGGCCACCCATTCTGGCAGTGAAGAGGCTGCCACGAATTTTGAGGTCAACTGGGGGGCTGCGGCTGCTAAACAGGAGTCCCTGGACAACATGCCAGCTCTGGGTCACAGGAATGTCAGCCGACTGGGACACCGGCGGCAACTGCATGTTGGTCCTGGGGTGGGGGGAGAAGGTAATGCCAGGGGTGGGGGAGGGGCGGAGTCCGGGCCCACAGTATTTTTGTGGGGCCCAGAGGAGCACAAAAATAAACACAGACTTACCTGTGGGATCTTCTTCAGCGGGACTGCCAGCTGATACTGGACAGGGTGTGCAGGGCGCTCGCTCCACCCAGTGCTCTCCTATGTAGTCAAAGGATCCCGATTTGCATTTTAAATGGGCGCTTTGCCACCCAGCGGTAAGCCCGGAGGTGGATTGCCGCGGCCACAGTGATGGCAGGAACAGGGTAGTAAGTCATTCCTCAACATTTTTGAGGTTACATTAACAACAACAACAACTTGCATTTATATAGCGCCTTTAACGTAGTAAAATGTCCCAAGGCGCTTCACAGGAGCGTTATCAAACAAAATATAACACTGATCTACATAAGGAGATATTAGGTCAGGTGACCAAAACCTTGGTCAAAGAGGTAGTTTTAAGGAGCGTCTTAAAGGAGGAGAGAGAAGTAGAGAGGCGGAGAGGTTCAGGGAGGGAATTCCAGAACTTGGGGCCCAGGCAGCTGAAGGCAAAGCCGCCAATGGTGGAGTGATTAAAATCAGGGGTGTGCAAGAGCCAAGATTTGGAGCAACGCAGAGATCTCGGAGGGTTGTAGGGCTGGAGGACGTTACAGAGACAGGGAGGGGTGAGGCCATGGAGGGATTTAAAAACAAGGATGAGAATTTTAAAATCGAGGCGTTGCCGGACTGGGAGCCAATGTGGGTCAGCGAGCACAGGGGTGATGGGTGAATGGACTTGGTGCGAGTTATTGCGGAGGTCTCTGAGGGTTGTAGAGCTGGAGGAGGTTACAAAGCTAGAGAGGGGCGAGGCCATGTAGAGATTTCCCCATTAGTGTCAGGCATGAGGCCTCAGAATCTACCCCTGTGTATCTGGTGTAGCACAGACGCTCTCCTATGGTCAGCATTGATGCACGTTGTTGGAGAAAATTAAAGTGAACTGTGCCATACTTGATCCGGGAGCAGTATGTGAAACAGTGGACAATGCTCCAGTTCTTGGCCGTTTGCATGATATGTTGGGACGTTGTTTGAATGTGGACATATTCTTAATATTCATAACTGGCTCTAAGAGGAATAAAACATGTAATGTAACTACTGCATGCTGTTTTACAGTGATATTTTATTTGCTGTCTTAAGGCAGAGAAACCCTGGTGTGTTTCAATTTTCGAAAGCAAATGTCCACAGTGTGATCAGTTTGAGATTGTTAGTTTATATGTTTAGACGTGTCCTGTCGGTACTATTTAAGAACATTTAGTGTTCCACTTAATTTATTTCTAGGTGGTGAGGAATTTAGTATGACTGTTATTGGGAAGGCTGCTGGCTTCCTGCTGCCAGATCCTGTAGAAATCAATGGATTCTTTAAAGTTCAGCTGGGTGACACTTGACAAGCTTTAACTGCCCTAAGGAGTATTCAGCAGCAACCAGTGTGTAGCCTGAAATCATTGAACCATGCAGAAAAAAGGACGATATAACATTTACAATTACTGTGCAAGTGAATCTAGTTCAAGCGACAATATATATATATGTATAAAAAAAGAAATAACACTGTCGTTGAACAAGATCCTATAATTTACTCTGTAGGGAGTATCACGTGATTCTTTGTAAAGTTTACTTTGGGCTCACTGACACTGTGGACTGCAGAATAATAGTCTGTCTTTCTATTTTCTCTTTATGCTGAAAATTGCACAAAGCACACCTGCAATGAGTGGTTACTTGCTGTAATGTTAGAAAGCTTTCCTCTGCCTAAATGAAGGATTCTTCTTTGCGATTTTTCCCTCCAATTTTACTTCTTCTGATGATGATGGTGACAACAACAACAACAACTCGCATTTATACAGTGCCTTTAATATAGTAAAACGTCCCAAGGCACTTCACAGAAGCGATTATCAAACAAAATTTGACACTGAGCCACATAAGGAGATATTAGAACAGGTGACCAAAAGCTTTTAAGGTTTTAAGGGGTGTCTTAAAGGAGGAGAGAGAGGTAGAGAGGCGTAGAGGTTTGGGAAGGGAATTCCAGAGCTTAGGGCCTAGGCAGCTGAAGGCACGGCCGCCAATGGTGGAGCGATTAAAATCAGGGATGCGCAAGAGGCAAGAATTGGAGGAGCGCAGAGATCTCGGAGGGTTGTAGGGCTGGAGGAGGTTACAGAGATAGGGAGGGGCAACTGATTGTGAGGTATGGTTCTGTAGGCACTGACTACTCTCTGGCCCTCATCCATGTATCTATGTATGTCCTGTTCTGCTACTTAACATTAATATTCATGCCTTATCTTTGTGCTTGTCCTTAAGATGTGCTCTTCAGCCAGCTCTGTTGTGTAGTTGGTATTGGACTTACTCTTTCTGTGATATACAAGCTATGTTTGGCACCTCCTTTGTATATTTGGTTGCCATCTTCTCCCACTGAAAATCTGCTCAACTTCTTCACAAGTTACCAGTATGTGCAGGGCCTGGTCAGTAAATTGGGCTTTTCTCCATCTCCATTAACACAAATATTGTGTCCTCCACAGCTGTATGCTTTCCAACAATTGTACCAATTACAAGAGTCATTGACTGCTCAAGGAGTGTTAAAGGATTATTACAGGTCCATCATGATTGGCTGCTAGTTTTTTTTGTTACTCCTGACGAACTTGTTTTCTGAAAAAATGTATGTTTCATAACGGCCATTTTGTTAGCAAGTTGTAAATTAAGATGAAAAGTGTAATTTCTCCTAATTTTCCATACACCTATCTTCAATTTGAATCCCACACCAGGCACAACCTCATAGGTGAAGAATGATGTACAATTTGGAACATCCTTCAATTAAGTGCTATACAAGATTTTACAGCAAAGACTCAAAATTCTTTTATTTTTGAAAATGTACAAAGCATTTCCATTGTTTCCAAATCCATCACCACAGCTAAATGCAGCTGATGTTAAATATAACTCCCACTACCGATGAAGAAAATGTTTACTGAGTTGTCACTGGGATTTTAGTAAAGTATAATGGTAGGTATTTGAATTTTTTGTACTTTGGCCCCCTAAACCATGAAAAAAACCCAACAGTATAATCATAGATTCTGTCCTACCAAACTTGAGTAGTGTCTAGGGAGTAAGTGCAGTGCCAACTACTCAAAGGATCTGGCTCAATAGCCAGAAGAAATTGCACATCTTAAGGACAAGCAGGAAGATGAGTCTGACTAATTTGATTGAATTTTTTGAGGGGGTGACTAGGCGTGTGGATGAGGGTAACGCAGTGGATGTGGTGTACATGGATTTCAGTAAGGCCTTCGATAAAGTCCCCCACAGGAGACTGGTCAAGAAGGTGCGAGCCCATGGAATCCAGGGTGCCTTGGCACTTTGGATACAAAACTGGCTTAGTGGCAGAAGGCAGAGGGTGATGGTCGAAGGTTGTTTTTGTGACTGGAAGCCTGTGGCCAGTCGGGTACCACAGGGATCGGTGCTGGGTCCCTTGCTGTTTGTGGTCTACATTAACGACTTGGATATGAATGTAAAAGGTATGATCAGTAAGTTCGCTGATGATACAAAGATTGGTAGGGTGGTAAATAGCGAGGAGGATAGCCTCAGTCTGCAGGACGATATAGATGGGTTGGTCAGATGGGCGGAACAGTGGCAAATGGAATTTAACCTGGAAAAGTGCGAGGTGATGCACTTTGGAGGGACTAACAAGGCAAGGGAATACACAATGAATGGGAGGACCCTAGGCAAGACAGAGGGTCAGAGGGATCTTGGTGTGCAAGTTCACAGATCCCTGAAGGCGGCGGAACAGGTAGATAAGGTGGTAAAGAAGGCATATGGGATACTTGCCTTTATTAGCCGAGGCATAGAATATAAGAGCAAGGAGGTTATGATGGAGCTGTATAAAACACTGGTTAGGCCACAGCTGGAGTACTGTGTGCAGTTCTGGTCGCCACACTACAGGAAGGATGTGATCGCTTTGGAGAGGGTGCAGAGGAGATTCACCAGGATGTTACCAGGGCTGGAGCGCTTCAGCTATGAAGAGAGACTGGGAAGATTGGGTT
Source organism: Heptranchias perlo (assembly GCF_035084215.1). Taxonomy (NCBI): domain Eukaryota; kingdom Metazoa; phylum Chordata; class Chondrichthyes; order Hexanchiformes; family Hexanchidae; genus Heptranchias; species Heptranchias perlo. The sequence goes on from NC_090326.1 coordinate 94,654,700, forward strand.
TGTTTTCCTTGGAGCAGAGGAGGCTGAGGGGGGACATGATTGAGGTGTACAAAATTATGAGGGGCACAGATCGGATGGATACTAAGGAACTTTTTCCCTTCGTTGAGGGTTCTATAACAAGGGGACATAGATTCAAGGTAAAAGGCGGGAGGTTTAGAGGGGATTTGAGAAAGAACTTTTTCACCCAGAGGGTGGTTGGAGTCTGGAACTCACTGCCTGAAAGGGTTGTGGAGGCAGGAACCCTCACAACATTCAAGAAGCATTTGGATGAGCACTTGAAATGCCATAGCATACAAGGCTACGGACCAAATGCTGGAATATGGGATTAGAGTAGACAGGGCTGATGGCCGGCGCGGACACAATGGGCTGAAGGGCCTCTATCCGTGCTGTATAACTCTATGACTCTATGACTCTAAAGTAGGGAGATGTACTGGGGGATACAATCCTGTGGCTGTTGGTGCTGCTGGTCGGGCCAATTTAAGCAGATGAATCAAGAACTGTACTGGTACAACATTAATGCATATTGGCTTTAGTGTATTAGCACCAAAATATGAGACAAGTCTGATGCCAACACAGAAATTGTTATAAAGGATACCATCTTCATAAATTACATCAGAACACACAACTTCTTCATTCTAGCATGACTTCATCATGATGAAAATTGTACATGGCTCATTCAGTTCTACTCTCTCTTCAAATAAAATAAGGTTTGTCAAAGACTCTTTAATAATTATTTTAAGGATTTGGTTATCTTTTCTTCTACTGGGCAATTGAAGAACAGACACGCTAATCTTTCAGAAAAAAAACAAAACCCCAACAGAAAGAGGAACAGCCTCTCTGTGACACCTTCACGTCAGTGAACAATCCTTGAATCAAACCCAAGCAGTGAAAACTCCTTGCAAATGATAGGGATAATTTCCCTGTGGGCCCCACACCTGGGACAGGTGGAGTGCACCCAAAACACGGTCTGTCTGCAGTGACCTGAACCACTTGTATTTGAGAGTTCAGATCATTTAAGTGGCCCAAACATTTCCCCTGCGCAGACTCACCCGCTGGCAGGGCCTAGTACCTGGAATTGGGAGAGGAAAATCGACAAACAGCTACCAGAAAGTCTCCAGTGCCGATCCCTGGCGCAATGTCCATGAAAAAATAAAGAGACTTACCTTTAGATCTTGCCTGTTCCTGTCCTGTCCATCTCCACATCTTATCTGATCAGAGAGGGGCTGGCAACATGTATCCGGGACATCCGTCAGTCTTCCACCAAAGTTACGGCAGCCAATCGGGAGTACTCTCGAGGATATTGGCAGCTCAGGTGTAACAGGTCTCCGCCCCTTTTCCCTGAGCTTTGCGCCAGCGCACTAATAGTTCCCTGGGTGCAAATCACAGGAAAATCAGCCCTGGTATGTTTTAGTAACAGCTGGTGTAATAAGCTGTTGAGAATTCTGATTCAGTGTAGAAGATATGCTGATGCTGTACTTGCCAAATGCTGTACAAAGTACCTTGTAGTTCCAAGAATACTTCGGTTACAGTAGTAAGGAATCTTACAACACCAGGTTATAGTCCAACTGTTTTATTTGAAAATCACAAGCTTTCGGAGGCTTTCTCCTTCGTCAGGTGAGTGTGGGATTCGGATTCCATGGAAGGTTGCCGCATTTATAGTCAGAGAACAATACCTGGTGCGGCAACAATGAATGCGGCAAATGCGGCAACTTTCCATGGAATCCGAATCCCACACTCACCTGACGAAGGAGAAAGCCTCCGAAAGCTTGTGATTTTCAAATAAAACAGTTGGACTATAACCTGGTGTTGTAAGATTCCTTACATTTGTCAACCCCAGTCCATCACCGGCATCTCCACATCTCGGTTTCAGTAATTATACAACTGCCATTCTACTTCCAGTTATATATTTTTTTGCCATAAAGTGTTTAGTTTTTTTTTCAAATTACATTTTCATTAGAATTAAAACTGATTTTGTAATTTTCAACATGAAAGCTCAAATGTCTTTGTCATTAACCCCAATGCTCCTCAGGATTGAACAAGCAATAAACCAGTACCCATGGCAGGATAACTTGTGCATGATTTGTGTATGGTGGGCTGAATTCTTCTTATTTCATGCTAAGTTCCTAATAATCTAAGGCTAACTAGGGCAAACACAAATCCAGCAATCATAAACTATAGTATGGATGCCCATAGAGAACATGTATATTTTAGAAGTTTACAATCTTCAAGAAGTTAGAACATTTACATCATCTATATGCAAGGGCTGTCCTTCCAGTTGATGGTGTTTTGATTCCATTCACTCATCCATACTAAAAAAAATCAATTTATTTTTTTTAATAAAAAATAATCTTGTAAAAGGCAATTACTTTCATATTCAGGAAATGCAATTTGATTCTTTAAATTTGCCATATTGATAGAAACAGAAAATGGAATAACTTCCCGTTGATGGCAGTATAGTCTTCATTAACAGATGCCATTGGCACTCTAACCACTCAACTCTGGAATTATTATTGACTGCTAACTGAGTTGTTTCATAATTAAACTGCTGCCTATTCGCTCATACAAAGAACTATCAGATAGAAAAATGCAGTTTTGTGAAACAATCTTGTTGCTATGCAAGATTTTTCAAAATTCAATATTGCAAAGGCAAGCTGGCTCAAAACTAAAATGTTGCATTGTGGTGGCGCAGCACAAAATATTTTAAAAGAGTGACTATATCAAATTTATAAATATGAATTATCATATACAATAAGCCATAATTCTGTACAACTGGAATAAACAAAACTCTAGTTTGAAATTCTGACAAAATTGATCAATACCAGCAAGTCACTAATGGTACACCCTGCAACTGACTACACTGCTCTTCATTGGTGATAAAACCACACCAGTCTTTTAAAACTCGGAGGATTGGGTTAATAGTAGTTTAATATCCTTAGCTAACATTTCACCATAAATCAACATATTCAGCACGAGTTCAAGGAAAATAGCAACATACTAACACGCTGTCAATTTTCAATCTACACCACTGAAACATGTAGTATGTTATTTTTGGGACAGTGCTTATGGCAATTTATACAATTATTCTAAATGATTCAGACTGAAATCTTCTCGGAGGCAGTTAACACAATTTGCAGCATTCCCTTCAAGTTAAAAAATCCTTCTCCATAACTAATGCTGGCAGAACAGTGGGAGCTGGCATTAACTGAAAGAAGTGGAGATCAGCAGTTGGATAAATTTAGACTTCTGTTTTGTATTTGGCACAGGAGAGTCTTAAAATTTGGATCCTCTGAATTGAAAGCCACATTGGCGGATAGGGAAAGAGCCGTCCTTGGCTTGCCAATAACTCAGATGCATTCCTGGGGTCATAAGCTCATAATGGTGGCATTTCTTACGCTTAATGTAGGTGCAGCTGCTTTTTGAGGCTGCTTACATCCATCCTTATTAGACTGTATATACTGTGGTCTGTTAATACAGCCAGCTATTTGATGCTTTCCCACTTCTGTCTCAACGATATTGTTAGGAATGGAACATTTTTCAACAACACCAGCAGGTGCTTTTGTTGCTTTAGCTCCAATGTTTACATGGCAGCTGCTAGCTCAACATGTTGCTCTGTATAGTGTCTTGTCTCCCTAGTTTCTGAATTACCTCAACGCAAAGATGCCCTCTCACTTTATCAGTATACTAAAACATGCTTCTCACCCTCTATTATTCCCTTTCTTTTCACAGTGGTGATACAATATTTAATTCAAATTCTTCCTGTATTTCTAATATGAAAGAATTAAAAAATCATACAAAGTATATTTCATTTTAGTAACATATTATTTTGGCAAATAGAGTTTTAAAAATATTTTCATTCATCGCTAAATTATATTTTCACTCTTAATTTTAGTGCTACATATTTAATTTTACTTTAAAATATAATTTAACATTTTTTTAAAAATAGAGAATTCCTTGATGTCTCAGTGGCTTCAGCCAGTGAGTAGCTGAGCCATACAGACTGGGAAGGTTTAGATTGGATACCTGGTCTGTGCTGAGTTACCTGATCTCAGCCTGAATGGCAGTCTGGTCATTACAATGGCCTCCTGGGTTAGTGAGGGGAAAATTGACCAGAGTTTCATAACTGATTACTATCCGGCTATCCCTGCTGGATGGTGCTTAAGTTTGATTTTGAGTAAGGTCAGGACTGGACTTAACTGTAATGTTGGGATGAAGTTCGGTACATATCGACATTCACTGTCAATGAATGGTCACTTGGGCAAGGCACTAGTGCCTGTTGGACCATACCTCAGCAAGGAGTTAGTGCCTGTATAGAGGATAGAAGAAAACTGAAAGAAAAGATTTGTAGTAGGGCATAAAATACCCAGTCCTTCTGGCACTCCCAATGTCATGCTGGCCAGCATCTGGATATGTCGGCTCCAGCATTACGTCAGGATTTCCGCAGGTCTTGTAAAGGACAGACCCTCCTCCTGCCCATTACAAGACCAGCAGCATAGGAGAGGGTGCAGCTGGCCTCTGAACGCCCCTTGTGGGCTCCACCTGGAGGTCCAGGCTAAGGATCATGGCTTGGATCCTGAAGGTTCCAGACAACTGGAATTTTCAAAATATTATACCTTGCAAAGGAGGTTAAGGAGCAGATCCTTAACCATCCCCTGACACTCACCACGTAATTCTACGTAGCTTCTTCAGCAGATTGGCTCCCGAGATGTGCCCCTAATGGCGCAGGCACCTACCATTGCCATGAAAATTCAAGGACCTCTGCCAGATTCCACAAACTTTGGCGGGATCAGTGGTGGAATAGGCTCATGTCAGCACTTATGCCAGGATGCATTTACCCTCACCCCTGCACGGACTTTTAGCCCTGTAATGTTTTTTATAGACTGAGCATATTCTTCACATTAATAACTGTACTGACTACATCAAACAAGAACAAATGATGAATCCAAGCCCTAGCTTTTGATAGGATTGCTCTCCCTCTAATCTGGAAAAGGTCATTGACTCTGTTTTTCATTTGCATCAGTCCCACACCTTTAACTCATAAGTTAAATAAATAATCTTAAGTAATCTAGATTTTTTTAATTCATTCATGGGATGTGGGCATCACTGGCAAGGCCAGCATTTATTGCCCATCTCTAATTGCCCTTGAGAAGGTGGCGGTGAGCCGCCTTCTTGAATCGCTGCAGTCCGTGTGGTACAACAGATAACGAGATGGACATTTATTTTTCAGTTTTATTTAACTACCTTTGGGAGTCAGGAAGAAGTTTGCAGAATTATCCCTCTGGAAATTAAAGAATTTAGATAGAGTCTATGATAGGGAAAATCATACATGTTTTGTAAAAGAAGCAGAATGATCTCTTATTTCACAACCGTGGAATCAGGTTTTAACAAAAGGCAGAGACAGGTTTTTGGATGTCAGGTGGAATGTGAGGGCAGTCTGGTTTGTTAGAGGGAAAGCTGTGTGGACCTTTACTGAGGTTAGGAATCCTGCAGGATAGTTACTTTCCCACTGTAGGAGATGAGAGCGTAAAATGCACGGTAAAGGAGTAGGACTGGAGGGAGGCCACCACAAACAGTGCCCCCGACAGAGGCAGAGGAGGAGGCCTTGGAGCTCAGCTGCACGGTTAAATGCCTGGCTATCGGAGATGGTGACACTGGCAACCCGCAAACGGCTGGTGACAGAACTTTAAGATCCTTCACACACATCACGAATTGATGTTATCAATGATTGACCTGTTGCACAACTCATTGCGCTCATTGCAAACTAACATCTACAATGATTGTTAATATTGCTTTATGTTCTCTTCCAAGGCCTTCAAGGATTGATGAGGAGGCATGCGGCATGGAAGAGGGCGATTCCTCAGAGGAGCTCCATTCCTCTGAGGGAACACCGTCACATCATATCCAGCCATGCACCAGCGAAGATACTGGCACTTCAGTGGGTCCTGTTGGGCAGATAGTTGCGTTGTCACCTCATGATTCACCACTCACAGGTGAGCACGAGCAGACACTGGTGGCAGGGGCAGCTGTGGAGAGTCTGCGTCAGGGGGCGCACTCCTCTCCAAGCTCTGCTCAGTTAGACGCAGATGCTGAATCCCAGGGGCCATCATTGAGAATGAGAATGATAGAGGTACAGCTGCACTTTGCGAGGGTACTGGAAGACATGCCATGCATACTCTCAACAATAGCAGAGAGGATGGAGGAGTACACCTCCAGCATTATTGGAATGGTGGCGCAGGTAAGTGCGAAAATGTCTACGATGAAGAGAATGGCAGCCTCCATTGAGTTTCAAGTATGGCTCACAAATGGGCCAATTAAGGTCCTGACAAGGGCCGTGTGGACTCTGGATGCCAACATGTCTGCCGCCTTAAACAGATACTTTATCCGTGGCCTTACAACGCGTCATAGATTTGCTCCAAGCTGGTGTCCAGCAGAGTGGTAGGAGCCCTGGAGATGGATGATGGCGAAAGGGGACACGGAAGTGGGGACCCCACTCAAAGCACTCCCATGTCTCACCCATTGCCCTCCCGCTCAACCAGTACCTGCAATGCTGCCTCCTCTCCAGGTGGCCAAGTCTGCCCCTGCACAGATGCAGGTGGAGCAGTCTTTGGCAGCGCCCTCACGGGCTCCAAAACCCAGAGATTGTAGGCCGAGAGAATCTCAGCAGTCAGGGCAGGGACCTGAGCAACCTACCAATACCTCTGCTGAAGCCACAGGAGATGCACCACGTAGAAGCGCTCGGAAGAGGAAGGCGAAGTTTTTGTAATCGCCAAGGTTATGCATAAGGGTGTCTGATGCAATGTCATGTTTTTCATTTATATTTGATTTTTTCTTACATGCACATTAAATATTATAATTGTCACCACCATTACCACATCTTATCCATTTTTGAGTTCCTTTTGTGAAAGCGCCCTTTCATGTGCTTCATCACGAACTCCAAGACTTGATGCCACCCATTGGGTGCATTTACAATGGGTGTAAGAGTGGTTGAAGGACTGTTTTGTGCAAGCAGTGGGGTGGGGGGTTGTTGGTGTTGGTGATGGTTGTCTGAGTAGTTCACTGTCTTCAGTTTGCAGATTTCCTTATGCGAACCTGTTAAATATGAGTAACTCCCTGGAATCATGAGCAGCCATGTGCACCACTGTTCTGGTGATGGGTTGCCCATCTTTGTCCTCCTCATCCTCCTCCTCATCATCATCTTCTTCAATGTTGCTCGCAGATGAGGATGCTTCATGAGTGCACTGGAGCTCCTCCACCTGTAATCCACTCTGTTGAGCGATGTTATGCAGGACGCATCACATGACTATTATTCTGCACACCCTCGCTGGTAAATATTGAAGGGATCCCCCAGATCGATCCAGGCACCTAATGCGCATCTTGCGCATTCCTATGGCTTGTTCAATGACAGACCTGGTGGTGACGTGACTGTTGTTGAACTGCTGCTGTGCCTCGTTGGTGGGGTTTCTCACAGGTGTTATGCGCCATGTTTGCAGGGGGTATCCCTTGTCTCCAAGGAGCCAGACCTTAAGTCTGTCTTGTGTGTGGAAGAAGGCTGGGATGTTGGACTCACGCAAAATGATGGAATCATGGCAGCTACCAGGGAATTTGTCACACACCTGCAGAAATCTCTTGTGGTGGTCGCAAACCAGCTGTGCATTGATGGGGTGATATCCCTTTCGGTTGATGAACAGTCCTGGCTCATGTGCAGATCCTCGGATTGCTACGTGTGTGCAATCAATTACGCCCTGCATCCGTGGGAAGCCAGCCAGAGAATGGAAACCCACTGCCGTCTCAGTCTGGCTGATGTAGTTCAGGGAAGTTGACATAGTCGGATGTCCTGGCAAACAAGCCATCAGTGACTTGTTGTATACACTTATGTGCAGGCGGCTAAGAGACCCTGAAGATTTCACCGGTGGCGCCCTGGGAGGATCTGGTGGTGAAGAAATTGAGGGCAGTGGTCACTTTAACTGTGATGGGTAATGCATGGCCTTCAGGCCCAGCCGGGAGCAGCCCTGCGTGATGGAGACTGCAGATGTCTGCGGCCACCTGATGACACAATATGAGCCTACGTGGACACTGCTCCTCAGAGAGGTCCGGGAAGCTCAGCCTCTGCCTGTGGACTCTTTCATGTGTGCAATGCCTCCTGCGACCTTGGCCCTTCCGTTGGTCCCCTCTCTGCTCTTCTGCAAGTCTTTGTGGCGCACCTCTGCCTCGTGGATCCGCAACTCCCAGAACTGCATGCTGTGTCTGCCACGGATGGTGATGTACCTCCTCCTCAAGTGTGCTGTAGAATAAATCAATTACTCCCCCATCTTGATGTTGTCAGTTTGAGAGGGTCCAAAATGTAGGTCAATATGTCTGAACACAAGAATTCTGAGTGTGAACAAAGAAATCTCAGTATAAGCATAAAGAACTCCCAGCCAAAGGTTTGTCTGAGAGAACTGATTGCCCTGTTGTAAAAACTCACCTTTTATTCACGTGTCGATCAGTGGTTTAAAGGTCCAAATGAGGGTCGGCTGCAACTCGCCTCCGTTTCCATGGCGTGTTTCAGAGGCAACGGGAGACACATTCAGGAGAAGTTAAAATTTACCCCACGATGTCACTAAGCAGAAGTGCACTCATGGTGTTTTCTCCTGCCAATAGTATGGACAATGATATTGTAAAACATGCTATTTTCAGGACTAGTGATTTAATGCCTGAAGTGTACTAGCAGGAATTAAAGAAACTAAGAACGAATCCATACAGTACTTAAGGAGAAATGGTTATCCTGCTCAAAGACACATGACAGATATGGCTGGAAAGTGAAATTATACTAGACTACGAAGATCTTTGCTATGTGATGTTAAGAGACAGATTTCTGGAGATAGTTCCAGATAATCTAAGGCTCTGGTTACTTGATCAGGAGTGTAGAACTCTTGAGCAGCTAGGCACATATACGGCTCATCTTATGGCCTCGCGAGAGCAGGTGAGCTGGTGCATGGGTGGGAGACCAGTTGCCTCATGATATCACACAGACAAAACACTGAGCTAGCCAGCTTTTCAGCCTGTCCCTGAGGGGCCTGAGAGTGCAGCTAAGTTAAGTCAGCGATCTGAAGACAGTGAAATCAGGTGTTAGGCCACAACAAGAATCACTGCTGCTCTCTCAGAAATCCTGCGATGCAAACCAAGAGGCTACAGGAGTTCATATAGTATGAGATAGCCAGTCATGCAATGGTTGCCAATGTAGATAGATTGATTCCTTACTTTCACAGTGAATTGGCCACATGTAAGGGGATTGTGAGACACTGGCTGATTTTTCATGATAGTACATGATAGCAAAGTTGCCTCCACTCAAGGATAATGAGTGAACCCCCATAAAAGTAAGATGCTCAGACCACTTAAGAAACTTAGAAACTAGGAGCAGGAGTAGGCCATTCGGCCCTTCAAGCCTACTCCGCCATTCAATATGATCATGGCTGATCCTCTATTTCAATACCATATTCCCGTTCTCTCCTCATACCCCTTGATGCCTTTTGTGTCTAGAAATCTATCTAGCTCCTTCTTAAATATATTCAGTGACTTGGCCTCCACAGCCTTCTGTGGTAGAGAATTCTACAGGTTCACCACCCTCTGAGTGAAGAAATTTCTCCTCATCTCAGTCCTAAATGTCCTGCCCTTTTTCCTGAGACTGTGACCCCTCGTTCTGGACCCCCCAGCCAGGGGAAACATCCTCCCTGCATCCAGTCTGTCTAGCCCTGTCAGAATTTTATATGTTTCAATGAGATCCCCTCTCATTCTTCTAAACTCTAGTGAATACACCCGAGTCGACCCAATCTCTCCTCATGCGACAGTCCTGCCATCCCAGGAATCAGAGCGACTGGTGCCACTGAGCCCAAGAAGATATCTACAGCAGACCCAAATCCTTAACACTCACCTTGTCACTGTCATCTTATTAATAAACTACTAAATAAGTTACATAAACAAAGACTGTATTAGAATTTACCACACAATAAATGCAGGGAAGGGTCTGTAAGGTATCTTACCAACTGTACTGAACGTTCCCTTCAAAATATGACGAATTAGAATATTCCTAAATTTCTGCTTCTGTTACTTTTATCTTTAACATCAGTGAGTTCAAAAGCATTTTTTTTCATGACATTTCTCCTGTGGTTTTAACTATGAAATCGTTATTGGCCATTACATTTGTTTTAATAAATGTCATTCATTTTCATTACAAAAAGGAGGAAGACAGCAGGAGATCCCAGTGACATTTGATCAAATCATTGAACAATCCTCCAAATGCTAAATCAAAAGTTCACATCTTGATATCATGACCAATCAGCCAATTTTTCAAATTAAGTATGACACTTGCTCCTGACATAATAACATTTTCGCCCTGCAAAATGTCTTCTAATTTCCCAATTTGGGATTTATTGAATATCTATATCTAGATCGTCGTGTATCAAATTTTTTCAATGTTTTTTTAAAGAACAAAATGGGCCAGAAGTTAAATATTAACACAGAAGATAAGCACCAAATGAATTGTTATATTTTTAAGACATTGTACACAGAATAAAAAGCAAAATTTTCCAAAATTAGCACTCTTTTCTCACAAAGCAAAATACAGTTAAAATAAAAACATATCTCAGAGTTTGTTTAAGTGTGAATAAATGCACCACATGGTGGGTGTCATGACAAGCTGTATAAACCACCTTTTCTTTTGCCTATATAAGGAGTTTTCTTTCACACATCTGTTTTGGACTCTAGCTCTTTTTTGTTGTTGCTAAAATCAATCTTATTGTCAAGTGCTTTTTATAAATCACTGGAGCACTTGTAGTAGTCAGGCATTTGAGCTATTTTGGAAAGCTTATTGATTTTTTGGCAACCACATCAATGACTGTCAGTAGTGGGCATTTTTTTTGTGTTTAGAAATACACTTTGTAATTCTATGATTCACTTCACAAGTATATGGAACACCAATGTTGAGAATTTATGTGGAGAATTTAGGCTTCTGTTACATGGAAACATTTTTGTCTGTTTACTACCTGTACTGAGTAGAACATTTTCTTAGAACAAATAGTTAATTTCCTGAATTTAGAACATAAGAACATAAGAAATTGGAGCAGGAGTAGGCCAATCGGCCCCTCGAGCCTGCTCCGCCATTCAATAAGATCATGGCTGATCTGATCCCAACCACAAATCTAAAGAACACAAGAAGTCGGAGCAGGACCCGGCCACACAGCCCCTGGGCCCTCTCCGCCACCCACAGGGCATTGACCGATCCGAACTCAGCTTCATGTCCAATTTCCTGCCCGCTCCCCATAACCCCTAATTCCCTTTACTTCTAGGAAACTGTCTATTTCAGCAATTCTTAATTACTGAATATCTTACTTTCCACAGTTGGAAATTTCCTGCGTTGTCATTGTGGATGATTCAGAGAAGAATGCTATTTGGCTATTTTTCCTCAAAATTAATAGAAAATGTGCAAAAAGTGTCAGCTTTCCCCAACCTGGACGGTAACTCCCATAATGTTTGGTTAAATCGAAAGTTTAAGTAAACCAACGTGAAGCATTTAATCTGAAAAGTATTAGAAATGTGGCATTGGAAATAAATCACAATATTATAACATTTCATAAAGTGTTATCTAAAGACATTCGACTATTTTTAACAGTTAAACCTTTTAAACTAAACGAGCAAGTGCCTCTATTGAAAAAGTAGACAAATGAATTTTATACAAATGCAGAGAGCTTCCATAGACTAATATTCAAAAAGCCTCATTCTTCAAGTATCAGTCCTGTAGGAGATTAAATAGCTGGGGTAGAGTCTATGACAGGGTCAATTGTAAATGGTCTTGGGAAAGAAGGAGCTAGGTGTGCTGAATGGCCTTTTTTTGTTTGATATTTTCTATTCTTACGATGCTGCTAACATCAACTGCATCAACTCTGTTACATTGGTGATGCTTTGACAACTGATTCTAGATTTTACAAATTTTAATTCTAGAATATTAGATGTACATATATTTACCTTATCTTACTGACTGAATATTAATTCAGCTTTAGTACACCTACATTTTTACTCTAGAAAAAATCCTTTTTGGTGCGACAAGAATGTTTAATTTCTCATTTTCAATATTTTTCATTTCAATTATAGCTTGGAAGGGCGTTCTTGTAATCAAAAGGTTGTTAAAGCTATTCGATTTCCAGTCCTAGGATTTTTTGTTTCCCTTCTGGATCAAGTTTGTAACAAAGTCGCACTTACTCTACCCATCACCTACAGCATACTCTTTTCTGGCTTGATTACATTGGGGCAGAAATTGCTTGGAAAAGAACGATGAGCTCAACAGCTGTTAGTGGCGAAATGGAGGAACAAGTTCCAGCATTCGCACATGCGCAGTGAACTGTAAAATACAGAACTTGCTCCTACTGGTTCGCCGGCGATGTGACAGCTTCACATTAAAGGCATATCGCCGGCTGGAATCAGTGAAATCATTGAAAAAGCGGCAACTTGCTCATCTACCCAGCTGGAAAGTAACTACGCCACAAAACAGATACGCTTAAAAATACAGCTCTAAACTAAGTTTTAATAATGCGGTAAGTCTCAATAACTACCAAACAACAAAAAATTAACTTTTAAAATATGGAGTCTCATTACTCCTATTTTAATCGTTTTTGGTCATTAAAAAAAAAATTAAAATTAAAAAAATATTTTTTTTACTTTTCCCCTGTCTCTTTTATTTAATTTAATTATTTCTTACCCTCTCTTTTTTCACTGTCTATAGCTGTTTTTACATTGATTGTAATGTTGTTACTTTTCACTTCCTGGTTTTCACGTTCGAAGCCTGCAGAGACAGTGAACGCAGCTGTCAAAAATGCTGCAATCTGATTGGTCGAGGGGAGAGCTCGCTCCTCTTGCTTCTCCCAGGGTCCTAGCTTCACCTGAACTAATGCTGGGCTCTTCTCCACTTCCTATTAGAGGAAGTGCCCGAAGTAAGTTTGTTAATTTAAAACTGTGGAGCGGCAGTAACCATTACTTCGCCCCTCCAAGCAATTTCTGCCCCATTATTATTTCAGCTTTTTCTACATTCCCTTGCACCATGTAATTTTGTTCTTAGTCAATCCTTGAACATCTTAGAACTAAAGATCAAGGAAGACAGACAAGTAAATTGCTCTTCTTCACCACAAGGAAGATATGCAAAGAGAAAGCTGAGCAGCAGTTTATGTGACTGACATGTTAGCTGAAGAGACAAATTGAGCAATTTATGTTAAAATGGCTGTCACAGGATATTAAGCTTATGGCAGGCAGAGAGACATTGGAAGTAATTTTAACCCCCAAGAACGGGTGGGCTGGGGCAGGTGGGTAGTAAAAATTGTTGATTTCATCAGCACGACCGCAACCTGGCTCCAACGCGGCCATTTCCAGGTTTAACCCAGGCGCGTTTGGATGCACACACGTACATCCAAAACCGTAACCTGGAAATCACGTCTCCTACTAATGCTGGTGGGCAGATTGTTAAAGGGGCAAATTACCTACTTCAAATACTTAAGGTGGGTAATTTTTTGTGGATTCTGAATCTGAAGCTAATTTTACTTTACCTGCATGAGTTTCTCATGGCTTCTCCAACTCGCCAGTGAAATGTAGGCGAGATTCATGCAGAAGTTGATTTGGCCCTTTAAATCTGTGATTGACACGTCTCAGGAAAAGCTCAGGGATTGCAGCTGGTTTCTCACTTCTCTCAAGCAAATGTCTGGCTGAGAGTTGGGTCTCTATTCACTCTTCCAGCCATCATTCAATTAAATTAAATAATCTGAAAATAATCAGTCGTTAACATCCTGAATCAACGTTGAGTATCTGCACAAGTTTATATTTTTAAGAATAATGACAACATCTGAAATATTGGAATATTCTGCAATCAAGTTACTTGTAAGCATCATAACATTTTATAAGAACTTGGCTGTTTTGTATTATAGCACGCTAAATATGTTTCCAATTCTCATCCATTATTTACCTTTGTGTGATCCATCTCTTTCCTTCTTTTTCTGGCTTCCTCTCTCTCCATCTTTCACAATAGGTTTTCCATAGATATTTATTACAAGCTCACCCTCTATCCACTCTCTCTCCCCTCCCCATTCCTCCCCCTCACTGCCTCTCCCTTCCCTACCCTTCCTCCCCCTTACTCAGTCTGTCCTCACTGTTCTCACTCTCCCCCTCTCTCTTGCCCCTCCCCTCCCTGTCTTGGTTCAATGATCTCCCTTGGTTGACATGACATGAAAAGTCGCATTGTTTTTGGTTCCCCATGTGCAATGCCAGGGGAGATCAACCAGCAAAAACTGCAACCAATGAAAATAAATCTCTTCCCCGCAGCACCACCATTGCGTCACTTTCTATGTCCCCCAGTAGAATAATTAAATTGGTCCCAAATCAACTGAGCAAAAAAAAATTCACTGAGCAAAGATTCAGAACCAAGCCAATGAGTATATATCTGGGAAGAACCCTCAGAAAATGACCATAAGACCAAATGTATAGGACCACAGAATTTCCAGGACAGGACAACAATCCTTCACCTCCCCACCACTGAGCAGAGATTCTGGCATTGGATCACACATTCTCATTCACCACTAGCCACCCCCATCTCAGATGGTTGAGACCCCCCCACCATGGTCGAGACCCCCCCCCATGGTCGAGAACCCCCAAATGCTCAAAACCCCCGTCCCCAAGATTGAGACCACCCCTGATGGCTCACTCCGGCATCAGACCCCCCCCCAACCAATGTCCTCCACGGCCCAGGGTCTCCCCCTCTCTCCCTCTTCTCCGATTCCCGGCTGCTTTCCCTCCCGACAGGTAGCCAGCCTGTTGATCTGGCTGTCAATCTGGCTGGCTGTCACGCGGGAAACCCGAAAGTGTAATCAATTGCCTTCAGTTGAGTGGCGATCACAGATTCGAGCGCACTCAGTTAACTTACGGGTTTCCCATTCGATAACCTACCCACCCACTTAGATCCTGGCTCCATGCTAAAATCATGCCCTTTGATACCTACACTTCTTTCCAGAATACCACACAATTATAGAATGTGACAGCTTTGTTTAATTTGATCTTGACAGGGTTTGGAATTGTGTAAATTTAGTGAGTGAAACGTAGGTAAATGAATTGTTGCTGCCATCTGCTTGTATAGAGAATATTATGGACCAAAGAGTGGTTGGCTTCATTCAATGCTTCATTAGTCTTTGTCAGATCTGGTCACTGTTATTCTCATATGTTATTAGAGAGTGAAGTGAAAGGGCCAAACAAGAGCCCTTTATAATAGACCCAACTTAAGGTGAAACTGAGACTTTCAAAGTTAGTAACTCTCTAAGTAATGAACATTTCTTAAGTTTTCTCAAATATATAGAAAATGACTTTCAAATACATCTTGAAAAATGGCACAAAGTAAAAAAAAGCACCATGTTAAATGCCCATATCCTCTCCATGGCTCCTACTGGAGCCAGACAATAAGTGTACATGAGGGACAAGGGGTCGCCCATTTAAGACGGAAATGAGGAGGAATTTCTTCTCCCAGAGGGTCGTGAATCTTTGGAATTTTTTACCCCAGAAAGCTGTGTAGGCTGAGCCATTGAATACATTCAAGGCTGAGTCAGACACATTTTTGATCAGCAAGGGAGTCAAAGGATATGGGGAAAAGGCGGGAAAGTGGAGTTGAGGAAAAATCAGATCAGACATAATCTCATTGAATGGCGGAGCAGGCTCGAGGGGCCCAAATGGCCTACTCCTGCTCCTAGTTTTAGATTCCCCCATGAGGGGTAACATCCTCTCAGCATCTACCCTATCGAGTCCCCTCAGAATCTAGTATGTTTCAATAAGGTCTCCTCTCATTCTTCTAAACTCCTATGAGTATAGACCCAACCTGTTCGATCTTTCCTCATAAGACAATCCTTCCATACCCGGAATCAACCTAGTGAACCTTCTCTGAACTGCCTCCAATGCAAGTATGTCCTTCCTTAAATAAGGGCACCAGAACTGTATGCAGTACTCCAGGTGTGGTCTCACCAGCACCCTGTACAGTTGTAACATGACTTCCCTGCTTTTATACTCCGTCCCCCTCGAAATAAAGGCCAATATTCTGTTTGCCTTCCGGAATACCTGCTGCACCTGTATGTTGACTTTTTGTGTTTCATGTATGAGGACACCCAGATCCCTCTGTACCGCAGCATTTTGTAGTATTTCTCCATTCAAATAATATTTTGTTTTTTTATTTTTCCTCCCAAAGTGGATGACTTCACATTTCCCCAGATTATATTCCATCTGCCAAATTTTTGCCCATTCGCTTAAACTGTCAATATCCCTTTGCAGACACTTTGTGTCCTCATCGCAATTTGCTTTTCCACCTACCTTTGTATCATCAGCAAATTTGGCCACAAGACACTCTGTTCCTTCATCCAAGTCATTGATATATATTGTAAATAGTTGAGGCCCCAGCACTGATCCCTGCAGCACCCCACTAGTTACAGATTGCCATTTTGAAAATGACCCTTTTATCCCGACTCTTTGTTTTCAGTTAATTAGCCAATCCTCTATCCATGCCAGTATATTACCCCGAACACCATGAGCTCTTATCTTGTGCAGTAATCTTTTATGTGGCACCTTATCGAATGCCTTTTGGAAATCCAAATATACTGCATCCATTGGTTCCCCTTTATCCACCCTGGCTGTTGCTTCCTCAAAGAACTCTAATAAATTTGTCAGACATGATTTCCCATTCATAAAATCATGTTGACTCTCCTTGATTGTTTTATGAGTGTCCAAATGTCCTGCTACTATTTCCTTAATAATGGATTCCAGCATTTTCCCAGTCACAGATGTCAGACTAACTGGTCTATAGTTACCTGCTTTCTGTCTCACTCCCTTCTTGAATAAGGTTGTTACGTTTGCGGTTTTCCAAACTGCAAGTGGAAAAAACTGAGGTGCTGATTTTTATCCATGTTTCCTAGTGGGAACATGTTGATAGTGCAATGAAAATGGGGGTGCAGAGCTTATCACCACATTCCCACTGCTTTTCCTCCACTGCCATTTTGGTCGGGGCCTCATTAAAATATGCAAATCTGGATCCTATGGCATCAATAGGACTTCAGTGTCATTTGTAGCCATAGTAACATTCCCATAGAGAGTGCCATCAACTGCACACATATAGCCAACACGGTTCCTGCCAACGAAACCAGCAACTTTATGAAACGCAAAGGTTTCACTTCCTTAATGACCAACTGGTATGTGACCACCGTCAGCAGTTCATGCAAGTGTGTGCCAGCTTTCCAGGCAGCTCTCACAATGGCTACACCCTGCGGCAGTCAAACATTGCTCCTCTCGTTGGCGTGAAACAACACGTCAGAGGCTGGCTGTTAGGGGACAAGGAACATCCCCTCTAGAATTGGCTGATGACCCTGCTCCAAAACCCAAGATGCTTGCATAGATCGGATACAACAATCACAGTCAACAAGAGCAGTTATTGAAGAGCCAATAGGGGTCCTTAAAGTTTAATCTAGTTCACAAATGCCTGAATAAATAATAATCACCCCAATGTTCGCTGATGATTGCACAGTGTTCAGTTCCATTCGCAACCCATGCCTACATGCAGCAAGACCTGGACAACATCCAGGCTTGGACTCATTAGTGGCAAGTAACATTCACACTACATATTACATCTCCAACAAGAGAGAGTCTAACCACCTCCCCTTGACATTCAATGGCATTACCATCACCGAATCACCCACCATCAACATCCTGGGTGTCACCATTGACCAGAAACTTAACTGGATCAAGGAGAGTCAACATGATTTTATAAATACTGTGACTACAAGAGCAGGTCAGAGCCTGGGTATTCTGCGGAGAGTGACTCACCTCCTGACTTCCCAAAGCCTTTCCACCATCTACAAGGCATACGTCACGAGTATGATGGAATACTCTCCACTTGCCTGGATGAGTGCAGCTCCAACAACACTCAAGAAGCTCGACACCATCCAGGACAAAACAGCTTGATTGGCACCCCATCCACCACCCTAAATATTCACTCCCTTCACAACCAGTGCAGTGTGGCTGCAGCGTGTCGAATCTACAGGATGTCCTGCAGCAACTCGCCAAGGCTTCTTCAACAGCACCTCCCAAACCCACGACCTCTACCACCTAGAAGACAAGGGCAGCAGGCACATGGGAACAACACCACCTGCATGTTCCCCTCCAAGTCACACACCATCCCGACTTGGAAATTTATCGCCGTTCCTTCATCGTTGCTGGGTCAAAATCCTGGAACTCCCTTCCTAACATCACTGTGGGAGAACCTTCACCACATGGACTGCAGCGGTTCAAGAAGGTGGCTCATCACCACCTTTTCAAGGGCAATTAGGGATGGGCAATAAATGCTGGCCTTGCCAGTGACGCCCACATCACATGAACGAATAAAAAAAAATGTCAGCCAAAAGTGCCTTTCTTGCATCTCTTTTGGCCTATCCTGCTACTTCCACAAGTTTGGTCCAGCACAGACAATGGAAGGGTGCTGCTGCTCAGATGAGGGTTTCTGAGCTGCTTGTGTATTGATCTGTAGGAGCTTATACCCAAGAGGGCTCGGCTGCAGACAGGGCAGTCTGGCCCAGCTTGCTTTCTGGTGCTAGCGCAGGCATTGGTTGAGGAGATGGGAGGGGAGCAGGCATGCTGTCATCGTGGAAGAGAACATGAGTCACTCCCATTGGCCCACTACTACTACTACTGATCTGCAGGAGAGTGCACAGCAGGAGCTCCATGACACTACTGAAGCCCCTAACAATGTGTTCCCCAGCCTAGTGAAGGTGGTAGAGATGGTGTAGCCCAGGATAAATGGCATCAATTTCAGCTTTGATCAGAAATGCCAGTGCTGGTGACATTGGGGGTGATTGGACATTGGCTGGTAGTGCAAACCGGGCGATAGCGAATCAGCAGCTCATTTTACACTCTGCACAATGTTCTTTTCCACTGAACTTGTAGGTTTATACTGAACGATTGGCTAAATGGACCAAATAACCTACCTCATTAATACATCTTGACCTTGTTACATTTTTTTATATAAATCCACATCTTACAGCTATTTGCGTATAGCACGCATATCCACAATCGATATGTGTGCACCACGCTGATGTAAATTCTATATCAACGGGTTTAATCATATTCCACATCAACATATGTAAACTATGAAGTGCATCTTCATTAGCTTCATATGTACACCATGCATTCGCACATTTCACATTGATGTATGTACACCATGCAAGTTCACACACCATCTGTTCCTTCTATGTGTATACTTATTCTGCATCTATGAAATCACAGTAGCTTCAAGCTTCAGAGAACTGAGCCTGTCTCAATGGAAAAACACAGAGTATGGGTTTTTCTGGTCAATTAGCACAATTTGTTTCCTGAGATAATCGAATGACAAAAGAATGTTTACCATGCAACCTTCGGTGCATGTAATAAAACCTTGGTGTAATATCTATTAGAATACATATTTCAATACAATGCTCTTTGACTGACATTGTGGAAAAGTACTGACGTTTTCTGGAGTCAATTGCTAGGTTGAGAGGATCTACTGTAGAATTTTGATTTTTAAAAAAATCATTCTCAACATGTAATCAGAGAACACAGATTTAAAATAATTGGCAAAAAAGCCAGGGGTGGGAGGAAGAGAAATGTTTTTACTTGGTGAGTTGTAATGATCTGAAATGCACTGCCTGAAAAGATGGTGGAAGCTGATTCAAATGTAACTTTCAAAAGGGAACTGGATCTACTTAAAAAGGAAACATTTACAGAGCTATGGGGAAAGAGCAGGGGTGTGGGACTAATTAGTATCTCTTCCAGAGAGCCGGCACGGGCATGGTGGGCCGAATGGCCTCCTTCTGTGCTGTACGATTCTATGATTTCATGCCCCTGATGCATAGAATTAACTGTTCAAAGAGTAGGGTAAATCACAAAGACAGATCTTGTAACAATTATCTTATTAATCAAAGTAACAAAGGAAAGTTTATTTAGATCACATTTCAGATATTTTTGAAACAGATTACATTACCACTTATTCCACAAAGCTGAGTGAAGGCTCTCACTGTCTTGCAGGTTATTTATCCCCAGCCAAACTGTTGCAGTTATTTCTAATGTAGTATGTGGATTGAAGGAGAGGACAATGATACTGACCTGTAGGAGACAGTAAAGAATGATAACTTTATCTCTACCTGCGCTCCCTGTTCCATCTAAGGGGAAGGAAGGTGAGTGTCCATAATGGTTCCAGAATATCTGCAAACCTGTGAAATGACATGCTCCCCATTGTAGATATGATGCTACTGGCACCACTCTTCACTCTCCGAGCCATGAATCACCACTAATAAACGTGCTGGTATTGCTCAATTTCGTTTCAGCTCCCAGTTACCCTATCCTTGAATTAGGTATGAAGGAGAGAACAGTTTGAGATAGCAATACTCCTGATTGACTATCCAATGTGTTTAAATCAGTTGAATGAATGGAAGATTTATTCTATCGTGAGTCTATTTGGATATGCAAGTGGGGGCAGGTTTTTGTCTTCACTGCATGGTCGGTAATCTGGCAGAGTGGATCACTCAACCTTTACATAATGATAAATTATAGGATAGACTTTCACGCCAATGGAAATCAGTGGACTGAAAATCGGGCAGATTCTATAGCAGGCGGGCGATCCACTCCTCCAGGTTACTGCCCAGGCGGTACTATTGAATTGAATACTGAATCTAGAAATAACTAGAGGTTGCAAAAATAGTAAAAAGACAGCACTAAAGGCTTTGTATCTGAATCTGCGTAGCATTCGTAACAAAATAGATGAATTGACACCTCAAATAGAAATAAAATATGTACGTTCTGATAGCCATTGCAGAGACATGGGGCTCGAATTTAGCAGGCCTGCGGGTTCCCAGCGGGTGGTCCTCCGGGAGCGTGGTCAACACGCTCGGCGAAATTAGTGGGTTGCCCACGCGATCGTAGCAGGCAACCCACTAATAGGAATCAATTACCTGCTCCTCCGGGGTCCACGGCGCTGGCCTGCGCGTCGGTCGGGCTGCGCATGCGCAGTACGATCTGTCAGCTGGAGGCTCTCTAGTTAAAGGGGCAGTCCTCCACTGACAGATGCTGCAACCAATGGGACAAATTGCAGCATGGAGCAGCCCAGGGGGAAGGCTGCTCCCAGTTTAATGATGCCTCACCCCAGGTATCATCAGATGGGGTGAGGAGGAGGGGGAGGACACAGATCTTCCCCCCGGTGGGCGGGAGGAAGCGGTCTGCCTCTGCCACCAAGAAGGCCTGGCTCGAGGTGGCAGAGGAGGTCACCTGCACCACCAACATATCGCCCACCTGCATACAGTGCAGGAGGCGCTGCAATGACCTAAGTAGGTCAGCCAAAGTGAGAACACGAAGTCTTTCCCCTACACTCCGTCTGCCACAACACTGCCCCCACCCCACATCTCCTTCGGCACCGCCAACACTATTCTGTCACATCACCCTTCATACCCACTCACACCCCATCCTCATCTTACCTCCACCTACTCACCTCGCCAGTACTCACCCTGCCACTAACACGCAACCCAATCCACATACAATCTCATTGCTCCATCCCATACTCACCCTCTCGTGCATCTCCCTCACGGCCAGCCTCACTCAACCTGCCACCACCTGTGCTGCAGCCACAGGGCATGCATCACATATGTGCAGTAGGCAGCGTAAGGCAAACGTCTCGTCAGCATGAAGGGGGTGCACAAGGGTGTCTGAGGGTTTGTCATGGGTGTTACCCATATTGAATTTCAGAGCAACAAACAGCACACATTATATTGACACCACCACTGCCATGTCTCCGCGAATCCTGTCCGTTGTGTCCAATAATGCCCGCTCCTGGGTATCACTATGAGGACCCACCACTGATGCCACCCATCGTGTTACTGCAGAGTAGGTGCAGGTGTATTTGCAGGGCTCGTCCGCGCAGACGACTGAGAGACATCGGCGGTGTAGCCGGCTGCACCCTGGAAGGATGCGGAGGAGAAGGTGTGGAGGGCAGTGGTGACTTTGACAGCGACAGGTAAGCAGTTGGTGCTGGGGCCAGCCAGGAGCAGCTCGGCATGAAAGACGCTGCAGATCTCCACGACTACATGTCGAGCGAATCTGCGCCTCCCTGTGCACTGCTGCTCGGAGAGGTCCGGGGAGCTGCGCCTCGGTCTGTGGACCCTGTGGCGAGGGTAGTGCCCTCTGTGACGCGTCTCTCTCTGCAGTAGCCCTCCCTCCTGCTGTGCAGGTGGGCGTGCAACAACACCGTGTTGGGGGGATCCACGTCTCTGCGGCGCACGGCGTGGACTGCGAGGCTGCTGGTGCTGGTCATGCTCTTCGTCCTCCGAGGGTCTCCACACACCACCCAACTGGCAGGTGTTGGTCTGAGGGGTTGTGCAGGGTAGGTGTGTGGTTCCTCGGACTGGGGCTGCGGTTTCGTGTCGGTCTGTCCTCTGGCTTGGCGCGGGGTGGTGGAGGGCAGGGGTTGCCCTATGTGACGCGGTGGCCTCCTGCGTGGGTGAGGGCTCTCCCCCGTGGAGCGCACCTTGGCACCTGCCACAGGCTGCTGGCTGCAACACGCCTGGTTGGAGGGAGACTGTTTCCCCCAGTGTGGGAAACTCACTGCCTTGAACCGAAAATCCCACACTTCCTCTTTTGACAGCTGCTTCAGCTCATTAACTGACCACAACGAGCAAGTTAAGTACTGTCAAGTGGAACTCCGCTGGCTTTAATTGCCTGCGGGATTCCCACCAGCGGGGCTTGCGCGCGCAGCCCCGCACGTCAGCGCGGTACCCGGAAGTGGCCGGGATTTCGTCGCGATCCGGTCACGTGACCGGATATCGGGATTTTCGGGGCCACCCCGCTGGGAACCCGCCGGAAACACGATCCTAAAATCGAGCCCATGGCTGCAAGATGACAAAGGCTAGAACCTGAATATTCAAGGGTGCTTGACATTTTGGAAGGACAGGAAGCAAGAAAAGGTGGAGGTGTAGCTCTGTTAATTAAGGATGATCTGAGTATAATAGAGAGAAATGACCTTATTTCTAAATTGTAAACAATTTTACAACACCAAGTTATAATCCAGCAATTTTATTTTAAATTCACAAGCTTTCGGAGGCTTCCTCCTTCCTCAGGTGAACGTTGTTGGAAATGAAATCCTCGAAATGAAATCTCATTTATAAATCACAGAACAATGCTTGGTGATTACAGACAGTTTTTTCAACTGCCCGTTGCCAAGGCAATCAGTGTGCAGACAGACAGGTGTTACCTACAAGGTCTCCGAATATACAAATCACAAAAAAAAAACACAGAGATAGAGAGGTAGAAACATAGAAAAGACAGCAACTGACCCGTTATATTAAAAACAGATAACATTTGTTCGCTGGTGGGGTAACGTGTAGCGTGACATGAACCCAAGATCCCGGTTGAGGCCGTCCTCATGGGTGCGGAACTTGGCTATCAATTTCTGCTCGACGATTTTGCGTTGTCGTGTGTCTCGAAGGCCGCCTTGGAGTACGCTTACCCGAAGGTCGGTGGCTGAATGTCCTTGACTGCTGAAGTGTTCCCTGACAGGGAGGGAAACCTCCTGTTTGGTGATTGTTGCGCGGTGTCCGTTCATCCATTGTCGCAGCGTCTGCATGGTCTCGCCGATGTACCATGCTCTGGGGCATCCTTTCCTGCAACGTATGAGGTAGACAACGTTGGCCGAGTCACAGGAGTATGAACCATGCACCTGGTGGGTGGTGTCCTCTCGTGTGATGGTGGTATTTGTGTCGATGATCTGGCATGTCTTGCAGAGGTTGCCGTGGCAGGGTTGTGTGGTGTCGTGGTCGCTGTTCTCCTGAAAGCTGGGTAATTTGCTGCGAACGATGGTCTGTTTGAGGTTGGGTGGCTGTTTAAAGGCGAGTAGTGGAGGTGTGGGGATGGCCTTAGCGAGGTGTTCGTCGTCATTGATGACATGTGAAGGCTGCGGAGAACATGGCGTAGTTTCTCCGCTCCGGGGAAGTACTGGACGACAAAGGGTACTCTGTTGGTTGCGTCCCGTGTTAGTCTCCTGAGGAGGTCTATGCGATTTTTTGCTGTGGCCCGTCGGAACTGTCTATCGATGAGTCGAGCGTCATATCCCGTTCTTACTAGGGCGTCTTTCAGCGTCTGTAGGTGTCCATCGCGTTCCTCCTCGTCTGAGCAGACCCTGTGTATTCGCAGGGCCTGTCCATAGGGGATGGCCTCTTTGACGTGGTTAGGGTGGAAGCTGGAAAAGTGGAGCATCGTGAGGTTGTCCATGGGCTTGCGGTAGAGTGAGGTGCTGAGGTGCCCGTCTTTGATGGAGATTCGTGTGTCCAAGAAAGAAACTGATTCTGAGGAGTAGTCCATGGTGAGCTTGATGGTGGGATGGAACTTGTTGATGTTATCGTGTAGTCTCTTTAGTGATTCCTCGCCGTGGGTCCATAGAAAGAAAATGTCGTCGATGTATCTGGTGTATAGTGTTGGTTGGAGGTCCTGTGCAGTGAAGAAGTCCTGCTCGAACTTGTGCATGAAAATGTTGGCGTATTGGGGTGCGAATTTGGTCCCCATGGCTGTTCCGTGTGTTTGGGTAAAGAATGGGTTATCGAAGGTGAAGACATTGTGATCCAGGATGAAGCGGATGAGTTGTAGGATGGCGTCTGGAGATTGGCTGTTGTTGGTGTTGAGTATTGATGCTGTCGCAGCGATGCCGTCATCGTGGGGGATACTGGTGTAGAGTGCCGAGACGTCCATCGTGGTGAGAAGTGTTCCTGGTTCAACTGGTCCGTGGGTACTGAGTTTTTGTGGGAAGTCTGTAGTGTCGCGACAGAAGCTGGGAGTTCCCTGCACGATGGGTTTCAGGATGCCCTCGATGTATCCAGAGAGGTTCTCACACAGGGTTCCATTGCCTGATACGATAGGACGTCCGGGTGTGTTGGCTTTATGTATCTTTGGGAGGCAGTAGAAGTCTCCCACGCGGGGAGTACGTGGGATGAGAGTGCGTAGGATGCTTTGAAGGTCTGGATCGAAGGTCTTGATCAGTTTGTTGAGCTGGTGGGTGTGTTCTTTGGTCGGATCTGTGGGTAACCGTCTGTAGTGTTCCTGGTTGTCCAGTTGTCGGTATGCTTCTTTGCAATAGTCCGTTCTGTTCTGTATGACGATGGCTCCTCCTTTGTCCGCTGGTTTGATGACGATGTTGCGGTTGGTCTTGAGAGCGTTGATGGCGTTGCGTTGTGCTCGGGTGACATTCTGGACTGTCTTCTGAGTGCGGCTGATGAATCTGGCATAGACGCATTTCCTGACAGCTTCAGCATACATGTCCAGCTGAGGGCAGCAACCCTCCGGAGGAGTCCAGTGTGACTCTTTCCTCTTCGGTTGCTGTACCGCGGATCCCTCTGTCTGCTGTTCCAGATCATTGATTGTCTCATTGGGTTCGCTGCTGAAATCTTGGGGTTTGTGGTAGAATTCCCGGAGCCTCATTCTCCTGATGAATTCCTCTGTGTCCGCCGCGAGACTAGTGGGGTCCATTTTGGTAGTGGGGCAGAAATTGAGCCCTCGGCTGAGAACTTCAATTTCATCTGGTTGAAGGGTGTGGTCGGACAAATTGACGATAGACTTCCCTGTGATTGCAACCGTGGTACCAGGGGAAGCTTGGTCGATGCTGGTGGTGCTGCCGAGTTTCTCAAGCTTCCTGCTCTTGGTTTTCATGTAGGCAGCGTAGTTCCGTTGCCTCGTCTGTCTGGCGGTATCTCGTAGCTGGTCTGCTGTGTCCTGAGTACAGGTTGAGAGTATGGACTCTATCTTAGTTTCGAGGTTGCGGCGTCTGCTGTAGAGTTGGTGTACGAGATGGTTGCGGAGTGTGCGAGAGGTACGGCGGCAGAGTCTCTCAGCGTAATCCGAGTTGTATGTGGACTTGAGTGGGTTCGTGATCTGTAGTCCTTTCGGGATCTTGTCTGCTTTCTTGCAGCTCTGTAAAAACTTGATGTCTGTGTCTATATGTGCGATCTTCTTGGATATCCTTTCCACTGTGAGCTAAAGACCAAGATGTAGAATCAGTTTGGGTAGAGATAAGAAATAGTAAAGTCAAGAAGTCACTTGTAGTTTATAGGCCCCCTAACAGTAACCACATTGTAGGGCAGGGTATACAGGAAGAAATAATGGGGGCTTGTGACAAAGGAACAGCAATAATCATGGGTGATTTTAATCTACATATAGATTGGAAGAATCTGATTGGCAAAGGCAGCCTGGAAGATGAGTTCATTGAGTGCTTTCGGGACAGTTTCTTAGAGCAGCACGTTCTAGAGCCAACTAGAGAGCAGGCTATTCTAGGTCTGGTAATGAGACAGGATTAATTAATGACCTCATTGTAAATGAGCCTCTAGGTAGCAGTGATCACAATATGATTGAACTTCGCATTCAGTTTGAGGGAGAGAAGAGTAAGTCTAAGACCAGGGTTTTAAACTTAAATAAGGACAATTATGAGGGCATGAAGACAGAGCTAGTTAAAGTGAACTGGGAAATTAGGTTAAGGGATATGTCAGTAGAATGCAGTGGCAGACATTTAATGAGATATTTCATGACACTCAGCAAACATACATTCCAGTGAGAAAGAAAGACTCGAGGGGAAGGACGTACCATCCGTGGCTAACTAAGGAAGTTAAAGATAGTATCAAATTGAAAGAAAAAGCATACAATTCCACGAAGATTAGTGGCAGGTCAGAAGGTTGGTCAGAATATAAGAAACAACATAGAATGACTAAAAGAATAATAAGGAGGGAGAAATTAGAGTAGGAGAGAAAGCTAGCTCGAAATATAAAAACAGATAATAAGAGTTTCTACAGGTATTTAAAAAGGAAAAGAGTAAGTAAAGTGAGCTTTGGCCCTCTAGAGAGTGAGTTTGGGGAATTAATAATGGAGAATAAGGAAATGGTGGATGAACTGAACAGATATTTTGTGTCCGTCTTCAATGCAGACGATACAGATAATATGCCAGAAATAATTGCGAATCGAGAGGTGAAAGGGAGGGAGGAACTTAAAAAGTTTACAATCACCGGGTACGGTAGCAGTGTGGTTATGTTACTGGACCTGTAATCCAGAGGCTTGGACTAATAATCCGGAGTCATGAGTTCAAATCTCGCTACGGAATTTAAATTAAATTAATTAAATAAAATCTGGAATTAAAATACTAGTATCAGTAATGGTGGCCATGAAACTATCAGATTGTTGTAAAAACTCATCTGGTTCACTAATGCCCTTTAGGGAAGGAAACCTGTCGTCCTTACCTGGTCTGGCCTATATGTGACTCCAAACCCACAGCAATGTGGTTGATTCTTAATTGCCCTCTGGAATGGCCTAACAAGCCACTCAGTTGTAAAATCTCGTGAAAAAAAGTCATAATAAGAATAAAATCGGATGGACCACTTGACACGACAAAGGCAATCCAAGGCCAGTTGACCCTGCAAAGTCCTCCTCACTATCTGGGGACTTGTGCCAAAATTGGGAGAGCTGTCCCACAGACGAGTCAAGCAACAGCCTGACATAGCCATACTCCCAGAATCATACCTTTCAGCCAGCGTCCCAGACTCTTCCATCACCAAACCTAAGTATCTATTTTCACCACCGGCAGGACAGACCCACCAGAGGTGGCAGTACAGTGATATACAGTCAGGAGGGAGTGGCCCTGGGAGTCCTCAACATTGACTCTGGATCCCATGAAATCTCATGGCATCAGGCCAAACATGGGCAAGGCAACCTCCTGCTGATTACCACCTACCGCCCTCCCTCAGCTGATGAATCAGTCCAACTTCATGTTGAGCACCACTTGGAGGAAGCACTGAGGGTAGCAAGGGCACAGAATGTACTCTGGGTGAGGGACTTCAAAGTCCATCAACAAAGGTGGCTCGGTAGCACCACTGCTGGCCGAGTCCTGAAGGACATAGCTGCCAGACTGGGCCTGCGGCAGGTGGTGAGCAAACCAACACGAGGGAAAAACTTACTTGACCTCGTCCTCACCAATCTACCCATCTCAAATACATCTGTCTATGACAGTATTGGTAGGAGTGAGTTCCGTCTTTGCACTGAGGATACCATCCAACCACGATGCTAAATGGGATAGATTCAGAACAGATCGAGCAGCTCAAAACTGGGCATTGTGGGCCATCAGCAGCAGCAGAATTGTATTCCAGCACAATCTGTAACCTCATAGCCCGGCATATTCCTCACTCTACCATTACCAACAAGCCAGGAGATCAACCCTGGTTCAATGAGGAGTGTAGAAGAGCATGCCAGGAGCAGCACCAGGCATACCGAAAAATGAGGTGACAACCTGGTGAAGCTACATCTCAGGACTACATGCATGCTAAACAGGGGAAGCAACATGCAATGAACAGAGCTAAGCGATTCCACAACCAACGGATCAGATCAAAGCTCTGCAGTCCTGCCATATCCAGTCGTGAATGGTGGTGGACAATTAAACAACTAACGGGAGGAGGGAGGCTCTGTAAACATCCCCATCCTCAATGATGGCGGAGTCCAGCACGTGAGTTCAAAAGACAACGTTTGCAACCATCTTCAGCCAGAAGTGCCGAGTGGATGATCCATCTCGGCCTCCTCTAAATATCCCCACCATCACAGAAGCCAGTCTTCAGCCAATTCGATTCACTCCACTTGATATCAAGAAACGGCTGAGTGCACTGGATACAGCAAAGGCTATGGGCCCCGACAATATCCTGGCTGTAGTGCTAAAGACTTGTGCTCCAGAACCAGCTGTGCCTCTAGCCAAGCTGTTCCAGTACAGCTACAACAATGGCATCTCCCCGATAATGTGGAAAATTGCCCAGGTATGCCCTGTCCACAAAAAGCAGGACAAACCTAATCCGGCCAATTACCGCCCCATCGGTCTACTCTCAATCATCAGCAAAGTGATGGAAGGTGTCGTCGACAGTGCTATCAAGCGGCACTTACTCACCAATAACCTGCTCACCAATGCTCAGTTTGGGTTCCGCCAGGACTATTCGGCTCCAGACCTCATTATAATCTTGGTCCAAATAAGGACAAAAGAGCTGAATTCCAGAGGTGAGGTGAGAGTGACTGCCCTTGACATGAAGGAAGCATTTGACCGAGTGTGGCACCAAGGAGCCCGAGTAAAATTGAAATCAAAGGGAATCAGAAGGAAAACTCTCCAGTGGCTGGAGTCATACGTAGCACAAAGGAAGATGGTAGTGGTTGTTGGAGGCCAATCATCTCAGCTCTAAGCTCCAGGACACTGCTGCAGGAGTTCCTCAGAGCAGTGTCCTAGGACCAACCATCTTCAGCTGCTTCATCAATGACCTTCCCTCCATCATAAGGTCAGAAATGGGGATGTTTGCTGATGATTGCACAGTGTTCAGTTCCATTCGCAACCCCTCAAATAATGAAGCAGTCCGAGCCCGCATGCATCAAGACCTGGACAACATCCAGGCTTGGGCTCATAAGTGGCAAGTAACATTCGTGCCAGACAAGTGCCAGGCAATGTCCATCTCCAACAAGAGATAGTCTAACCACCTCCTCTTGACATTCAACGGCATTATCATCGCCAAATCCCCCACCATCAACATCCTGGGGGTCACCATTGACCAGAAACTTAACTGGACCAGCCATATAAATACTGTGGCTACAAGAGCAGGTCAGAGGCTGGGTATTCTGTGGCAAGTGACTCACCTCCTGACTCCCCAAAGCCTTTCCACCATCTACAAGGCACAAGTCAAGAGTATGATGGAATACTCCCCACTTGCCTGGATGAGTGCAGCTTCAACAACATTCAAGAAGCTCGACACCATCCAGGACAAAGCAGCCCACTTGATTGGCACCCCATCCACCACCCTAAACATTCACTCCCTTCACCATCGGCGCACAGTGGCTGCAGTGTGTACCATCCACAGGATGCACTGCAGCAACTCGCCAAGGCTTCTTCGACAGCACCTCCCAAACCCACGACCTCTACCATCTAGAAGGACAAGGGCAGCAGGCACATGGGAACAACACCACCTGCACATTCCCCTCCAAGTCACACACCATCCCAACTTTGAAATATATCGTCGTCCCTTCATCGTCGCTGGGTCAAAATCCTTGAACTCCCTTCCTAACAGCTTTGTGGGAGAACCTTCACCACACGGACTGCAGCGGTTCAAGAAGGCGGCTCACCACCACCTTCTCAAGGGCAATTAGGGATGGGCAATAAATGCTGGCCTCGCCTGCGACGCCCACATCCCATGAACGAATAAAAAAAAAGGTTCTGAAAGAAATATTCGAACTAAAAGCTGACAAGTCCCCAGGTCCTGATGGACTTCATCCTAAGGTCTTAAACGAAGTGGCTGCAGAGATAATAGATGCATTGGTATTAATTTTCCAAAATTGCCTAGACTCTGGAAGGGTCCCATCAGATTGGAAAATATCGAATGTAACTCCTCTGTTCAAGAAAGGAGGGAGGCAGAAGGCAGGAAATTACAGGCCAGTCAGCTTAATATCTGTTATTGCGAAAATGACAGAATCTATTATTAAGAAGGTTATAGCAGGACACTTAGAAAATCTCAATGCAATCAGGCAGAGTCAATACGGGTTTGTGAAGAGGAAATCGTGTTTGACTAATTTATTAGAGTTCTTTGAGGAAGTAACAAGTAAACGTGGATAAAGGGGATCCTGTGGATGTGGTGTACTTGGATTTCCAGAAGGATTTTGACAAGGTGCCACATCAAAGGCTACTACACAAAATAAGAGCTCATGGTGTCGGGGGTAACATATTAGCATGGATAAAGGATTAGTTAGCTAACAGGAAACAGAGAGTCGGCATAAATGGGTCATTTTCAGGTTGGCAAGAGTGGAGTGCCACAGGGATCAGTGCTTGGGCCTCAGCTATTTACAATCTATATCAATGACTTGGACCAAATGTATGGTTGCTAAATTTGCTGATGACACAAAGGTAGGTAGGAAAGTAAGTTGTGAAGAGAACACAAGGAGTCCGCAAAAGGATATAGACAGGTTAAGTGAGTGGGCAAACATTTGGCAGATGGAGTATAATATGCGAAAATGTGAACTTGTCCACTTTGGCAGGAGGAATAGAAAAGCAGTACTTTATTTAAATGGAGAGAGATTGCAGAACTCTGAGGTACAGAGGGATCTGGGTGTCCTAGTACATGAATCACAAAAAGTTAGTATGCAGGTACAGCAAGTGATTAGGAAGGCAAATGGAATGTTGTCATTTATTGCAAGGGGAATGGAATATAAAAGTAGAGATGTTTTGCTCCAGTTGTTCAGGGCATTGGTGAGACCACATCTAGAATACTGTGTGCAGTTTTGGTCTCCTTATTTAGGAAAGAACATAATTGCTTTGGAGGCGGTTCAGAGAAGGTTCACTCGCCTGATTCCCTGCTTCACCTTGATTCACAGAAATATAGTAACAAAAATGTTGCATTTAAATTTCAGGAGTTAACAACATTATATTGTGTCATTAACATATTGGAACATTCCAAGGCACTTCACAAAGGGGTGGGGGTGGATAAGATGGACACCAAGCAGGAGTGAGGGGAAGTGAGCAATGGTGCGGTTGAAGAACTGGGTTTTGAGGAGGCTTTTGAAAATAGGAGAGAATGTCGGGGGTTTAGGCAGAGAATTCCAGCGTGAAAGGCCTTGATGGCTGAAGTCTCTGCACTGATGGTGGACTGGAGGGAGGGACACACACAGTAGGCCAGAGATGGAAGAGCAGAGGGTGAAAATTGGAACATGGAGCTGGAGGAGGTTAAAGAAGTAGGGTGGGTCATGGAGGAATTTATGCAAGAATGAGGATTTTAAAATCAATGCATTGAAGGATGGCCAGTCAGTGGAGGTCACTGAGGACAGAGCTAATAGGTGAGTAGGACTTAGTACAGGATAGTGTGGTGGAGCTGGTGGAGTTTTGGATGAGTTGGACTTTGTACGGGGTGAAGCAGAAACATCAAGTGAGGTGAGCTTTTGGTTAGTGTTGTAACAATTTCTTGAAATTCAGTGATGTGATCACACTGTCTTCCCCTCCAATGCAGACATGAACCCCTTGTTCTGACCTTTCCATAGGACATGAGTTATCCCGAGGCTTCTCCCCCTCCACCGCTGTATGTCAGAAACCCTGTTTATGCACCTAAACAGGGTTTCCGCCAAAGTGAAGGCGGCGGGGCAGGGAAAGTCTCAAGGAAATCCACCCTCATCGTGCCCAGGGGTAGATTAAAGCCTATCAGATATTATATATTTCCATAGCCACTAGAGGGTAATATATTACAGTGAACAAATGCTTGCTTTCATTAACAATGGTTATCTTTACCTTCTGTAACTACAATTATTTAGAGCTAAGAGCTAACAGTGTAAGTTACTCACAAAACCTCTGCCTTAAGGTAATTTGCGTTAACTTTCAGCCCCTTAACTGTTGAGCTTTGTAAAATGTTATTTCAAGCTATTTAATTATTTTGTGCCCTCCCTAAGTTGACCTGAACAACACTTTGAACTGAGGTACTAGTCCATGTTCTCACAAATTGTGTTTTTTTTGTTTGTTTGTTTTTAAAGGAGAAGGTCGCAAACAACCACAGAGAGAGACAGACCAGACTGGTGGTGAGCCTGACAACTTCCTAATTCTAAATGTGCATACGAGGGTAATCCTTCAAATCACAGGAGTTGAGGCAATAGGGTTTGTGAGCCAGGAAGAACTTGGCGGCTACTCAGCAAGTCAAATATTCTCTTGAATTTCCTCTTCTTGGTCCCTCTTCAAACTCACCTGCAGGCACATGTGTGAAGCAGAAGCATTGCACTCAATGTGTTGGCATTGGTACTGAGTACAGAGCCATTCCATGCAGGCACCAGGGTGATACATACTCCTTTTCTATTTGTCTCAGAGCCTCCTGAGATGATATCCCTCCCACCAGACAACAGGTTTATGCTACCATGGACACTAAAAGCTAAATGGCATAAAGCACATTCATAACAGTATATAATGTAGTTATATTCAGGACTGGAACATTTGAACAACTTTGGATGCCAAATTCAAAGTTCAAACTTTAGAACCCAGTTTATCCGCATGAAAGAGACTCCACTGGAGTGGTAGGACTTGCGGGGGGGGGGGGGGGGATTTTAACTTTTCCTGATCAACGGGAAAAGAACGGGGAGAACAGTTAAAATGGAACGGCCTGCTCTGTTCCTGTCAATCACCCATTTTAATGCTGCTAATTTTGACAGTAAATGAGTCACCCACCAGACGTCGGTGTTATTATAACCTGCCTGCGGTGGCTGCCCCTATCAGGAAGCCAGTGAGGTCCTCCAAGGTAAATTAAGAAACTTTCCTTTAGTGGGGCCAGGAAGAGCAGGAAAGCTCCTCTGGGCCCCACCAGACTTTTGCTACCCCAGACTCCCCGCACCCACTCAAGCCACAAGATACTCACAGCACCTCAGACCCCCCAGACATATGTTGCTATGGGCAGCCTTCTCTTTGTACCGGCAAGTGGCTCAGCTGCCACTTTCCGACGGAAATGGGAGAGCAGCTGATCAGCAGCATTCAAATGAGTCCCAGCACTTAAAACGTGCCAAGCCATCAATGAAGATTCCAGCATGGGATTGCTGCTCACTTCTGCTGGCTTCCCACCAGGGGTGAAAATAGGCCCTTTGGTATTCATATATTACTGTGGCACTAGTGCTTCATGGGATCAAACTCACAACAAAGCTGAGAGTGTACAGGGCTGTTGTCATCACCACCCTTCTATATGGACGTGAGTCCTGGACATGTTACCTTCATGAAATCCGGCAACTCACCAAGTTCAACCTCCAATCTTTGAGACCCACCACGATGCCAACCCTTGTTGAAAAAAGAAAGTCTTGATGAGCCTGTTGATGGCTTTTGAGACCAAGTGAAGAGGGAGAAGCTCTCCCCCATGTTTCACAGACACAAACAGCCCATATAAGGGCTAGTAGGTGGCTGTAGTTCATACTTCCATTGTTCCTGTTGCTTTTTCCCTTTCAGAAGATTTCTGTGCAGATGTTCATACTGGCAGTGAGTAAAATAAATCAGATGTTGGGATGTATTAAAATGTCAATATTGAGCTGAAATAGTGAGGTAATTCTGCCACTTTACAAATCATTGGTGTGATCACACATAGAATATTGTGTACAGTTCTGGTTGCCTCAGTACAGAAAGGCTATTGCAGCTATTGAAAGGATGCAGAAGATAGCAACCAGAACAATTGAGGGGATGGAGGGATTGGATTATGAGGAGCGATTACGTAAATTGACATGTTCTCACAGGAAAAGGGAAGGTTGAGAGGTAATAATAGTGTTGTTTTTAGGATTCTAAAGGGACTAAATAATGTAGACTCTGGCAAGCTGTTGCATTTAGTCCAGAGCTGTAGAACCAGAGGACATGGCCTGCACTTGAAAGGGGGTAAATTCAAATCTAACCTGCACAAATATTGGGCCAAATCTTACTGAAGTGGGGCTTCTCACAGCGTAAGCCGTTAGTTAGACATTTTCCTGCACCCTTCAGTTTGAAAACGTTTTGCACCATAACTTGTTGGAAGTGCAAACTGATAATGGGGCAAGGGGGCATCTGGGACCTTAGTGAACGGCAGGACCAATAGTCTATCTCCTTAACCAATGAGATTTATGGATTGAGAAAGAAACAGGGGAATGACTGAGAAGAAGGGTGAATTAGAGTCAAATCAGGTACAGAAAGAAAAATAAAGAGGGAAAGAAAGATTGGATTAAGAGAGAGAAAAAAGAGACAGAAAGGAAAAGTAAGAAAAAAATAAAAATATTAAATTTAACATTTTTTAAATCTCTAAGAAGATTTACTGCATGCAGGAATTAGATTCAACGGTCTAAATAGTTCCCTTTCTGGGCTGGAGAGATTGATTGTATTAACAATGATCACATTATTAAAAGGGTCATTACATTGTTAATTATGAGCCCTCATTTTCTGTGGCAAGTTTAAAGGGTAATTGTTTTGCAAATCCAGCAACTTCTTAAAAATAACGGGGAGCTAAGGGCAGGTGTCATTTGTGCGAAGCAAACGGCGGAGCGGCGTAAATCGACCGACAAGTTCTGGAGATTGACAACACTCGGCGTATCTCTTCTTCCCCTGAACTTGCTGGACGATTTGCGCATTAATAATGGTGTGTGTTGTTAACACGCCATTATTTCTCCAGAAAGATTTGGCCCATTATTTCAGAGAGCAAGCGGTCAATCGATGGAACAGGCTCCCTAGGGATTGTATTGAGTCATTCAAATGCAAATTATATAGATTTCTTTCAGAAAATAATATTTTGGGGTACAGTATATGAGTAATTTGAGACATGACATAAGGGTGAGTGTAGCATGCTTGGGAGAAACAGGTGACTTTAGACTTATGATTCCCAATATTTTCCACCACTGGGGGTTTTCTTGCCTCATGTCTGGGTCTGTTGTAGACTAATTGATAGAGATTGATTGCTAGGATTAGTTAACACCTCCATTATCGTTGTATCATGCAACTACCCGGATAGTAGATGGTAGAAATTGATGGACCTTTGGTCTAATTTAAGTTATCATGACCTTTCACCTTATTCAAACAGGTCATTCCAATTACTATGTAGCTTTGCATTAGCTTTTTTAAAAAATGTACTCTGCACTGAAATTTAGCTCAATACCTTCAGGTGTTGATGCAATTAAGTGAGACACATTGCAGTATCCATATACTTAAGGGGTCTTTGGACTGCTCATCTCTGGAGCTTCTATTAAAGGATCAAAGTCCTCTGAATCCAGAACATCACAGCACTACAGATTTTTCTCTGATGATTACTGCCCCATCATCCCATCAGAGAAGGAGTGGGATGAATGGCAGGCCAGGGTACACAGGTGTAAGACTTATTGTGCCATGGAAATTACAGCAAAGAAGGAATGAACAGTTCAGGATGGGCAATAACTATGACCTTGCCAGCATTGCCCACATCCTGTGAAAGTTGAGGCTGTTTGAGCCATCATGCTTGTGCTGTTGCTCGCTTATCAAGTGCAGCTATCTGCACTTTAATCATATTCTCTTGACCTTTATCTGTATCATTTTATTTTCTTGCTTTTCAAGTACTTTTCTCCCTGAGGTTTCCGCAGCTCTCTGCCAAAGTTACGGTGGAAAACCAGGAGAACCCCTGTGGAAATTCACCCTCCATATTCTCAAGAAAGGATGCATAGGGCCAGAATGTTCTACCTGGGACTGACTGAGGAATGGGGCTGAAGAAACTAAGGCATTCCAGGAATGCAGTTACTGAACTATGTTTAGTATTAGCGATGGACTTGAAGGTCTGCTCCATGACTAGAAATATCTGTAAAGTTCACAGGTGCATTCAACATTTTTGTTACTGGATAATTCCAATCACCTATAGGGGATATCTTGGGTAGTAGAGAGTTTTATCTACCTGCATTCAGGACTGTTTCACATGAGCAGCAGTTAGAACCCCAATGGCTGAATGGACCTCATTGTATCGTAGGTCTGCTGGGATGCTGGGGGATCTGCACAGTTGTCACCAGTCAAGGCTGAAATGGGTAGATTTCATCACCCAAGTTCTAGTCAGACACTTGCCTTTCGTCTTGCAGGCAAACTGCCATTATGGAATTATCCCTTTAGATTGGAAAATTGCAGATTTTGCTCCATTATTTAAGAAAGGTGAGAGAAAGAAACCAAGAAATTACAGATCAGTTAATCTAACATCTGTTGTGGGGAAGTTATTGGAATCTATCATTAAGGACAGAGTGACTAAGCACTTAGAGAAATTTGAACTGATTAGAGAAAGCCAACATGGATTTGTAAAAAGTAGGTCATGTCTAATGAACCTAATTGAATTTTTTGAGGAAGTAGCTAAAGTAGTAGATAGGGGAATGTCTGTGGATGTAGTTTATATGGACTTCCAGAAGGCATTTGATAAGGTTCCACATAAGAGACTGTTAGCTAAAATTAAAGCTCATGGAAATGAAGGCAGATTATTGACCTGGTTAGGAGATTAATTAGGCAGTAGAAGTCAGAGATTAGGGATGATGGGTATGTAATCAAATTGGAAGGAAGTGACTAGTAGTGTCCCACAAGGATCTGTGCTGGGGCCTCATCTATTCATTATATTTATTAATGACTTAGATAACACGATAGCCAAATATCCAAGTTTGCCAATGTCACAAAGATTGGTGGCATAGTAAGAAGCGTAGACGGGAGCATAATTGTGAGGTCATCCATTTTGGATCAAAAAAGGATAGATCCGAGTATTTTTTTAAATGGTGAAAAGCTAGGAACAGTGCAGGTCCAAAGAGATCATGGGGTCCATGTACACTGATCACTAAAATGTAGTAGTCAGGTACAAAAAATAATCAAAAAGGCTATGGAATGTTAGCCTTTATAACTAGAGGGCTAGAATATAAAGGAGAGGAAGTTTTACTACAGCTATACAAAGCGCTGGTTAGACCACATCTGGAGTACTGTGTACAGTTCTGGGCATTGCACCTAAGGAAGGATATATTGGCCTTGGAACGAGTGCAGCACCGATTCACCAGAATGTTACCAGGGCTCCAAGGGTTAGATTATGAGGAGAGATTACATAAACTAGGCTTGTATTCCTGGAATATAGAAGGTTAAGGGGCGATTTGATTGAGGTTTTTAGGATTTTGAGAGGAATTGATAGGGTAGATGGAGAGAAACATTTTCCACTGGTGTGGAAGTCTAGGACAAGGGGTCATAACCTTAAAATCAGAGCCAGGCCATTCAGGAGAGAAGTTAGGAAACATTTCTTCACACAAAGGGTGTAATAAGTGTAGAACTCTCTCCCACAAATAACAGTAGATGATAGCTCAATTAATAATTTTAAATCTGAGATCGGTAGATTTTTGCTAGCCAAGGGTATTAAGCGATATGGAGCAAAGGTGGGTAAATGAAGTTAGGATACAGATCAGCCATGATCTCATTGAATGGCGGAACAGGCTCGAGGGGTTGAATGGCCTACCCCTGTTCCTATGTTCCTATGGACTGCATTAGTATAAATGCATCATGGCAGTTCCCAGGAAAATGAGCATTCATGTGCATGGTGCACTTGGTAGTCACATACCAGCTACACCTTGAAGGAGTGGCATCCTTTCCTGTTGATGTAGGACACTGACTTAGTCAAGGAAGCACATTTGGCCATATACTGCACCTTGAACTTTTGGGAATCCTACTGCTCTAAAGAATTCCGTGGCCCGCTCACGCCAAGTATCCATAGGAAAGCAGATAAAGTCACTTGTTGGAGCAAACAAAACATCCGTCAGTTGCCTGCGCATCTGTGGACAGCGAACTGAGACACGTTCAATATATCCCCTGAAGCAGTCTGAAAGGAATCAGTGGCAAAAAAAAAATCACTGCGGTGGTTACTTTTGACAGTCACTGGCAGTGCAGTGCATGAGCTTGAGGTGGTCTGCAGGTCAGCTTGCAACATATGTCACAACTCATGGATGGCTTCCCTTGGGAAGCAGGAGGCTCCTGATTCACTACTCCTGAGCAAGATACAGGTAGGAATTGCGGGATAGGTAGATGAGCGTGGCTGGATTCCGCTAGGCATTTTGGCGACGCCTCCTGTGCAGCCTTACTCACCTACTTTTCCTCTGATGCTCCTCCTCATCTTCCTATATGGCAGCCAGGTAGATGGATATTTTGAAAGGGAATGCCATCATGCCCAGGCTGGTATGGTATGTCTTGCAAAATTTGCCAGCTAAGCAGAAATACACATAACAGAACATGTTAAAGCGGCTCCAAATGAGAGAAATTTTATTAAAAACAAAGTTTAACCACTCAGGAAGAAGTCCTTGCCAGGCAATGCTCCAGGCATATGCTTAATGTTGCAATTTAAAGGTGCTGCTTCCTTGACTGCTGTGGCATAGCAGCAGTGAACATGTGCCTTACACAGGCTCCTCCAATGTCAGACATAAATTAAGGCATAATGATAGGAAATGTGACATCATTGTGCCTTCATTTACGGTTTTGTGCCTGTAAGTGGGCGGATGCAGAATGATTGTGGTGTGCTGCATGATCTCTCCATCGAGAAGGGGTTTCAGATTCAACAACAACATGCACTTATATAGCTCCTTTAACATAATAAAACATCCCAAGGTGCTTCACAGGAACAAATCAGATGAAAATTGACACCGAGCCAAAGAAAGAGATATTAGGACAGGTGGCCAAAAGCTTGGTCAAAGAGAATGATGGAGGAATCAACATCACTGGCTGAGTTTAGTAACAGGGCAAAGAAATGCCTTGCACAGCTGCCGTGGAGGGTACTTTGCCTTCCAGCAGGGCATAAAAAGCAATTTGTCAAAGCCTGTGCGACATCTGGGACAGGCTACTGTACAGAGTTCCAACTTCCTAATACTGCAATGTTCTATTTATGCCACTGGCGATGGTTATTTCCTTATGACTACCACTAATCTATTTCAGCATATGACACTGTACATCTATGAAATGAGTAAAGTCATCCATTATAGGTGACTTTAATCTTTCTCCAAGATGAGCTGGCCCTGACCATAGATCTTCTTGGATAGCAGGCCCATGTTAGGCATAGCAACAGTCAAAGCATTGTGGAGGAATGCCATTATTTATGATGTCCCTGTATGAATAAGGTTCCCACAGTAGCCAATCACTAGTGGAAAATGCTACAGAAGTCACAAATACAGTTTTTTATCTTACCATGGATGTATACTCAGTGTGCAGATGGAGCAATTAAGTCTACAGGCAACAAAGCATTGATAAAGATTCTTTAAGAACATAAGAAATAAGAACATAAGAACATAAGAAATAGGAGCAGGAGTAGGCCAATCGGCCCCTCGAGCTTGCTCCGCCATTTAATAAGATCATGGCTGATCTGATCCTAATCTCAAATCTAAATTCATGTCCAATTTCCTGCCCGCTCCCCGTAACCCCTAATTCCCTTTACTTCTAGGAAACTGTCTATTTCTGCTTTGAATTTATTTAATGATGTAGCTTCCACAGCTTCCTGGGGCAGCAAATTCCACAGACCTACCACCCTCTGAGTGAAGAAGTTTCCCCTCATCTCAGTTTTGAAGGAGCAGCCCCTTATTCTAAGATTCTGCCCCCTAGTTCAGAACAGGAGTAGGCCATAAGGCCCCTCGAGCTGCTCCGCCATTCAATATAATTATGGCTGATCTTCGACTTCAACTCCACTTTCCTGCCCTATCCCTTGATTCCTTTAGTGTCTAAATATCTATCAATCTCAGTCTTGAATATACTCAACGACTGAGCATCCACAGCCCTCTGGGGTAAAGAATTCCAAAGATTCACAAGCTTCTGAGTGAAGAAATGTTTCCTCATCTCAGTCCTAAATGGCCGACCCCTTATCTTGAGACTATGCCCCCGTGTTCTAGACTCTCCAGCCAGGGGAAACAGCCTCTCAGCATTTACCCTGTCAAGCCCTCTTAGAGTTTTATATGTTTCAATGAGATCACCTCTCATTCTTCTAAACTCCAGAGAATATAGGCCTAATCTACTCAATCGCTCCTCATAGGACAACCCTCTCATCCCAGGAATCAATCTAGTGAACCTTCGTTGCACCCCCTCTAAGGCAAGTATATCCTCACTTAGGTAAGGAGACCAAAACTGTACACAGTTGAGACCTCTTGCCATGATCTACAGATGGTCCACATGGCAATAACCCAGCTAGCGATCTCTCAAACTTGCCTTCCTGCACGCAGAAAGGATTATCCCAATCCTTTTGGCAAGAGTCTCTTATTCTGTGAATTGCACATCTGCGTCAGTGAAACATCTTTCTTGCCAACGATTAAGCCATGCCTATCAAAATCCTGATGAGTACATCGGCATTGATGAATGTTTCCTATGAGGGTAAGGAGTTCATTCCCTGTCTGTTTAGGTGCTAAATGCTAATAATTGATATTTCCCTATAATTGGCTTGAAAATGTTCACTAAACTTGACAAACAATAAGCAGCACAGAGACACAGACAGGAAATTTCAACATGCTTATGTGGTTATACATTTTTTGGGGCCAATTTTCACCCTCTTAGTGCCTGATTTGGAGTGCTAATAAGTCAGGAAATCCAGTGGAAATCAGTCCCACCAGATTCCCATTGGTTTTGGGGCCCGATTAAATCTTCTGGTCGGGCCATCCAAAGTAGTTGAGCGTTTCATTAATATATGCAAAAGGGAAGAGCACCACACCATTTTCTGGCCTGTAGGTACGTTGGATGCTGAATGCCCAGCAGGCCTATGGAAACCTGGCAAAAAGGTGGATCTGCAGGTAGGAGGACCTTTAAAAGGCCCACAGATTTCAAAGGTAAGTGCTTTAGGCCCTTTAAAGGCTCATCTTATATCATAAAATCATAGGGGGAAATAAATTGGATAGGGCCTGTTTTTGGGCGGGGGTAGCACGATCTGCTATTACCCCATGCCCATTGACCCCTGCGCAGGAAGGACAAGACTTTCCTCAGGCCTGAGGACTTACTGCAATCTGCGTTGCAAATCAGCATTGAATGAGGATTCCATGCAATTTGCACTTTCCACCAGCAGAGGGAGCTCAAAGAGTCATAGAGTCATAGAGTTATACAGCATGGATAGAGGCCCTTCGGCCCATCGTGTCCGCGCCGGCCATCAGCCCTGTCTACTCTAATCCCATATTCCAGCATTTGGTCCGTAGCCTTGTATGCTATGGCATTTCAAGTGCTCATCCAAATGCTTCTTGAATGTTGTGAGGGTTCCTGCCTCCACAACCCTTTCAGGCAGTGAGTTCCAGACTCCAACCACCCTCTGGGTGAAAAAGTTCTTTCTCAAATCCCCTCTAAACCTCCCGCCTTTTACCTTGAATCTATGTCCCCTTGTTATAGAACCCTCAACGAAGGGAAAAAGCTCCTTAGTATCCATCCTATCTGTGCCCCTCATAATTTTGTACACCTCAATCATGTCCCCCCTCAGCCTCCTCTGCTCCAAGGAAAACAAACCCAATCTTCCCAGTCTCTCTTCATAGCTCCTATCTCTTAAAGGCAGGCTGTCTGTTAGAAATCTCTTAAAGGTAGCCAGTGCCTGTTATTTGCTGAAAATAACAGTCTGCTGTCTGCACGGAGTCTGAACGGAGATCAGGCATCGCACACGTAAAACACAGATGCAAGTCCTGTCCCTATACACACTGATGAGTTATGTTAAAACATTGAATAAAGGTTGCCTACGACTAAATCCCACATCCTCCAATCTGTATGCCAGACCTCACCAATCTGCCGATCTGAGTTGGTACCATGCCTGCGAGAGAGCATGCACCAAGGTTCTCTGCTGATGCACTGGAGGCCTTGGCGCAAGAGGTGGACAGAAAGAGGGACATCCTATATCCGCGAGGTGGGGGGGGGAGCAAGAGGCCATCCAGACATATACCCAAAAGGCAATGGGAGGCAGTAGGGGACGAAGTCATTGCCAGGCGTATAGCACCAAGAACATGGATGCAGTGCAGGAAGAAGTTCAATGCTTTGACGCGAGTGGTCAAGGTGAGTGAGGTCAACTGTCAAGTGGCATCTCCTACCAACTGCACCATTAGCTGCATCCACTGCTCCACACACTACACCCCCATCACCCACCTACCAACAAACTCTTTCCATCAGTACTCAACTCTTCCAATCAGATGCTTCCTCTCACCCTGACACATTACCACAGTTGCAAGCCGCCCACCCACAACTCACAGGCCACACACACTGGCAACTATTCAACCATGACAGGCACATCACCCAGACACATGTCACACTTTCCTGCAGAAGAAGGTGGCGCATATCAGAGGCAGCAAGTGGCAGTGGCATTTAGCCCCTCAAGCCTGTTCCGCCATTCAGTGAGACCATGGTGGGCCTGTGACCTAACTCCATATACCTGCCTTAGCCCCATATCCTTTAATACCCTTGGTTCACAGAAATCTATCAATCTCAGATTTAGAATTCACAATTGAGCTAGCATCAACTTCCGTTTGCAGAAGAGCATTCCAAACTTCTCCCACCCTTTGCGTGTAGAAGCATTTCCTAACTTCACTCCTGCACGCCCTGGCTCTAAATGTTAGGCTATGTCCCCGCGTCCTAGTATTCAAGTATCCTAGTATCCAAAAACAGTTACAAATGTCTCGGCAGCCAGAAGCAATAATCCAGTCACTAACCTGTAAATCCTGCATGGTCTCTTTAAATAGCGCTGCTGTGGTCCTCCAGGCACTTTAAGACACGTTCAGATGGTCGGGATTAAGACTGTGCGTTGAGTTGAACGTTAAGTTCCAAAATTATGCCTATCACTTTAAATCAGAGTTGCACACTGATTGTATCCATTTTCTCCCTACTTTACATGCTTCCAGCGTTTGTTATCTGCGCCTGAGCTAACTCCTATACCAAGCACACGTCACACTGGAAATATGCATGTGCAGCCAAGACCCCATCTTGGCACATCAGGGGGCCATGTAGCGCTCAAACAATGGGCGCTACAAGGCCCAATTTAGCACGCATAGAATCTTACAGCACAGAAGGAGGCCATTCATACCTGTGCCGGCTCTTTGAA
This sequence comes from Heptranchias perlo, assembly GCF_035084215.1. Lineage (NCBI taxonomy): Eukaryota > Metazoa > Chordata > Chondrichthyes > Hexanchiformes > Hexanchidae > Heptranchias > Heptranchias perlo. The sequence goes on from NC_090326.1 coordinate 94,698,304, forward strand.
AGAGCTATCCAATTAGTCCCACTCGCCCGCTTTTTCCACATAGATCTGCAAATTTTTCCTTTTCAAGTATATCCAATTCCCTTTTCAAAGTTACTACTGAATCTGCTTCCACCACCCTTTCAAGCAGTGCATTCCAGATCATTACAACTCGCTGCGTAAAAAAGACTCTCCTCATCTCCCTTCTGATTCTTTTGCCAATTTTCTTAGATCTGTGTCTTCTAGTTACAGACCCTCCTGCCAGTGGAAACAGTTTCTCCCTATTTACTGTGAGCCTTTGTGCCAGTTATCATTATTCATTTATTTATTTATTGGGCTTCGGCTCTCTTTATTGGGATTATGGAATTTCTCAATAGGGATCCTCCACACTGATGTGTTTGGAGGGAGAGGAGGAGCTGTGGAGGGATGTCAATCAGATCAGATCCCTGAATGGTGCTCTGTGTCCTCCTATCAGCATCTGCGCTCTCACATCTGCAGAGAGACTTGCACCTGGAAGTGTGACTAATTACGCAAGTGACCTTAGTCTAGAGAATTGAGTGCCATTTGCACTTGAGATCAAGGCGGATCTTAAAAAGTCCAAACCCAATTAGAACTGAATTATACCTGAAGATAAAAATCAGTCCTAAACATGTCTGATGACAGATATATCCATTGGAAGCCCAAGTTTCCTATATGCAGCAACAATGACATACAGCATGCATGGGATTATATCATCCTATGTGAGAGTGACCATGGTAAACGAAGCCTCCTCATTCTTCTCGACCTGTCTGCAGCCTTTGACACAGTTGGCCACACCGTCCACCATCAATGCCTCTCCTCCGTGGTCCAGCTAGGTGGGACTGCGCTCGCCTGGTTCCATTCTTATCTATCCAGTCATAGCCAGTGAATCTCCTACAATGGTTTCTCTTCCCACTCCCGCACTGTTACCTCTGGAGTCCCCCAAGGACCTATCCTTGCCCCCATCCTATTTCTCATCTACATGCTGAGCCTCGGTGATATCATCCAAAAACACGTCAGGTTCCATATGTACGCTGACAACACCCAGCTCTACCTCACCACCATCTCTCTTGACCCGTCCACTGCCTCTGATTTGGCACACTGCTTGTCCGATGTCCAGTATTGGATGAGCAGAAATTAAATATAGGGAAAACTGAAGCCATTGTCTTCAGTCCCCGCCACAAACTCCGTTCCCTTTCCATCGACTCCATCCCTCTCCTTGGCCACTGTCTCAGGCTGAATCAGACCGTTCACAACCTTGGCGTCCTATTTAACCCTGAGCTGAGCTTCTGACCTCATATCCTCTCTATCACCAAGTCCGCCTACTTCCACATCCATAATATGTTGATTAGTTGAACAATTGTTTGCGTTGTAGACCAACAGTACGTTAGCATGTGGGAAGTTGTATTTATTCAGCCCTGCTCCATGCATAAGCATCAAATGGCCACTGCTTACTGGCTTCTGACTTAGATTACATTTCAACTGATTTGGAAGAAATTGAATGTTGGCAGAAGGGCCTATTTTATCCTTGTCAAGCAGAGAATGCTGTACAATGGAACACTTTCCCATTTCGGACATCCAGGCCCTGATTTTAACGGTGGGGGGGTGAGCCTTGAAGCGGGCGGCGCACCCGGAAACAACTGTGGGGTTTCATTTCAATACATTTCCTCCAACTCCCACCAAGCATTTGTAACAAAATGGATGAATTAATAACTCCAATAGAAATAAATATGTACGTTCTGATAGCCATTACAGAGATATGGCTGCAAGATGACAAAGGCTGGAACCTGAATATTCAATGGTACTTGACATTTTGGATGGACAGGAAGCGAGGAAAAGTTGGAGGGGTAGCTCTGTTAATTAAGGATGACATGAATATAATAGAGAGAAATTACCTTAGTTATAAAGACCAAGATGTAGAATCAGTTTGGGTAGAGATAAGAAATAGTAAAGGCAAGAAATCACTTGTGCGAGTAGTTTATAGGCCCCCTAACAGTAACCACATTGTAGGACAGGGTATACAGGAAGAAATAATGGGAGCTTGTGAGAAAGGAACAGCGATAATCATGGGTGATTTTAATCTACATATAGATTGGAAGAATCTGATTGGCAAAGGTAGCCTGGAAGATGAATTCATTGAGTGCTTTCAGGACAGTTTCTTAGAGCAGGATGTTCTAGAGCCAACCAGAGAGCAGGCTATTCTAGATCTGGTAATGTGTAATGAGACAGGATTAATTAATGACCTCATTGTAAAGGAGCCTCTAGGTAGCAGTGATCACAATATGATTGAATTATGCATTCAGTTTGAGGGAGACAAGAGTAGGTCTAAGACTAGTGTTTTAAACTTAAATGAAGGCAATTATGAGGGAATGAAGACAGAGCTAGTTAAAGTGAACTGGGAACTTAGGTTAAGGAATTTGTCAGTAGAATGCAGTGGCAGACATTTAATGAGGTATTTCATAACACTCAGCAAAGATGCATTCCAGTGAGAAAGAAAGACTCTAGGGGAAGAACATACCATCCGTGGCTAACTAAGGAAGTTAAAGATAGTATCAAATTGAAAGAAAAAGCATACAATTCCACGAAGATTAGTGGCAGGTCAGAAGATTGGTCAGAATATAAAAAACAGCAAAGAATGACTAAAAGAATAATAAGGAGGGAGAAATTAGAGTAGGAGAGAAAGCTAGCTAGAAATATAAAAACAGATAGTAAGAGTTTCTTCAGGTATTTAAAAAGGAAAAGAGTAAGTAAAGTGAGCGATGGCCCTCTAGAGAGTGAGTCTGGGGAATTTATAATGGAGAATAAGGAAATGGTGGATGAATTGAACAGATATTTTGTGTCTGTCTTCACTGTAGTGGATACAAATAACATGCCGGAAATAATTGTAAATCAAGAGGTGAAAGGGAGGGAGGAACTTAAAACATTTCAATCACCAGGGAAAGGGCTTTGAAAAAAATATTAGAACTAAAAGCTGACAAGTCCCCAGGTCCTGACGGACTTCATCCTACGGTCTTAGAAGAAGTGGCTACAGAGAAAATAGATGCATTGGTATTAATCTTCCAAAATTGCCTAGATTCTGGAAGGGTCCCATCAGATTAGAAAATAGTGAATGTAACTCCTCTATTCAAGAAAGGAGGAAGACAGAAAGCAGGAAACTACAGGCCAGTTACCTTAACATCTGTCATATGGAAAATGACAGAATCTATTATTAAGGAGGTTATAGCAGGGCACTTAGAAAATCTCAATGCAATCAGGCAGAGTCAACACGGCTTTGTGAAAGGGAAATCGTGTTTGACTAATTTATTCGAGTTCTTTGAGGAAGTAACAAGCAACGTGGATAAAGGGGATCCTGTAGATATGATGTACTTGGATTTCCAGAAGACATTTGACAAGGTGCCACATCAAAGGCTACTACACAAAATAAGAGCTTATGGTGAAGGGGGTAACATATTAGCATGGATTAAACATTGGTTAGCTAACAGGAAACAGAGAGTCGGCATAAATGGGTCATTTTCAGGTTGGCAAGAATGGAGTGCCACTGGGATCAGTGCTTGAGCCTCAACTATTTACAATCTATATCAATGACTTGGATGAAGGGACTGAATGTATGGTTGCTAAATTTGCTGATGACACAAAGGTAGGTAGGAAAGTAAGTTGTGAAGAGGACATAAGGAGTCTGCAAAGGTATATAGATGGCAGATGGAGTATAATGTGGGAAAATGTGAACTTGTCCACTATGGCAGGAGGAATAGAAAAGCAGTATATTATTTAAATAGAGAGAGATTGCAGAACTCTGAGGTACAGAGGGATCTGGGTGTCCTAGTACATGAATCACAAAAAGTTAGTATGCAGGTACAGCAAGTGATTAGGAAGGCAAATGGAATGTTGTCATTTATTGCAAGGGGAATGGAATATAAAAGTAGAGATGTTTTGCTCCAGTTGTTCAGGGCATTGGTGAGACCACATCTAGAATACTGTGTGCTGTTTTGGTCTCGTTATTTAAGAAAGGACATAATCGCTTTGGAGGTGGTTCAGAGAAGGTTCACTTGACTGATTCCTGGGATAAGGGGGTTATCTTATGAGGAAAGGTTGGACAAGTTGGGCCTGCATACACTGGAGTTTAGAAGAATGAGAGATGATCTTATTGAAACATTTAAGATCCTGAGGGGACTAGAAGGGGTAAATACTGAGAGGATGTTTCCCCTTGTGGGAGAGACTAGAACTGGGGGCCACAGTTTAAAAATAAGGGGTTTCCTGTTTATGTTGGAGATGAGGAGAATTTTTTTCTCTCAGAGGGTCATGAGTCTCTGGAACTCCCTTCCTCAGAGAGCGGTGGGGGCAGGGTCATTGAATATTTTGAAGGCTGAGTTAGATAGATTCCTGATTAACAAGAGAGTCAAAGATTATGGTAGGTAGACGGGAAAGTAGGGTTGAGGTCGCAATCAGATAGGTCATGATCTTAACAAATGGCAGAGTAGGCTCGAGGGGCCGAATGGCCTACTTCTGCTTTTAATTCGTATGAAACCCGGCCAAATCCACTACCTGACCAACGGGCGGGAGTGGGAATTCAGGTGGCAGGAAGCTGCATCTGGAAACCAGTGGCAACAGTCCACAGCAGTCAAATAAGTGGTAAAGAGTGGGGGGAACGGAGGGGCGATTGAGATCGGGATCAGGGGAAGGTGGAAGCCTGGGTCAAGGAAAGCTCCTCCTGGCCCACAAGGGAACCTAAAAAAATGTTTCAAACTTACCCACCTGGGCCTCTTCTGGCCCATGATTTGGCACCCAGCAAGTTTGGACTAATGGGGAAGCCGTTGCTGCTCCCCCGCTCAGGCCTCCAACTAAAATTATACTCACCTCCCAATGATGTCACCGGGACCAGATCTGCATATTTCAAGAAGGACCCTGCTGCCTTCCTGCGGGTATTCTGCTTGCCTGCTCAAAAGAGCAGCTTAATATCAGGACCCAGAGGGAAGGCAGTGGGATCACAGGGCGTAAGTAACTGTCCTTATTTTATTTTCCCACCGCCTGGATTCTGTCAGGTGGGGGCAGTTAAAATCGGGATCCCGTGTCAGCATCACGCATTCTCAGGCCAGGAAAAGCATGGATGGCTGTACAGCAAAGGTCCCTCTACTGATCCCTAATAACGTACCTTAGTCCCAATCTCAGAAAAGTACTCCTGCTACACGACTGTCACATTTTCATTTCCCACACCAGCCAGTTTGTGCCTATTTAGTTGAGTGACAGTTCTGTGTCAAGGGCCTAACTAGGAACTGTATTTAAAATGCCCAAATTCATTTCAGGGAACACCAGCAGAGAGAGGAAACTTACATCTCATCACTTTAGTCTACAAATGGAAGAAAGTGGGCATTTTCAGCACACTAGTGGTGCATAAATGGCACAGGAAATTTACTGAGCCAGAAGAATCAGGTGGAAGTCATTTTCACTTGCTTGGTGCCATTAAAATACTCCTCCGAGTTCCTTCATGGTTTTTGATTCTTCCCACAATCTGTCCACCAAGTCCCTATGGCCACATTTGCATATATCAGAGTGGGGGTCAGTAGCATTGCAGCTGCGAGTCTCCAGGGTTTGCACTTCTAATGCACTCTGGCTAAGTTAGGCTGAGATATGTGAGGAGCAGCAACAGTCTGGATCACCTGATACAGGCTGAAGTGAGGAGTTTACGAGCTGAATAGTTGGCGAGTTTAAACACTGATTTCTGAGAAATCGTGAAGCTGAGAAATGCTTTTTGAAGTGTTTTTAGGGGTATTTCTGACTACTGTGCTCTCTCAGTGGCTGCGAAAGTGACCACTACTCTCAACATCTGCAGCACGGGGTAATTTCAGGCAGCCATGGATAGTCTATTTAACATCAGCTAGGAGGCAGTACAGGCGTGCCTTCGTCAGGCCACTGATGCTCCTTTACAGGAGAGCAGGCTAATTCATCACCATTGGCATTATAGCAAGACAGCAGTGAGATATTCATGTAATTTTATGGGGGTGCTGACTTCCCAAAAATCTGGGGTACAATAGATGGCACACACATTGCTTCGAGGGCGCCCACAGAACATCTACTCAGCTACGTGAACAGGAAGGGCTTTCACTCCCTCAATGTATGACAACAATTAGTGGATCTGCATGTTAACACCCAATATGCAGGAAGTTTCCATGATGACGTTATCCTTCATAATTCATCCCCCCACTGCCCCAACCTCTTCAGCAAACAGAATCAAATCAACAGATAGCTTCCGGATGACTAAGCCGACAGAGGTTTTTACCTCCAGAGGCTGCAAGCCAGGAGACAGCTGAAAAGATTGCTAAAGAGCAAAACCTTGCAGTCCCCTCTACCTTTGGCAATATTTGAGCTCACTCAACCACCTCATCGTTCACCTACTCTTAAGCGCTCTGTAACCCAGAGACACCCACTTGAAGGGATACAGATAATGTAGATGAGGATTTGGCACACAGTGAGACACAGAGCTAAGGAAACCAGAGAATGTGGAAGTCGAGCTTGATGTAGTTGACTGGAGGTGTAAGACATGTCAACCATTGGCTGCAGAACAAATGGATAATGATTCCAGAGGTCGAGCCATGAAGAGTAGGACATCAGACATATATGGAGGTTCTGCATGGCCTCTTTTATTCGTTCATGGGATGTGGGCATCGCAGGCGAGGCCAGCATTTATTGCCCATCCCTAATTGTCCTTGAGAAGATGGTGGTGAGCCGCCTTCTTGAACCGCTGCAGTCCGTGTAGTGAAGGTTCTCCCGCAGTGCTGTTAGGAAGGGAGTTCCAGGATTTTGACCCAGTGACGATGAAGGAACGGCGATATATTTCCTAGTCGGGATGGTGTGTGACTTGGAGGGGAATGTGCAGGTGGTGTTGTTCCCATGTACCTGCTGCTCTTGTCCTTCTAGGTGGTAGAGGTCGCGGGTTTGGGAGGTGCTGTTGAAGAAGCCTTGGCGAGTTGCTGCAGTGCATCCTGTGGATGGTACACACTGCAGCCACGGTGCGCCGGTGGTGAAGGGAGTGAATGTTTAGGGTGGTGGATGGGGTGCCAATCAAGCGGGCAGCTTTGTCCTGGATGGTGTCGAGCTTCTTGAGTGTTGTTGGAGCTGCACTCATCCAGGCAAGTGGAGAGTATTCCATCACACTCCTGACTTGTGCCTTGTAGATGGTGGAAAGGCTTTGGGGAGTCAGGAGATGAGTCACTCACCGCAGAATACCCAGCCTCTGACCTGCTCTTGTAGCCACAGTATTTATGTGGCTGGTCCAGTTAAATTTCTGGTCAATGGTGACCCCCAGGATGTTGATGGTGGGGGATTCGGTGATGGTAATGCCGTTGAATGTCAAGAGGAGGTGGCTAGATTCTCTCTTGTTGGAGATGGTCATTGCCTGGCACTTGTCTGGCACGAATGTTACTTGCCACTTATTAGCCCAAGCCTGGATGTTGTCCAGGTCTTGCTGCATGCGGGCTCGGACTGCTTCATTATTTGAGGGGTTGCGAATGGAACTGAACACTGTGCAATCATCAGCGAACATCCCCATTTCTGACCTTATGATGGAGGGAAGGTCATTGATGAAGCAGCTGAAGATGGTTGGGCCTGGGACACTGCCCTGAGGAACTCCTGCAGCAATGTCCCAGGGCTGAGATGATTGGCCTCCAACAACTACTACCATCTTCCTTTGTGCTAGGTATGACTCCAGCCAATGGAGAGCTTTCCCCCTGATTCCCATTGACTTCAATTTTACTAGGGCTCCTTGGTGCCACACTTGGTCAAATGCTGCCTTGATGTCAAGGGCAGTCACTCTCACCTCACCTCTGGAATTCAGCTCTTTTGTCCATGTTTGGACCAAGGCTGTAATGAGGTCTGGAGCCGAGTGGTCCTGGCAGAACCCAAACTGAGCATCGATGAGCAGGTTATTAGTGAGTAAGTGTCGCTTGATAGTACTTGATGGACACCTTCCATCACTTTACTGCTGATTGAGAGTAGACTGATGGGGCGGTAATTGGCCGGATTGGATTTGTCCTGCTTTTTGTGGACAGGACATACCTGGGCAATTTTCACATTGTCGGGTAGATGCCAGTGTTGTAGCTGTACTGGAACAGGTTGGCTAGAGGCGCAGCTAGTTCTGGAGCACAAGTCTTCAGCACTACAGCCAGGTTGTTGTCTGGGCCCATAGTCTTTGCTGTATCCAGTGCACTCAGCCGTTTCTTGATATTACCTGGAGTGAATCAAATTGGCTGAAGACTTGCTTCTGTGATGGTGGGGATATCGGGAGGAGGCCGAGGTGGATCATCCACTCGGCACTTCTGGCTGAAGATGGTTCCAAACGCTTCAGCCTTGTCTTTTGCACTCACGTGCTGGACTCCGCCATCATTGAGGACGGGGATGTTTGCAGAGCCTCCTCCTCCCGTTAGTTGTTTAATTGTCCACCACCATTCACGACTGGACGTGGCAGGGCTGCAGAGCTTTGATCTGGTCCATTGGTTGTGGAATCGCTTAGCTCTGTCTATAGCATGTTGCTTCCGCTGTTTAGCATGCATGTAGTCCTGAGTTGTAGCTTCACCAGATTGGCATCTCATTTTTTGGTACGCATGGTGCTGCTCCTGGCATGCTCTTCTACACTCCTCATTGAACCAGGGTTGATCCCCTGGCTTGTTTGTAATGGTAGAGTGAGGAATATGCCGTGCCATGAGGTTACAGATTGTGCTAGAACACAATTCTGCTGCTGTGATGGCCCACAGCGCCTCATGGATGCCCAGTTTTGAGCTGCTAGATTTGTTCTGAATCTATCCCATTTAGCACGGTGATAGTGCCACACAACACGTTGGCTGGTATCCTCAGTGTGAAGACAGGACTTCGTCTCCACGAGGACTGTGCGGTGGTCACTCCTACCAATACTGTCATGGACAGATGCATTTGTGACAAGTAGATTGGTGAGGACGAGGTCAAGTAGGTTTTTCCCTCGTGTTGGTTCCCTCACCACCTGCCACAGGCCCAGTCTGGCAGCTATGTCCTTCAGGACTCGGCCAGCTCGGTCAGTGGTGGTGCTACCGAGCCACTCTTGGTGATGGACATTGAAGTCTCCCACCCAGAGTACATTCTGTGCCCTTGCTAACCTCAGTGCTTCCTCCAAGTGGTGTTCAACATGGAGGAGGACTGGTTCATCAGCTGAGGGAGGGCGGTAGGTGGTAATTAGCAGGAGGTTGCCTTTCCCATGTTTGACCTGATGCCATGAGATTTCATGGGGTCCAGAGTCAATGTTGAGGACTCCCAGGGCCACTCCCTCCTGACTGTATATCACTGTACCGCCACCTCTGGTGGGTCTGTCCTGCCAGTGGGACAGGACATACCCAGGGATGGTGATGGAAGAGTCTGGGACGTTGGCTAAAAGGTATGATTCTGTGAGTGTGGCTATGTCAGGCCGTTGCTTGACTAGTCTGTGGGACAGCTCTCCTAATTTTGGCACAAGTCCCCAGATGTTAGTGAGAAGGACTTTGCAGGGTTGACTGGGCTTGGTTTGCTGTTGTTATGTCTGGTGCCTGGTGGTCCGTCCGGTTTTATTTTTATTATGACTTTTTTTAAGCAAGATTTTACAACTGAGTGGCTTGCTAGGCCATTTCAGAGGGCAATTAAGAATCAACCACATTGCTGTGGGTTTGGAGTCATATATAGGTCAGACCAGGTAAGGACGGCAGGTTTCCTTCCCTCAAGGACATTAGTGAACCAGATGGGTTTTTATGACAATCTGGTAGTTTCATGGCCACCATTACTGATACTAGTATTTTAATTCCAGATTTTTAAAAATTGATTGAATTTAAATTCCCCAGCTGCTGCAGTAGGATTTGAATTGATGACTCCAGACCTCTTGGATTATTAGTCCAGTAACATAACCACTATGCTACCATACCCATAGATGTGTGACAAATTGCTGGGATAGCAATGGAATCCACTGACCTGCTGTGTGCCAACATCTAATTCATTGCACGGCAGCCTGGAGGAAGTGGCAGTTGTAGGAGCATCTGCAAAACTTCTCCCACTTCATGCGAGGTCCAGACAAGTCAGTCAACTTAATGCGGAGGCATTGAATGAAAGATTTCAGGTTTTGGGGGACCACCTGGAGAGGGCATTGTGAACTGGGTTGCAAAGTATAGAGGGCAGCATTTCAGAGGGACACAAAGACATTCGGTTGACTCTCTCTGAGATATATAACAATCTTTCTGATTTGTTCTCACATTGATTGTTCGTAACTAGAATCCTGCTCCCAGGACCATTGGAGAAGCTGATGTGCATGCCTTAGAGGTTGCTCCCATTAATGGCAGCAGCACAGAGGAGCACTCCGTCAGCTCCCCCAGAAGCCTTCATTTTTGCAGGAACATGCAGGCAAGGAGCCCATGACAAACAGTCAGCCTGTCCCAGGACCATTCTTCCATCCCGAAAGGCTCATAATATTTTGCAGCAGTCATCTACATCTCAGCCCCCAGGCCCTCAGGTGAAACATAGAAGATGTTTTAGAATAATGCAAAGAAAATCTCACGTGATCACAAGAAGTATGCATGGTGACAGAACCAAAAAGTGTTTTTGTTATTAGTTGCAATAAATCACTGGAATATTTGATGGGAGGACTGCTTGTTGTTTGGTTCTCTTGTATGACAATGCGGAACAGGTAATGTGCTGATGTTGAGGCTCAGGATTGGAATGTGATGGCTGGCTGTGAAGGGCAAGGATTTTCTTAAACATTAGAGAGGTTGGTGAGAGGAGGCAGATCTTTGATGGGTTGAGTCTTCAAACAATAGTACTCTATTCATCTGTGAAGGTGTGCCGAATGAGTCTGTCTCTCATAAGAACAAAAGAACATTAGAAATAAGAGCAGGAGTGGGCCATACGGCCCCTCGAGCCTGCTCCGCCATTCAATAAGATCATGGCTTATCTTTGGTCTCAACTCCACTTTCCTGCCCGATCGCCATATCCCTTGATTCTCCTTGAGTCCAAAATCTATCGATCTCAGTCTTGAACATATTCAATGACTCAGCATCCACAGACATCTGGGGTAGAGTATTCCAAAAATTCACAACCCTCTGAGTGAAGAAATTCTTCCTCATCTTAGTCTCAAATGTCCGACCCCTCCCCTAGTTCTTGACTCGCCAGCCAGGAGAAACAACCTCTCAGTATCTACCCTGTCAAGCAATCTTTGAATCTTATATGTTTCAATGAGATCACCTCTCATTCTTCTAAACTCCAGAGAGTATAGGCCCATTCTACTCAATCTCTCCTCATAGGACAACCCTCTCATCCCAGGAATCAATCTAATGAATCTTCGTTGCACCGCCTCTGAGGCAAGTATATCCTCCCTTAGATAAGGAGGCCAAAACCGCAAACAGTACTCCAGGTGTGGTCTCACCAAAGCCTTGTACTATTGCAGCAAGACTTACTTACTCTTGTACTCCAACCCCCTTACAATAAAGGCCAACATGCCATTTGCCTTCCTAATTGCTTGCTGTACCTGAATGCTAACTTTCTGTGTTTCTTGTACGAGGACACCTAGATCTCTCTGAACACCAACATTTAATAGTTTCTCACCATTTAAAAAATATTCTGCTTTTCTATTCTTCCCACCAAAGTAAATAACCTCTCAGCTGGCCAGCAGCTGTTGCCGCTGTACCTCCTTATTCTTCGTGGACCAGGACTACAGCACCAGCAGTGTCATCATCACGCTCTTTGGCATTCTCTGAGACGTGAGTCCTTTCCAGATTGCCAAGTTGTAAAGCACACAAATTGCTACCACTATTTGCGAGATATTACTGGGTGCATATTGCAAGGCAGTCCCAAATCTATCCATTTCCTTGGAGTATCCCAATGGTTTGCTCAATTCTTATCCCTGTCTTCATGTGTGCAATATTGTAATGCTCCTCTGCAGCATTGGTGGCCCTACAAAGAAGTGTCATGAACCATGGGAGTAGTGACTATTCTTTGTCACCCAGCAGCCATCCTGGCCCTTGCCTCTGATACTGAAATACAGCTGAGACGTTGGTCTGATGAACTATAAAGGCATCATGACAGTTCCCAGAATGTTGTCATTGCAAATGAGCTGAAGCCTTTGCGGTTCATATAAATATGGAGATTATATTTGGGGCACGCAATGCCACATGGGTACAAACAAGAGCCTCAACAACTCGGGAAATCCAACAATTCTGAAAAATTTGACAGTCCCCTCAGTCATCTCTCTGGGAGCACAGTCAAATTGTAAAAATTGACCAGCCCTGGCAAAGGGGTTTTGGTGACTTACCTTATAGTGGAGTGCACAGAAAATTGGCTGATCTGGTAAAAGTCCCTTGTGGCCCGTATACTGAGGCTGTGATGCAAAAGTTGAGAGCTGTGGTCACCTTCTGTGCCACAGGGAGAGCTGCCTGAACTGTGGACTTGGGTTGCAGATCTGGCTGCGGCAATGAAGAGAATTCCATCAAATATTTACAACTGAAATGCAACCTCCTGAGACAGAGCTCCTGGGAAAGGTCTCAGAAAGTGCACCTGGGTCTATACATAATATTGAATAGGTAGTGCTGGGATGGACTGGCTCTCATCTGGTGCTGCTCGATTAATCTGGCTTCGCTTACAACCTCTTGCTGCTCATCTTCTTCCAGCAAGCATATTGTGTAAAATGGGACCCCCACAGTACAGCCTCCAGAACCTAGCTCAGTAATTGTGTTGAAATGGAATGCTTTCCAAGGGTAATACAGAATGTAGGGAAAGGCTTCCTGAATATAAGAGTGAATTTCTTTTTTTGCAATATCTGCAGAGTCCCAAGATATGGCCAGAAGTCTCCACAAGCAATCTCAGTTGAGCAGAGTCCCTTTAACCAAATGCTTCCACCTTGCTAAAATGGGTCCTGGTAAATAATGACGCACATGCTCATGGATGGCAAGGTGGAAATGATGGAATTTAGGATGGGCGACATCATCTCGTCCTATCTCCGTCATTTGCATGTTGCTGCCACAGTGAGGATGGGTGTGTCTTCAACCCGCATTGAAACTCAATTCAATTTTTGCTGAGGCGCTTCTTCAGCGTAATCGGGTCAGTTTGAAATTCCTGGCCCTGCAAAGGCGCAAATCCTGACTTACAGCCTCCCCCAGGATTTGCGGGGCCATTGTCTTTTGAGGCATTTTACTTATTTCAGGCATGCAGGTTTAGAAAATGTATTTCTGTCAATTCAAACTGTTCTGTTTAGAAGTTTTTAGAATTAATAACAAATAGGTAGAAATGTGTGTATGTGCTATTTGTAATGAATTGCTTAACTTACTTGAGTGAAATTCTTCCACTGACTGTTTTAAGGAAGTTGTTAACTCATTTATAATAAATGGGTGAATGACTTTGTTAAAATAGTGAACAGAGGAAATTCAACCAATTTGTTACAAATAGACTACAAAGAAGCTTCTAGGCTTGAGATTATCTTTGGTTTCCAACTAATTGATGTCCCCATTTTTGATCGCCTACTGGGATAGTGCTACTGGTTTTAAGCTCGAGAAAAATGATTACAGCAAAAGTCTGAGAATAACACATCTTGTTCTAAACTTGTGGAATTATGTACATGATGAATTTCTGTACTTGGCAAACTTCACATTACAATTGAACATGTGTTCCATTCCACTTGTTGAGAACAAGCCAGTTCTTTCTTGAAAACAGCTGTAATATTATTTATACCACAGATATGGGCTTTAACCCATGAAAACATTTTTCAGATTTCCACAGGTATGAAGGTATTAAAACAAAACCAAGACTTGTTTAAAAAAACAAATTGTGGATCCATGTTCTTAATGATCTCCACTCATTCCCCTCCACTTCCAAAAAGATTCACCAAAGCAGAGAAAGCTCCACATTGTTTTATGCACCATTTCATAGAAAAGTGATGTGTGACAACCTAAAATATCTGCTTTTGGGCAAAGTTGAAACAGGGAGTGGGTCACAATTAGTGTTAACTCTTGATAGATTTTTACTTCAGTTACTCAGCTAGATATGTAGACTAACATTATGATAATGTTTTGGGGATTGCATTTGCTCAATTAGGAGATTGTGTATGTAATTGGCTAATGGATAGGAGGCAGAGAGTAGTGGTAAACGGATGTTTTTCTGACGGGAGAGAAGTATACAGTAGGGTCCCCCGGGGGTTGGTATTAGGACCGTTGCTTTTATTGTTTTATATAAATAGGAACAAAGGAACAGGAGTAGGCCATTCAGCCCCTCGTGCCTGCTCCGCCATTTGATAAGATCATGGCTGATCTGTGATCTAACTCCATATACCTGCCTTTGGCCCATATCCCTTAATACCTTTGGTTGCCAAAAAGCTATCTATCTCAGATTTAAATTTAGCAATTGAGCTAGTATCAATTGCCGTTTGCGGAAGAGAGTTCCAAACTTCTACAACCTGGACTTGGGTATAGGGAGTAAGATTTCAAAGTTTGCGGATGATACAAACTTGGCAACATAGTAAATAGTGCGGAGGATATTAGCAGACTTCAGGAGGACTTAGATAGGATGGTGAAATGGGCAGACAGATGGCTGATGCAATTTAATGTGGATAAGTGTGAAGTGATGCACTTTGGGAGGAACAATATGGAAAGGCAGTATAATCCAAATGGTACCAATTTGAGAGGGGTGCAAGACCAGAGGGACTTGGGGGGCATATTCACAAATCTTTGAAGGTGGCAGGGCAAGTTGATAAGGCAGTTTAAGAAAACATATGTGATACTTGGCTTTGTAAATAGGGACATTGAATACAAAAACAAGGAAGTCATGCTAAACCTTTACAAATCACTGGTTAGGTCTCAGCTGGAGTACTGTGTACAATTCTGGGCACCAAACTTTAGGAAGGATGTCAAGGCCTTGGAGAGGGTAGAGAGGAGGTTTACCAGAATGACACCAGGGATGAGGTAGGTGATTGGCTGATAAGTATTACAGCACTTTTTCCTCTCTAAATTAGGGCAGTGGGTTAAATTAAGAACTCGGAGAATAAAACTGCTATTACTTTATTAAATTAGTAACTTAAACTAGATTATTAACTAGATTAATAAAACTATAAATAACCAATTTAATAAAAACTTTTTAAAAACCAGTTAGATAAAACAAGGTTAGATAGGGATGGCAGGGCAGGTGGTGTGTCATAACTGCAGCAAGTGGGAGTTGGTGGAGACCAGTGAGATCCCAAGCAACCACATCTGCAGTAAATGTCTGCAGCTTGAGGAACTTCAGCTCAGAGCTGTCGAACTAGAGTCCGAGCTACAGACATTGCGATCCATCAGTGAGGGGGAGAGATATCTTGTCACTTTGTTCCAGGAAGCAGTCGCACCCCACAGGTTAAGTAGTAGTTTAGAGTTAGTCAGTGGTCAGGGACAGGAGGGTGTGACTGTGAGTCAGACAGGCATGGGGACACAGAATGTAGTGATGGTAGAGCATCAGCCCTCGACCTTATACAACAGGTACAAGGTACTTGCTACCTGTATGGATGAGAACGAGGACTGCAGGGAGGGTAGGCAAACTGACCACGGCACCTTGGTACAGGGGGCCATTCAAGTGGGGGGAGTAAAAAGGAATATGGTAGTGGTAGGGCATAGTACAGTCAGGGAGATAGATATTGTTCTCTGCAGCCACGACCAAGAGTACCAAAGGCTGTGTTTCCCGCTCGATGCCAGGGTTAAGGATATCTCCTCGCGGTTGGCAAAGAACTTGGAGCATGAGGGGAAGGATCCATTTGTCGTGATCCACATAGGAACCCTCTGCTGAGGGAGGTCAAGGAGCTAGGATCTAAATTAACAAGCAGAACCTCAAAGGTAATAATCTCTGGATTACTACCTGAGCCATGTACAAATTGGCATCGGGTCAAACAGATCAGAGTTAAATGCTTGGCTCAAAGAGTGGTGTGGGAGACAGGGGTTTCAATTCATGGGGCACTGGCACCAATACTGGGGAAAGAGGGAGCTGTTCCATTGGGACAGGCTCCACTTAAACCGGGCTGGGACCAGTGTCCTGGCGAATCGAATAACTAAGGCTGTAGATAGGGCTTTAAACTAAAAAGGTGGTGGGGGGGGGGGGTCATGTGAGGGGAAATTTAAAAATCTAATGAGAAAAGCTGGTCTGGTCACCCTATTATAGAAAGGATATTATTAAACTAGAAAGAGTGCAGAAAAGATTTACTAGGATGCTACCAGGACTTGATGGTTTGACTTATAGGGAGAGGTTAGATAGACTGGGACTTTTTTCCCTGGAGAGTAGGAGGTTAAGGGGTAATCTTATAGAAGTCTATAAAATAATGAGGGGCATAGATAAGGTAGATAGTCAAAATCTTTTCCCAAAGGTAGGGGAGTCTATAACGAGGGGACATAGATTTAAGGTGAGAGGGGAGAGATACAAAAGGGTCCAGAGGGGCAATTTTTTCACTCAAAGGGTGGTGAGTGTCTGGGACGAGCTGCCAGAGGCAGTAGTAGAGGCGGGTACAATTTTGTCTTTTAAAAAGCATTTGGACAGTTACATGGGTAAGATGGGTATAGAGGGATATGGGCCAAGTGCAGGCAATTGGGACTAGCTTAGTGGTATAAACTGGGCGACATGGACATGTTGGGCCGAAGGGCCTGTTTCCATGTTGTAAACTTCTATGATTCTATGATTCTAAAAGCGATTTGGGTAAAGATAAGTAGAGTGTGACAGGAAGGGACAGAGAACTTAACTGCAATAATGCATCAACGAATAAGGTCAAAGTAGGGACTAATGGTAGAAAGTTAAAATTAAAGGCTCTTTCTCTGAAGGCACGAAGTATCCGTAACAAGATAGATGAATTAATGGCAGAAATAGAGATGGATGGTTTTGGTCTAGTAGCTATTTCAGAGACGTGATTGTAAGGTGACCAAGGTTGGGAACTAAATATTCCAGGGTACTTGACTTTTCAGAAAGATAGGCAGAATGGAAAAGGAGGTGGGGTGGGGTTTAGCTCTGATAACAAAGGATGACATAAAGACAGTAGTGAGAAAGGATCTTGGCTTGGAAGACCAGAAAGTAGAATCAGTATGGGTGGAGATAAGAAATAATAAGGGGCAGAAAACACTGGTGGGTGTACTTGATTTTTTAATTTATTTTTTTATTCGTTCATGGGATGTGGCTTCACTGGCAAGGCCAGCATTTATTGCCCATCCCTAATTGCCCTTGAGAAGGTGGTGGTGAGCCGCCTTCTTGAACCGCTGCAGTCCGTGTGGTGAAGGTTCTCCCACAGTGCTGTTAAGAAGGTTGTTCCAGGATTTTGACCCAGCGACGATGAAGGAATGACGATATATTTCCAAGTCGGGATGCTGTGTGACTTGGAGGGGAACGTGCAGGTGGTGTTCCCATGTGCCTGCTGCCCTTGTTCTTCTAGGTGGTAGAGGTCGCGGGTTTGGGAGGTGCTGTTGAAGAAACCTTGGCGAGTTGCTGCAGTGCATCCCGTGGATGGTACACACTGCAGCCACAGTGCGCCGGTGATGAAGGAAGTGAATGTTTAGGATGGTGGATGGGGAGCCAATCAAGTGGGCTGCTTTGTCCTGGATGGTGTTGAGCTTCTTGAGTGCTGTTGGAGCTGCACTCATCCAGGCAAGTGGAGAGTATTCCATCACACTCCTGACTTGTGCCTTGTAGATGGTGGAAAGGCTTTGGGGAGTCAGGAGGTGAGTCACTCGCCACAGAATACCCAGCCTCTGACCTGCTCTTGTAGCCACAGTATTTATGTGGCTGGTCCAGTTAAATTTCTGGTCAATGGTGACCCCCAGGATGTTGATGGTGGGCGATTTGGCGATGGTAATGCCGTTGAATGTCAAGGGGAGGTGGTTAGACTCTCTCTTGTAGGAGATGGTCATTGCCTGGCACTTGTCTGGCGCGAATGTTACTTGCCACTTATGAGCCCAAGCCTGGATGTTGTCCAGGTCTTGCTGCATGCGGGCTCGGAATGCTTCATTATTTGAGGGGTTGCGAATGGAACTGAACACTGTGCAATCATCAGTGAACATCCCCATTTCTGACCTTATGATGGAGGGAAGGTCATTGATGAAGCAGCTGAAGATGGTTGGGCCTACGACACTGCCCTTTGGAACTCCTGCAGCAATGTCCTGGGGCTGAGATGATTGGCCTCCAACAACCACTACCATTTTCCTTTTTGATAGGTATGACTCCAGCCATTGGAGAGTTTTCCCCTTGATTCCCATTGACTTCAATTTTACTAGGGCTCCTTGGTGCCACACTTGGTCAAATGCTGCCTTGATGTCAAGGGCAGTCACTCTCACCTCACCTCTGGAATTCAGCTCTTTTGTCCATGTTTGGACCAAGGCTGTAATGAGGTCTGGAGCCGAGTGGTCCTGGCGGAACCCAAACTGAGCATCGGTGAGCAGGTTATTGGTGAGTAAGTGCCGCTTGATAGCACTGTTGACGACACCTTCCATCACTTTGCTGATGATTGAGAGTAGACTGATGGGGCGGTAATTGGCTGGATTGGATTTGTCCTGCTTTTTGTGGACAGGACGTACCTGGGCAATTTTCCACATTGTCGGGTAGATGCCATTGTTATAGCTGTACTGGAACAGTTTAGCTAGTTCTGGAGCACAAGGCTTCAGCACTACAGCTGGGAAGTTGTCAGGGCCCATATCCTTTGTTGCATGTTTGCTTTCAGTGACTCATGTACAAGGACACCCAGATCCCTTTGAACATCAACATTTCCCAATTTCTCACCATTTAAAAAGTACTCTACATTTCTCTTTTTCCTACTAAAGTGGATAACTTCACATTTTTCCACATTATATTCCATCTGCCATGTTCTTGCCCACTCACTTAGCCTGTCCATATCCCTTTGAAGCCTCTTTTCATCCTCCTCACAATTCACATTCCCACAAGTTTTGTATTATCAGCAAACTTGGAAATATTATATTTGGTCCCCTCATCCAAATCATTGATATAGATTGTGAATAGCTGGGGCCCAAGCACCGATCCCTGTGATACTAATACCAAAAATAGAGGGGAACCAAGGGGCAAATGACAGAGAGGAACTTAAAACAATTAATATCAGTAGAGAAAAAGTACTAGACAAACTAATGGGTCTGAAAGCCAACAATTCCCCTGGACCTGATGACCTACATCCTAGGGTTCGAAAAGAGGTGGCTGCAGAGATAGTGGATGCATTGGTTGTGATCTTCCAAAATTCTCTAGATTCTAGAACGGTCCCAGCAGATTGGGAGGTAGCAAATGTAATCCCGCTATTCAAGAAAGGAGGGAGAGAGAAAATAGGGAATTACAGGCCAGTTAGCCTGACATCAGTCATCAGGAAAATGCTGGAATCCATTACTAAGGAAGTTGTAACAGGGCACTTAGAAAATCATAATATGATTAGGCAGAGTCAACATGGTTTTATGAAAGGGAAATCTTGTTCAACAAATTTAGTAGAGTTCTTTGAGGATGTAACTACCAAAGTAGATAAAGGGGAACCAGTGGATGTAGTATATTTTGATTTCCAAAAGGTATTCGTTAAGGTGCCACATAAAAGGTTGCTATGCAAGATAAGGGCTCATGGGGTTGGGGGTAATATATTAGCATGGATAGAGGATTGGTTAATGGGCAGAAAACAGAGAGTAGGGATAAACATGTCATTTACAGGTTGGCAGGCTGTAACTAATGGGGTGCTGCAAGGATCAGTGCTTGGGCCTCAGCTATTTACAATCTATATTAATGACTTAGATGAAGCGACCGAGTGTAATGTATCCAAGTTTGCTGACGATACAAAGGTAGGTGGGAAAGTAAGCTGTGAGGAGGACAAAAAGAACCTGCAAAGGTATATAGACAGGTTAAGTGAGTGGGCAAGAAGATGGCAGATGGAGTATAATGTGGGGAAATGTGTGGTTATTCACTTTGGTAGGAAGACTAGAAAAGCAGAATATTCGTACAAGAAACACAGAATGTTAGCATGCAGGTACAGCAAGCAAGTAGGAAAGCAAATGGCATGTTGGCCTTTATTGCAAGGGGGTTGGAGTGTGAGAGTAAGGAAGTCTTGCTGCAATTGTACAAGGCTTTGGTGAGACCACACCTCGAGTACTGTGTACAGTTTTGGCCTCCTTATCTAAGGAAGGATATACTTGCTTTGGAGACGGTACAACAAAGGTTCACTGGATTGATTCCTGGGATGAGAGGGTTGTCCTATGAGGAAAGATTGAGTAGAATGGGCCTATACTCTCTGGAGTTTGGAAGAATGAAAGGTGATCTAATTGAAACGTATACGATTCTGAGGGGGCTTCACAGGGTAGATGCTGAGAGGTTGTTTCCCTGGCTGGCAAGTCTAGAACTAGGGGGCATAGTCTCAGGATAAGGGGTCAACCATTTAAGACTGGGATGAGGAGGAATTTCTTCACTCAGAAGGTTGTGAATCTTTGGAATTCACTACCCCAGAGGGCTGTCGATGCTGAGTTGTTGAATATGTTCAAGACTGAGATCGATAGATTTTTGGACTCAAGGGAAATCAAGGGCTATGGGGATTGGGCGGGAAAGTGGAGTTGAGACCAAAGATCAGCCATGGTCTTGTTGAATGGCGGAGCAGGCTCGAGGGGCCATATGGCCTACTCCTGCTCCTATTTCTTATGTTCTTATGTTCTTATGAGGGGCTTCAGTTATGTAAGAGATTGGAGAAGCTGGGATTGTTCTCCCTAAGCAGAGAAGGTTAAGGGGAGATTTAATAGAGCTATTCAAAATTATATGGGGTTTTGATAGAGCACATAGGGAAAAATTGTTTCCTCTGGCAAGTGGGTCAGTAACCAAAGGTGATAGATTTAACATAATTAGCAAAAGAACTAAAGGGGAAACAAGGAGAAATTTTTCCACAGAGTTGTTAAGATCTGGAACGCACTACCTGAAAGGGTGGTAGAAGCAGATTCCATAGGAAATTTCAAAAGGTAATTTGACATGTACTTGAAGAGGACTCATTTTCAGGGTTATGGGGAAAAAGCTGGGGTGTGGGATTAAATTGGACAGCTCTTTCAAAGAGCCGACATAGGCACGACGGGCCAAATGGCCACCTTCTGTACTGTAAGATTCTATGATTCTATGATTTCCACAATACAGCCAGGTAATGAGTGTAATGTATCTAATTTTGCCGATGATACAAAGCTAGGTGGGAAAGCAAGCTGTGAGGAGGACACAAACTGTCTGCAAAAGGATATAGACAGGTTAAGTGAGTGGGCAAGAAGGTGGCAGTTGGAGCATAATGTGGGGAAATGTGAGGTTATTCACTTTGGTAGGAAGAATAGAAAAACAGATTTTTTTGTAATGGTGAGAAACTATGAAATGTTGGTGTTCAGATGAATTTGGGTATCCTTGTACGCGGAACACAGAAAGTTAATAGGCAGGTACAGCAAGCAATTAGGAAGGCAAATGGTATGCTGGCCTTTATTGCAAGGGGGTTGGAGTACAAGAGTAAGGAAGTTTTGCTGCAATTATATAGGGCTCTGGTAAGACCACACCTCGAGTACTGTGTACAGGTTTGGTCTTCTTACCTAAGGAAGGATGTACTTGCTTTCGAGACGGTACAACAAAGGTTCACTGGATTAATTCCTGGGCTGAGAGGGTTGTCCTATGAGGAGAGATTGAGTAGAATGGGCCTATACTCTCTGGAGTTTAGAAGAATGAGAGGTGATCTCATTGAAACATATAAGATTCTGAGAGGGCTTGACAGGGTAGATGCTGAGAGGCAGTTTCCCCTGGCTGGAGAGTCTAGAACTAGGGGGCATAGACTCAGGAAAAGGGGTCGGCCATTTAGGACTGAGATGTGGAGAAATTTCTTCACTCAGAGGGGTGTAAATCTTTGGAATTCTCTGCCCCAGAAGGCTGTGGATGCTCAGTTGTTGAGTATATTCAAGGCTGAGATTGATAGATTTTTGGACTGTAAGGAAATCAAGGGATATGGGGATCGGGCAGGAAAGTGGAGCTGAGGTCGAAGATCAGCCATGATCTTATTGAATGGTGGAGCAGGTTCAAGGCGCCTTAAGGCCTACTCCTGCTCCTATTTCTTATGTTCTTATGTATCTCTCATTGATTAAAGTGAAATTTGTTAAATTCATGCCTTGTTTGCTTCTTTGATCCTTCAAAATAGCTTTCAAAATTCATTTTTGTAAAAGTATTAGACCTTCAAAATTGTTTTAAATGTCTCATTAACTAGTAAAAGATCATTGTTTGGTGAATTGGCATAAAATTATGATCACCAAAAGGGAGGGCTTAGGAGCATTTTTTTTTACACAGAGAGTTGCTAGGACAAGGCATACCCTCCATCTTACTTTAAAGCAGCAAGGCTGAATTTATGTAAATCTCTAACTCACAAAATGGAATTGAAGAATTAAAGAAAAACTAAACAAAAATTTAATTTGCAGCATATTTGAAAAATAAACTGATATATGTAAACCTAGCTGCTGTCAATAATCTTAACAGAAAAGGGAAACAGGCCTGTGTATATTTAAGAAATCTAACCAGAATAACTGACCTGCAAAAGACAATTTATGTATAGTGCCTAAATTACACCTAATCATAGAATCATAGAAAGTTATGGCTCAGAAGGAGGCCATTCGGCCCATTTTGTCTGTGCCAGCTGAAAAAGAGCTATCCAGCTTAATCCCACTTTCCAGTACTTGGTCTGTAGCCCTGTAGGTTACGGCACTTCAAGTGCACATCCAAGCACTTTTTAAATGAGGGTTTCTGCCTCTACAACCGTTTCAGGTAGTGAGTTCCAGACCCCCACCACCCTCTGGGTGAAAACATTTCTCCTCAGCTCCCCTCTAATCCATCTACCAATTACTTTAAATCTGTGCCCTTAGTCACTGACCCCTCTGCTGAGGGAAACAGGTCCTCCCTACCCACTCTATCCAGTCCCGTCATAATTTTATATACCTCAATTAAATCTCCCCTCAGCCTCCTTTGTTCCAAAGAAAAAACAACCCCAGCCTATCCAATCTTTCCTCATAGCTAAAATTCTGCAGTTCTGGCAACATCCTTGTAAATCTTCTCTGTACCCTCTCTAGTGCAATCACATCTTTCCTGTAATGTGGTGACCAGAACTGTACCCAGTACTCAAGCTGTGGCCTAACCAATGTTTTATACAGTTCTAGCATAACCTCCCTGCTCTTATATTCTATGCCTCGGCTAATAAAGGAAAGTATCCTGTATGCCTTTATAACCACCTTATCTACCTGTCCTGCTACCTTCAGGGATCTGTGGACATGCACTCCAAGGTCCCTCACTTCCTCTACACCTCTCAGTATCCTCCCATTTATTGTGTATTCCTTTGCCTTTTTTGCCCTCCCCAAATGCATTACCTCACACTTCTCTGGATTGAATTCCATTTGCCACTTTTCTGCCCACCTGACCAGTCCATTGATATTTTCCTGCAGTCTACAGCTTTCCTCCTCACTATCAACCACACGGATAATTTTTGTATCATCTGTAAACTTCTTGATCAAGCCCCCCGCATACAAGTCCAAATTGTTAATATATACCACAAAAAGCAAGGGACCTAGTACTGAGCCTGGCAGGACCCCATTGGAAACAACCTTCGAGTTGCAAGAACACCCATCAACCATCACCCTTTGCTTCCTGCCACTGAGCCAATTTTGGATCCAACGAGCCACTTTCCCTTGGATCTCATGGGCTTTTACTTTTTTGACCAGTCCATGTGGAACCTTGTCAAAAGCCTTGCTAGAATCCATGTACACTACATCAAATGCGTTACCCTCATTGACCCTCCTTGTTACCTGCTCAAAAAATTCATTCAAGTTAGTCGGGCACGACCTTCACTTAACAAATCCATGCTGACTGTCCTTGATTAACCCGTGCCTTTCTAAATAACGATTTATGCTGTCCCTCAGAATCAATTCCAATAATCTCTTCCACAAGAAAACTACCAAAAAAGAAAGAACTTTTTTCTGAAAAAAAAGTATTTCTGGATTTGGTAATAAGTGGGAAAGGATGGTGGAAAGCACTTTGGTGGACTAGTACGGACTGGGATTCGGGCAGAGAGTGGCCCAATGTGGGAGCTCAGTGAGATTTGAAATTTAATTTAAGTTAATCTTTCTCCAACTTCAATGTCATTTCTGTCTTCTTGTGACTTCTCCAGTCAGCCCAGTTTGATACCAACTTCTGAGAACAGAGCCCCAGCTCTGAGATTGTATCGCAGAAGAACATAAGAAATAGAAATAGGAGCAGGAGTAGGCCAATCGGCCCCTCGAGCCTGCTCCGCAAAGCACTTTGGCATTTGCACAGAGACATCAGAGGTACCTGAAAAATACAAATTTTGACAATTAAAACATCCCAAAGAAGACATCCATTTTGATTCATTGTTCTCTTAAAAGGCGAAGAATGTTCAGTTTCTTTTGGAATCTGTTTTGATTCAAGTGTCACCCTTGGCTTAGTGGTAGCAGGTAGAAGGTTGTGGGATCAAAAACCACTCCAGAGTCTTGAGTACATCATCTCAGCTGATACTCCAGTGCAGTACTGAGGGGGTGCTGCACTGCTGGAGGGGCTATTTTTCAGATGAGATGTTATCTCAGGTGGATGTAAAAGAACCCATGGCACTATTTGAAGAAGGGCAGCTTCAAAAATACTTTATTGGCTCCAAAGTGCTTTGGTATACCCCGAGGTTGTGAAAGGCGCTATATAAATGCAAATTCTACTTCTTATCTATTTACAGTTAGGAACATGAAATAAATCCTGAGAATGCTGCTTTTATCTTTTGATCTTTTATCTTGATTCTTTGAATAATTTTATAAGGCGTTAATGACTGCCAAACACACAAAACAGATCTTTGATTTTACTTGTATTATTAAAAGGAAAAGAAAGTATATGATGCTTACTCAGCTTTCCTAGTGTGCTTTCCTAGGATTAGACGATTCCAAGTTGCCTTTTAGGCTAGCTTGAAGTTATGTAAATAATGGAGCTAGTCCAGGACGCATGGGGCTCATCCCTGGCAGTGATGTCCCTGGAGCTACCAGGAGGCAAGTGGACCTCATTTGGCAGATCTCCTGAGGCCAGAAAATGCAGCTTTACAAAAAAAAAATCAAGGATTATTTTTGTGAATCTTGTTTTGATTAGGCTGACAAGTTTTATGGGTGGAAAAATTGGATAAGGGTCCGTTCTGGGCGATGGGTGGTGCGCTACTTCGTGCTGCCTGCTACTTAGCATGAAATCTCCATGCAGCAAGCGCTACCCGCACCGCTGAGAGGCTGCATGGAGAATGAGGAAGTTGGAAATGGGGCGTGCGCAGCGCACATCAACAGCAGCCTGCACTACTTAGAGGTGCAGGCACATTTCCAATGGCAGGTACACAGCCAACTAGGAGAAGGGAGAATGGCATTGCGAGTAGCTGCACCGGCAAGTGAGAGGGATCCACAATTCTCGGACGATGCTCTGGAGGCCCTGGTGGAAGGCGCACCACGCACGTAGGTGCAGTGCTGGAAGAAGTTTAATGATTTGACATGAGTGGTCAAGGTGAGTGAATACAAGTGTCAAGTGGCACATCCAACCAACTGCACCAATGTTCCACGCACGACACCTCCTGTCACGCACCCACCAACCAATAAACACTGCCCATCAATACGCAATGCTGCATCTCACCCGTTCATAGTACCACATTTTCAGGCCACACAACCACCACTCACAGGTCACACAAACTGGCAGCTATTCTACCATGACAGGCACATCGCCCACACACCTTACAGGACACTCACTGACACACTGTCCTCTGTCTTGCAGGAGAAGGTGGCGTATAACACCCACCAGCAGGAGGGACCTGAGGCTGGAAGGGCACGTCCTCACCCCCCCAGAGGAGACGGCGCTGCTGATCATTGGGCGAGCTGTCGCTGCAGCCGTCACAACGTGCCGCACTGGAGGTCCCAGTGAAGGGGGTCTCTGCATATCTAATGATCCTTCTCCTTTACCAAATCTCCCTCCTCCCATAGTCTTTTCTGACTCACGTGCTGCACATGCTGTCAGCACGCACATCTTACTTGCTCCTCTCCCCACTCCACAACTCAACCTGTTTCCCTTTGTCATTGCAGATACCCAAGAACACGTGACGGCACCCGAGGAGGAGGAGGAGAAGGACACTGAAGCCACACCGTCACTCGATCTGACACTTGCTTCCACCAGCTCAGAGACTGACACTGCGCGTCCTTTAGAGGTTAGGTTAGAGGAGGGATCTGCACGTGGTGAGACACCGAGCACAAGTGCGCAGGAGCTGGGACGAGGGAACGGATACCACAGGAGACAACTCGCCGGAGGGCGTGGCCACTCACCAGTTCTGCTGCAGAGGAGTCAGATGAGGACTTCGATGGGCCAGGCTACAGAAGACGGCTGATGGCCGTACACCAACAAATGCTTGGGGCACTGGAAAGCCTGCCAGAAAGCCTGCGCACAATGAGAAGGGGCATGGAGGAGTCCAGCTCCAACTTGGCACAGGGCTTTGTGCAGAGCTTGGAGCCCATCCTTTCCAACATGGAACGGGTGGTCACCTCCATCAGTGCACCTGTCGATCCCACCATGATGCAGCGTCTGATGACTGATGTCACAGCATCCATTGCAACACAAACATCTGCCATTCAAGGTCTGACTGCTGCATTCGCAGGTCAGACTGCTGCCTTGGAAGCTCAGACTGCTGCTATTATAGCTCTGGGGACCACTGTGGAACGGGGCTTCCAGGGCGTCACAGCACTCCAGCAATCCGTTCTCCAGCCAATCACCAGAATTGCTGAGGCGCCGCCCCGGGAGAGTGACAGTTGCACCATGGCAGTCAGATCTGCTGTCCTCTCTCAGGACAACAGCCTTCCTGCTCCCTCCTCTGCCACTCTGCCAGTGCCCCTGATGTTGCTTCTTGGCCAGCCAGGCCAGACTGCTGCAGCCTATGCTGAGGCGTTGCAGTTTGAAGCCGGGCCCTCTAGGCCCAGAGCTGCTCGAGGTCGTCCTCAAAGGCCATCTGGACATTCCTCCATTGAAGGCCAGCAGCCTCCCACCACCCATGCTCCAGCCACTGGGGAAGCACCTCGTAGGAGCACTAGGATAGGTAAAGGCACATAGACAACAGGCACTAAGGGAATGCACATGAGTGAATAGTTCTGTTATATTTGCATAATTTCATTTATTCATCCATAAATGAGAGTTTGATTTTGCATTTGATGGTGGTTTTTATTCATGCAATGAGCTGAGAGGGACACCAATGTGTAATCTGATGGAGGGCGATTTGATTGTCTTGTGGGAGGGGAAAGGTGGGGAGTGTAGGACTGTTGGTGAGTTGGGGGATGTAGTTCCAATTATTGATAGCAGGCACGGATCAGGCGAGCACGCACAGCCCTTGCAGACAAGGCATGTGGTTCCTGTTGCAACCTTGCGTCTTCCTCCACCTCCACCTCCTCTTCCGACTCCACCCCCTCCTCCTGCTCCTCCTCAGCCTCTTCCTCCTCCTGCTCCTCCGCCTCTTCCTCCTCAGCCTCCTCCTCCTCCGCCTCTGGCTCAGGATCTTCTGCAGTCATTGGTGGCAAAGGCTGATCCCTCATGATGGCGAGATTGTGCAGCATGCGGCAGACCACCATGAATCTGCCCACCCGCTCAGGGGAGTACTGCAGGGCTCCTCCAGACCGGTCTAGCCAGCGGAAGCATTGTTTGAGGAGGCCTATGGTGTGCTCCACGATGTTGCGTTTGGCAGCATGGCTCTCATTATAGGCCTGCTGTGGACGTGTGTGTGGATTCCTGACCGGTGTCATTAACCACATCGTAAGGGGATAGCCCTTGTCGTCCAGTAGCAAGCCTTTGACTTGCCAAGTCAGATGAAAGATAGCTGGCATGTTGGACTGCCGCATGATGAAGGCGTCGTGACTACTCCCAGGTTGGCGGGCATTGACCTCCAAGATGCGATGCGTGTGGTCGCACACCAGCTGCACGTTGAGTGGAAGTCCTTTTGGTTGACGAAGACAGCCGGGTTGATGTGCGGGGCACGCAGGGCAATATGTGTGCAGTCAATGGCACCCTGCACCATGGGGAAGCCAGCAATGCGAGCAAACCCTTGTGCTCACTCGTTCTGATTGTCTCTGTTGAGGGGGAAGGTGATGAACCTGTTCCTCATGTGGTACAGTGTGTCTGTGACCTCCCTTATGCAGCAGTGCACTGCATACTGCGAGATGTTACACATGTCACCAGCAGAGGCCTGAAATGATCCTGAGCCGTAGAAATTCAGCGCCACGGTGACCTTGACAGCCACAGGCAATGCTGTCTTCGCCCTGCTCTGAGGCTGCAGTTGTGGCCGCACCAGTTGACAGATCTCAGTCACGGCTTCCTTGGTGAACCTCAGACGTCAGATGCAATCCTCCTCGGTCATGTTGAGGTAAGAGAATTGATCACTGAAGGCCCCCATTGGGTAGGGCCTCCTGCTCAGTGCCCTGCGCCTCCTTGTCCTCCGTCTCCTCGTAGCTTGACCTGTTGCCCGTGGCCTCTCTGCATGCTCCCAGTCATGCTCAATGCCCAGCGGGAGCCCTAGCAGACCACTCACGGTTGGCAGGAATGTTGTTCCACCAGGGTTGTAACTTTCCGATCCGTAAGGCAATACCTGCCAAAGCACTCTCAAACGTAGTATAGGAACTCTCAATAAGAATAGGGAGCTTCAAAAATCACTTCCTACTTCTCCAGCAGCCAGAAGCAATAATCCAGCAACTAACCTGCAATACCTGCATGGCCCTATAAATAGCGCTGGGGCGGGCGGGTCCTTCAGGCACTGCAAGAAACATTTAGATGGTCGGGGATAAGACTGTGCGTTGAGTTGAGCGTTAAAGTCGAAAATGGTGTGTATCACTTTAAATCAGCGTTGCAAACTGATTGCAGCCATTTTCTCCCTACTTTACATGCTTCCAGCGTCCCGTATTAGCGCATGCACCAACTCCTATACCAAGATGGCGTCTGGCGCACGTCACGCAGGAAACATGCGTGCTCATCCAAGACGCCATCTTGGATGTCAGAGAGGCCGTGTAGCGCCGAAACAACGAGCGCTACACGGCCCAATTTAGTGCCCCTCCTCTTTAAAATAAATGTCATAATCCTGTAATATTGGCCCAGATTAGACATTTTCTCTCACCTTCTAGCTCTAAAATGTTTTGCCCTGCAAGTTGCTGGAAATGCGAGCTGATAATGGCACGGAAAGAGCAACGGGGCACCAGGGCCGTTTATGAATGATGGGACCAACAGTCTATCTCCTTCACCAATGAGATTTAAGGACTGAGAAAGAAACAGGATAACGACGAGAAAATAGTGTGAATTAGAGTCCAATTAGGTACGGAAAGAAAAATAAAGAGGGAAAGAAAAATTGGTTTAAGAGAGAGAAAAAAAGACAGAAAGGAAAAGTAAGAAAAAAAATGTAAATTTTAAATTTTAAAAGTCTCCAACAAAAATTTACTGTAGGAATGAGACTCCACAGTTTGAATTGTTTCCTTTTTGGTCTGGAGAGGTTGAGTGGCATTGCAGAAACATAAATCTTGTCATTAAAAAGGTACTCACACTGCCAAATACTAGCCCTAACTTTCTGTAGTGAGTTTAATTGGCAATTAATGTGCAAATCAGCAATTTAATGAAACTCACAGGGAGGTGGAGGGCAAGTTGCTATTTTCACTAGGCTAATGGCAGAGCAGCACAAATCGTCCAGCAACTTGTGAAAATCACAAATCACAGGGTGGCTCTTCCTCACCACAAGTTGCTGGACAATTTACATATTAATAATGGTGAGCGGCATTAAACCTCCCGTTATTTTGGCAGCAAAATCTGGACCATTGCTTTTTTCAGATTGATCAGAAAATGTAACGGTTAGGATTTCATCCTCAGATGTTTTACAAATGAAAATATCTCTTACAGTTCTTAGAGAAAGGTATCCTAACCTGGATTTGTGAAGACTGAGTAGACACAGGAAATCCTTGTTCAGTCTCTTAATCCTACCCTTGTCCAGAGTACTTATTAACTTTCATCAGTCCTGGCACATCAAATGAATTATGATAAGTAGATGAAATGAGGAGAAAATATTGTACTGAATGCTGACTGGTTACCCTCACTGGAATAATACTTGAAAAAGCATTCCGGTCTCACACTAAAAAACATGTTTATTTAAGAAATTTAAAATTTTAAGAAAATACTTAGCAAATCAAAGAGATTTTAACCATTTGAATCAATGGATGTTCTCATTTGGGAAAAAAAAAAGGGGATTGTATTAATGTCAGATATCATTTGGCCAGTTGTCTGGTGGCAAGTATATACAACAGCTCAATGGATTTCTTACATAAACAGAATTTGACACAGCTTCATCCAACAGTTACTCTCGCTGAACAGTAGAGTACAGACTCATGGAAGCAAAAATTAACCTCAACCGTCATTCTATAGCCTGAGGAATTGCTTGCTTGTTTCTGCAGAAATAATGACTTCATATGTCTGCTTCTATACATTTTATTTAAAAGGTCAGGAGAGGGTCAGCTTTTGCAACTCAAACAAAATAAATACTAGCACAGGACAAGGCTGAGACATGTTCAAAATATTTTGATAAAATGTAAGCCATCTGGACAGTCCATTAAAGTGGAAAATGTATTGGAGGTGTTATGTCAAGACAAATTTCAATCATTTTCTGAACTTACTGTTGGGGTATATCCAAGAACCATTGAAATTCCTTCCCACACTCCACCCACCAAAAATAAATCCAAAACTTTCTGCGGGCTGTTGGTACAGATATAAAGATAATCGCCTGAATTTTCCGTTGGGACTTTCCTGATCTACTGCCTTAACTTTGGCAGACGTTCAGCAGAACCCCCAGAGAAACTGCATAAACACTTGTTTACGCACTTTCTCCAGGGTTTTTGGCAATTATCTGCCAAAGTTACGGCTGTAGATTGGAGAACTCCTGCGGAAATTCTTCCCCCATAACTTGCTTCACGGAAATACAATGGACCTGAAATTCCAGGGGTTCTAATGTACCTTTGGTGCCTAATCCTAATTGCCCTGAGAAGATGGTGGTTGAACTTCTTGAACTGTTGTGGTCCTGGTGGTGATGGTAATTCCTGGGTCATTGCCAATAACTTCATCCAAATGTTCTCTTATGGTTGTGTTCTGTAGTGATTGTTTTACAACTGAGTGGCTTACGAGGTCACGTCAGAGGACATTAAGAGTCAACCACGTTGCATGAAACTGGAGTCATGCATAGGCCAGACTGGGTAGGAGTGACAGGTTCCCTTCCCTGAAGGACATTAGTGAACTAATTGGGTTTGTACAACAATCTGGCAGCTTTCCTGGTGCTAGCCCATAAATTACCAGAATTTGTTAAATTCAATTTAAAATTGTGCAGGGTGTAAAACCGGCGGCCATTCTGGTCCAATCACTTTCCCACCAGGAGGGTTAGGTTAAAATTACTCCCTCAGTCCCTAAACATGTTACAAAGAAAATGGAAAAATTACATTTTAATAACTGGATATGCATTGTTTTAAACACCAGTAGCATTTACCTCTTCAGTAATCAAGAGCATTTCCTTGAGGCCATCAATTTTTCTCTCCCTTAGAATAATTTATTAGTGGCAGTGTGAAGCGGTTACCTGTTTAGGTTGGTGTAGTACTTTACACCATGACATGTTGAAATAAAATCTCAAAGAACGTTAATAGAATTTTCTTGGTTTACTATTTCCTTGCACTAAAATATGAATTCTTTTGTACACAGTTGCATTTAATTTATATAAATGATGTAGGAAGAAACAATTCCAGGACTGTAGTAAGCTACCCTCAGTTAAGTATCTCAGTGATCTGTAGCATCAAAAATCTCAAATCAGCCTCCAGGCACAAGTAGGCGCATCATGCAGTTAAATTAATTAAATGGCACAAGGGAAAAATGAGAATTATAGATTGCATCAAAAATCTTAAATTGTCATTGAGACAAATTGTTTTTTTACCTTAAGTTATTCATGATCGGAGACATTCTTCTGCATATTTTCCCCAGCTCTAATTATTCTTCTCCTGAAGGCACTGTGTCATGCTGGAATACAATTCGCTGAGTGCTGGCAACCATTCTTCAGCTGTGAACCGAGATTGTGAACATTGGCCAGCTGTTTTCCTTGGTGGGGGGGGGGGATATCACAGCTGAGCCTAATCCTGTTCTCATCGAACATCTGCACACACAAACTTTCCAGCCAGTGTCACTAAACAATGACTGATTATTTTCCCTTCCCGAGCATC
Source organism: Heptranchias perlo (assembly GCF_035084215.1). Taxonomy (NCBI): domain Eukaryota; kingdom Metazoa; phylum Chordata; class Chondrichthyes; order Hexanchiformes; family Hexanchidae; genus Heptranchias; species Heptranchias perlo. The sequence continues at coordinate 94,730,559 of NC_090326.1, forward strand.
CTTTGAGTTTTATCATTTTTTGCTGTTCAAGCTTCTGCTGTTAATTTTGCACGATATTAACATTTTTTAAAATTAAATCTTTGTAAAAGTAGCTTTATAAAAAAAGAAAGTGTGACTTAGACTAAACAGTATGCAGTCATGTGAATTTTTTTCTCACTTAGTGGAATTTGTGCAGAAAGTAATTGAGTTGTAATTAAATACACTTTTGTCACTGAAGCAAAAAGATTATCTTTTCATTGTTACATAGTTCTCATGTTTCTCTTTTTTATACTCTGGTATTAATTGCAGATTGAGAAATCTCACCTAGGAATGAACTGAAATGTTCTAAGTTGGATTATAGAATTGCTGGGAGTCTGTGGGGGGCTTGAAGATTTATCTCCTGAAACAATACACATTTTAGACTCAGAATGGGTGGTACTCTGGAATGATGAGATGAGGAGAGAAAGTAAATGGCCATTTTTTTGCCAAACAAATGGGCGCAGATGGTTCCAATATGGCAGACGGCCTGCGTGCTTTCATTCTGTGCCAGGAGAGCACCACATGCCAAATTGGTTTGGGCACCCCAAAGTCGTCCAGGGCACACACCTGAAACTAGTGTAAGGCCCATATACTATGCAAATCCAGGGCCTAACAACAGTTAAAGGGTACGCTGGAGCTGCCACAAAATGGTAAGTAAAAAATGTTTACTTTCATGAATGTGGAGCCAGGAGGAGTGGGATTGTTCCTCCTGGCTCCACTTTGAAACTGTGGGCTGCTGCCAGCCACTGCTCGCCCCCTCCCGATCTCTCCTTCCTCCTCCCCCCAAATCTTAGACTCACTGTGGGCCCAATACTGGCATCTCCGCCGACCAACTTTCGTCCTCTTTAGGACCGGTGGACTGACTCTTGGGCACTCCCAGCACACCCGTCTCATCCTGATGACACAAGAGGACCAAGTTGCAGCATGATGATCTTGGGTCTGAAATTCCTCAATTTGTTAACTTTAGCAGAAATAATATCCAGAAGTAGGTAGTATAAATTTGTTAAATTAGGATTTAAATGGTTTTATGGTTGATTTTCCTTTTCAAATGTTACTGTGCAGTTCTTCTGCCATCATTGGGGAAAGATTTCATACGTGCCCTAAGTGCAGCAAAATCATAAGCCCATTCTCTATAAACAAGTGTACAATTTGATCACCTATAGCATACAAGGGAAATCTTCTCTTACACAGTCCTAGATCTAATAAAACTTCTCAGTTCCTATCTCTATTAAGCTTATTTGCTTCCGTTTCTTAATTGTAGCTCCTATCAATCCTATTGTTGCAGTTCCTTCTCTGAATTTTTCTTTGTTTCAGGATCACTGGTTGTACACTGGTAGAAAGAGGTTTATTCTGTTCACTTCCTCTTGTGTAATGATGTCTCTTTGATGTTAGTCTTGCGATATTTTCAGCTCATTTCAGCTTCTGCTGACCTGAAAATGATTACTTAGGGCTTGGTATTCCTTGTATTGAAATGCCTGTTCTTCATCATTATTGACAAACCATTAATGAAATTTCCTCAAGGCATGGCTTTAAAACACTCACCTCCTATGAATATAAGAACATAAAAACTAGGAGTAGGAGTAGGCCATATGGCCCTTCGAGCCTGCTCCACCATTCAATCAGATCATGGCTGATCTTCGACCTCAACTCCACTTCCCCGCCCGATCCCCGTACCCCTTGATTCCCCTAGTGTCCAAAAATCTATCGATCTCAGCCTTGAATATATTCAACGACTCAGCATCCACAGACCTCTGGGGTAGAGAGTTCCAAAGATTCACAACTCTCTGAGTGAAGAAATTTCTCTTCATCTCAGTCCTAAATGGCCGACCCCTTATCCTGAGACTATGCCCCCTAATTCTAGACTGTCCAGCCAGGGGAAATAGCCTCTCAGCATCTCCTCTGTCAAGCCATCTCAGAATCTTATATGTTTCAATGAGATCATCTCTCATTCTTCTAAACTCCAGAGTACAGGTCCTATACTACTCAATGAATGTAATTTCATTTGCTGCATGCAATAGTGTATCTGCAATAATGATCCATTAACACTTTAGAGCGTACAATTTTGTGGAAAGTGGATCAATATGAAGTGAAAAGATGTGATTTACTGATGAGGCCCTGTGAGCACTGGTAACCGCTCTTATGGAGAAACGAGAGCAGATTTTTGATGGGGGAGGACTCCCTAAATATGCTCCAAATGTGGCAATATGTCATTCAAAGAGTAAACTCAGTGCCAGTTAAGCGAAGACCACAAAGGGAAGGCATGAATATTTTTGCAAAGTAGAAGCACAATGCACATTTGCACCTGAATAAAGGTTAAAATGCATAAAGATATATTCAAAAAAACTCGTGTACTGACACAGAGAAATGTTATCCAGCAAGGCAATAGAAATTAAAGTAGCAGGGTTATGCAAATTACATTATACTTGCTGTGATGGGAAAGAAAATGTAATGTGGGAAGGAATGTCCATGGGTAAAATTGCCATGTCTCAATCCCTACTGCCCTTATGTTTAAAAGTCAAATTCACACATGTACAGCCCAGACCAGATAGCGAACACCCAAATATAAAATAACTCCCTCAATATAGCAAATGATAAATAATTGACCACTATGTTGGAAGGTGGTCTGGGAAGTGTGAAAGAGTCCAACACCCAGATATTCGCTGCTATCTCAAGAACATCCAGCTGACAGTAGTTTCGTGACATCAGATAGTCCTTTACAAACAGTGGGTTCTACCTTATGAAACAACAAGCCCATAGTCCCTTCAGCAAAGACGACTACTGGCATAAATGCAGATCCATCATTGCTAGTCACAGGTATAGATGGTAGTAGCTCTTCTGTATTGCTTGCAGTTTACCAGCTGGCTATGTGGTCATTCACCATTGCTACTTCCTCAACTAGAAGTCCGTCCCTAGTTGAGGAAATAGCGCTGGTGAGTGACTGTATAGCCAGCTGGTGAGAAAAGTAGGACAGAAAAGTTTATGACATACAAGCAGCTAACATGACATGAAAAAATTTCGACATGCACAAGATAGTATAGCAAACTGAATTCAATATATGGACACAAAGAAAATAATCCAGAAGTTGGAAATCTGAAACAAAATCAGAAAATGCTCGAAATACTCAGCAGAGCAGGCTGCATCTGTGGAGAGAGTAGATAAATTAAGGTTTCAAATGTAGATCCTTGTTCTGATGAAGGGTCCATACTTGAAATATTAACTTGTCTGTTCTGTCCACAGATGCTGCCTGACCTGCTGAGTGTATCCAGCATTTTCTGAATTTGATGTATCTTGCTGTTCGTCATTCTCCCATTGTGTTGCAAGTGAAGTTTCAACTGTTCAAACGCCAATGGTGACTGACTTCTGTGATTTCACCTGTGGATGTTTGGAAGATGTATTTCTAAGGAGTTCCAATAGTACGTTTCCCTGGAAAAGTTTGAATTTTTGCATTATAAATGTTACATTCTGGTTAATTTTAAACAAATTTATACTTCAAAATTGTTAGATTTTGAATCTTAAGAAAAAGTAATGCAAAGACATTTGCATTTTCAAACGACAAACCAGCCATGCACTAAAATAGCAGAGATATTGGGCTCCATTTTAGCACCCACTATCGGGTGCGTTCCTGGCAGGGGGGGCTCCGAAAATCGGGGAAGCCCGGAGCGGGTCGGGACCCCTGCTCCAACCCGCCCACTTCCAGGTTCCCCACAGACGCGCCGACGTGCGCGCGCAGCCCCCGCTGGTGGGAATCCCGCAGGCAATTAAAGCCAGCGGGGTGCCACTTAACAATATTTATCTAGCTATTTCAGGTCATTAACAGACCTGATTAAGGGAATATGTCTGGAGGGGTGGGATTTTAGAAACAACTGGGACTGTTTCCCACACTGGGGGAAACAATCCGAATTGAAATGGACGTGTTGCAGCTATCAGCCTGTGGCAGCTGCAAAGGTCCATTTGACAGGTGGGGGGGGAGACCCTCACTCATTGCAGGAGGCCACTCTGTCACTTGGGACAAAGTTTGGCCTCTACCACCCTCCTCCTGACAATCAAATTCACCAACTTGCACACTTACCCCGGGGTCCGGAGACATGTACCTACCTTACGGACCCCCTCAGATGTACATCTTCCGGATGGGGGCTGCCGTAGCTGCAATCATGACCTCCTCGGAGGACGAACAGCATCACCAGCCTCGCCAGCCTCGCCGTCCACCTCTGACACGTGGAGCTCCACAACACAGTGCTGTGACACATCCACCTGTACAGCAGGAGGGAGGGCTACCGCAGAGAGAGATGAGTCGCAGAGGGCACTACCCTCGCCACAGGGTCCACAGACCAAGGCTCAGCTTCCTGGACCTCTCTGAGCAGCAGTGCACACGGAGGCACAGAGGCACTCGACATGTAGTCGTGGACATCTGCAGCCTCCTTCATGCCGAGCTGCCCCCGGCTGGCCCAAGCACCATCTTCTTACCTGTCGCTCTCAAAGTCACCACTGCCCTCAACAACTTCTCCTCCGCATCCTTCCAGGGTGCCACCGGGGACGTCGCTGATGTGTCTCTCAGTCGTCTGCACAAAAGAGTCCTGCAAATACACCTACACCCATTTTGCAGTGACACAATGGATGGCATCAGTTGTGGGTCTTCATCGTGGTCCTCAGGAAATGGCATTATTGCACAAACCAGACAAGGTTCGCAAAGACGTGACAGTAGTGGTGCCAATATAATATGTGATATGAGTTGGTCAGAAATCAATAGAAGTATAAACCATGACAAACCCTCAAACACCCTTGTGCATCCCCTTCATGCTCACAACACGTTTGCCTTACGCTGCCTACTGCACATATGTGATGCATGCCCTGTGGCTGCAGCACAGGTAGTGGCAGGTTGAGTGTGGCTGACCGTGAAAGAGATGCATGAGAGGGTGAGTATGAGATAGAGCCATGAGATTGTATGAGGATTGGGTTGAGTGGTAGTGGCGGGATGAGTACTGGCGAGGTGAGTAAGTGCAGGTAAGATGAGGATGAGGTTTGAGTGGGTATGAGGGGTGATGTGACAGAGTAGTGTTGGCAGTGCAGAAGGAGATGTGGGGTGGGGGCAGTGTTGTGGCAGATGGAGTGCAGGGGAATGAGTAAGTGTACTCACTTTGACTGACCTACTGAGGTCATTGTAGTGCCTCCTGCACTGTATGCAGGTGGGCGATATGTTGGTGGTGCAGGTGACCTCCTCTGCCACCTCGAGCCAGGCCTTCCTGGTGGCAGAGGCAGGCCGCTTCCTCCCGCCCACCGGGGGGAAGATCTCTGTCCTCCCCCTCCTCCTCACCCCATCTAATGATACCTGGAGTGAGGCATCATTAAACTGGGAGCAGCCTTACCCCTGGGCTGCTCCATGCTGTAATTTTTCCTATTTGTTGCAGCATCTGTCAGTGGAGGACTGCCCCTTTAAATAGAGCTCCACCAGCTGACAGACCTTACTGCGCATGCGCAGCCCGCCCGACGCGCAGATCAGCAGTGGGGAACCTGGAAGAACAGGTAAGTGGCTCCAATTAGGCTGCGATCGCGTGCGGGGCAGACTGATTTCACCGGGCGCTAGACTCCCCCCCCACCGCCCCATGAACCCACAGCCCTGGCAATATTGAGCCCAATAACTTTGACAAACACAATAAGCATTCGTATGCTATTATCTCAAGCATAATTTCAAAGCCATGTTAGTTAGTGCCAATGGTAAGTTAAGTTGTGCAATTAGATATAATACAAATTAAACAGATAAACTAGTAGAAATTTCATCATCGACCAGAAACATTGGGCATCATTTTAGCACCCGCTATCGGGTGCGTTCCTGGCGGGGGGGCTCCGAAAATCGGGGAATCCCGGAGCGGGACCGGAGCCCGGCTCCAACCCGCCCACTTCCGGGTTCCCCACTGACGCGCCGACATGCGCGCGCAGCCCCCGCTGGTGGGAATCCCGCAGGCAATTAAAGCCAGCGGGATGCCACTTGAAAGTATTTATGTTGCCCGTTCGGGTCCTTTCCAGACCTGATTGAGCTGTTTTATTAGGAGGGGTGGGATTTTACATACTGGGGAAACACTTCCAGTTCAAACGGAGGTGTTGCAGCCAGCAGCCTGTGGCAGCTGCAAAGGTGCATTCGACAGGTGGCCACTCCGTCACATTGGACAAAGTTTGGCCTCCACCACCCTCCTCCTAACTAGAAAATTCACCGACCTGGAACCGCAACCCCGGTGTGAGGACACACTTACCTACCTTGCGGACCCCCTCAGATGTACATCTTCTGGATGGGGGCCGCCGAAGCTGCAGTCATGACCTCCTCGGAGGGCGAACAGCATCACCAGCCTCACCAGCCTCGCTGTCCACGCCGTCCACCTCTGACACGTGGAGCTCCACAACACAGTGCTGTGACACATCCACCTGTACAGCAGGAGGGAGGGCAACCGTAGAGAGAGATGCATCGCAGAGGGCACTACCCTCGCCACAGAGTCCACAGACCGAGGCTCAGCTTCCTGGACCTCTCTGAGCAGCAGTGCACACGAAGGCTCAGAGTCACTCGACATGTAGTCGTGGACATCTGCAGCCTCCTTCATGCTGAGCTGCTCCCGGCTGGCCCGAGCACCATCTTCTTACCTGTCGCTCTCACCACTGCCCTCAACAACTTCTCCTCCGCATCCTTCCAGGGTGCCACCGGGGACATCGCCGACGTCTCTCAGCCGTCTGCACAAAAGAGCCCTGCAAATACACCTACACCCACTCTGCAGTGACACAATGGGTGGCATCAGTTGTGGGTCTTCATAGTGATCCTCAGGAAAGGGCATTATTGCACAAACTAGACAAGATTCGCAAAGACATGGCAGTAGTGGTGACAGTATAATATGTAATGTGAGTTGGTCAGAAAGTCAATATAAGTCAAAACCATGACAAACCCTCAAACACCCTTGTGCATCCCCTTCATGCTCACGACACGTTTGCCTTACACTTCCTACTGCACATATGTGATGCATGCCCTGTGGCTGCAGCACAGGTAGTGACAGGTTGCGTGAGGCTGACCGTGAAAGAGATGCATGAGAGGGTGAGTATGAGATAGAGCCATGAGATTGTATGAGGATTGGGTTGAGTGGTAGTGGCGGGATGAGTACTGGTGAGGTGAGTAAGTGCAGGTAAGATGAGGATGAGGTTTGAGTGGGTATGAGGGGGTGACGTGACAGAGTTGTGTTGGCAGTGCAGAAGGTGGTGTGGGGTGGGGGCAGTGATGTGGCAGATGGAGTGTAGGGGAATGAGTAAGTATACTCACTTCGGCTGATCTACTGAGGTCATTGGAGCGCTTCCTGCACTGTATACAGGTGCGTGATATGTTGGTGGTGCTGGTGACCTCCTCTGCCACCTCGAGCCAGGCCTTCCTGGTGGCAGAGGCAGGCCGCTTCCTCCCGCCCGCCAGGGGGAAGATCTCTGTCCTCCCCCTCCTCCTCACCCCATCTAATGATACCTGGAGTGAGGCATCATTAAACTGGGAGCAGCCTTCCCCCTGGGCTGCTCCATGCTGTAATTTTTTCTGTTTGTTGCAGCATTTGTCAGTGGAGGACTGCCCCTTTAAATAGAGCTCCTCCAGCTGACAGATCTTACTGCACATGCGCAGCCCGCCCGACGCGCAGATCAGCAGTGGGGAACCCGGAACAACAGGTAAGTGGATCCAATTGGGCTGCGATCGCGCCTGGGCTGACTAATTTCACCGGGCGCGTTACCCACGGGCCCAATAGCCTCCCCGCCGCGAACCCGCAGCCCTGGCAATATCGAGCCCATTAACTCGGTTTCTCTTTCCACAATTGTTGCCTGACCTGCTGAGTATTTCCAGCATTTTCGGTTTTTATTTCAGATTTCCAGCATCTGCAGTATTTTGCTTTTGTACTAGAAGTGAACTATTTGTTCTTTGAGTGTAACTCGTTTGCCATGGTAGTTAACTGAAGCAAAATGCCTTACCAAAGCCCATTGAAAGAGAAACCATATTTTAGAGAGCTGGAGCATTTTAGTGAAAGAATTTATGCTCAAGAAAGAAGTAATTATGGGCTGCAACCCAGTGGGAAGCCAAGTTAAAAAGTCCCTGCCTCTTTGTTAACATTAAAATTTCTCAGCACTTGGTTGTCTCTGGTCAGAAAGTGACAGACACATCAGCCAATGGTTTGATGTATTCCAAAATGGACTTAGCAGCTCAAATTGACAGTGCCACCGCACTGGCCTCATGGAGACTAAGTCCCATCTTCGCACTGAGGATACCATCCAACGTATTGTGTGGCACTATCAACGTGCTAAATGGGATAGATTGAGAACAGATCTAGCAGCTCAAAACTGGGCATCGATGAGGTGCTGTGGGCCATCAGCAGCAGCACAATTGTATTCCAGCACAATCTGTAACCTCATGGCCTGGCATATTCCTCATTTAACCATTACCAACAAGCCAGGGGATCAACCCTGGTTCAATGAGAGTGTAGAACATCATGCCAGGAGCAGCACCAGGCACACCTAAAAATGAAGTGCCAACCTGGTGAAGCTACAACACAGGACAACATGCATGCTAAACAGCGGAAGCAACGTGCTATAGATAGAGCTAAGCGATTCCACAACCAACGGATCAGATCAAAGCTCTGCAGTCCTGCCACATCCAGTCATGAATGGTGGTGGACAATTAAACAACTAATGGGAGGAGGAGGAGGATCTGTAAACATCCCCATCCTTAATGATGGCGGAGTCCAGCACGTGAGTGCAAAAGACAAGGCTGAAGCATTTGCAACCATCTTCAGCCAGAAGTGCCGAGTGGATGATCCATCTTGGCCTCCTCCCGATATCCCCACCATCACAGAAGCCAGTCTTCAGCCAATTTGATTCACTCCACCTGATATCAAGAAATGGCTGAGTGCACTGGATACAGCAAAGGCTATAGGCCCCGACAACATCCCGGCTGTACTGCTTAAGACTTGTGCTCCAGAACTAGCAGCGCCTCTAGCCAAACTGTTGCAGTTCAGCTACAACACTGGCATCTACCCGACAATGTGGAAAATTGCCCAGGTATGTCCTGTCCACAAAAAGCAGGACAAATCCAATCCGGCCAATTACCACCCCATCAGTCTACTCTCAATCATCAGCAAAGTGATGGAAGGTGTCGTCGACAGTGCTATCAAGTGGCATGTACTCACCAATAACCTGCTCACCGATGCTCAGTTTGGGTTCAGTCAGGACCACTCGGCTCCAGACCTCATTACAGCCTGGTCCAAACATGGACAAAAGAGCTGAATTCCAGAGGTGAGGTGAGAGTAACTGCCCTTAAATTAAGGCAGCATTTGACTGATTGTGGCACCAAGGAGCCCTAGTAAAATTGAAGTCAATGGGAATCAGGGGGAAATCTCTCCAGTGGCTAGAGTCATACCTAGCACAAAAAAAGATGGTAGTGGTTTTTGGAGGCCAATCATCTCAGCCCCAGGACATTGCTGCAGGAGTTCCTCAGGGCAGTGTCCTAGGCCCAACCATCTTCAGCTGCTTCATCAATGACCTTCCCTCCATCACAAGGTCAGAAATGGGGATGTTCACTGATGATTGCACAGTGTTCAGTTCCATTCACAACCCCTCAGATAATGAAGCAGTCTGTGCCCGCATGCAGCAAGACCTGGACAACATCCAAGATTGGGCTGATAAGTGGCAAGACAAGTGCCAGGCAATGACCATCTCCAACAAGAGAGAGTCTAACCACCTCCCCTTGACATTCAACGGCATTACCACCACCAAATCCCCCACCATCAACATCCTAGGGGTCACCATTGACCAGAAACTTAACTAGACCAGCCACATAAATACTGTGGCTGCAAGAGCAGGTCAGAGGCTGGGTATCCTGCAGCGAGTGACTCACCTCCTGACTCCCCAAAGCCTTTCCACCATTTACAAGGCACAGGTCAGGAGTGTGATGGAATACTCTCCACTTGCCTGGATGAGTGCAGCTCCAACAACAATCAAGAAGCTTGACACCATCCAGGACAAAGTAGCCCGCTTGATTGGCACCCCATCCACCACCCTAAACATTCACTCCCTTCACCAGTGGTGCACCGTGGCTGCAGTGTGTACCATCCACAGGATGCACTGCAGCAACTCGCCAAGGCTTCTTCGACAGCACCTCCCAGACCCGTGACCTCTACCACCTAGAAGGACAAGGGCAGCAGGCACATGGCAAAAACACCACCTGCATGTTCCCCTCCAAGTCACACACCATCCCGACTTGGAAATATATCGCTGTTCCTTCATTGTCACTGGGTCAAAATCCTGGAACTCCCTTCCTAACAGCACTGTGGGAGAACCTTCACACACGGCCTGCAGCGGTTCAAGAAGGCGGCTCACCACCACCTCCTTAAGGGCAATTAGGGATGGGCAATAAATGCTAGCGTTTCCAATGACGCCCACATCTCACGACCGAATTTTTAAAAAATTAAGCAGTTACTGATGCCTTTTTCTGTCTTGGCAGGCATTTCACTAACATCCCAGATTGCATGAGATAAGAAACATTTGTTCTATCCATGGAAGTAAAACATGGGCCATTAAACAAAAAGGTAATTTTTAAAGTAAACCCTACATTTGACCCAAAGATTAAAACAAATAGAAATACAGTAGAGACAAAAGCCATTTAATGCATGAACCACACAATCTTGTCTTCACTGTTTTGGCCAGGTTAATAAAATGCATCCAGAAAGATAGCTTACTTGTCATATTGTGCATTTCAGAATGGGGGCAGAAGAGATCATGCAAAAAAAAAATATGCCATGAGAGGAATTATTCAACTTAATAGATAAATATGATAAACGTTCAGCCACATCTTTTCCCTGCAACAAGATAAGACAGCAAAAGGAAAGTATCCTAATTGCTGAAATGGAAAGGGGAATGCCACAGTGTTTATTGGGTACTCTAGTGATTGAAGTCACATAGCTGCCCTACACTCAGGAGGCCTACTGGCCTCAGCTGAAGTTGTCAGCTAATCTACTAAATAAGATCGGTGACAAAAGAATCTCTACACAGCCTAACAAAAAAAAGCTTCATAATTGTCATAACAACTTTTCTGACCTTTCAGAAAGAACAATGTTAAAAAATGGAAAAACAAAAGTGTGGCATTTACCATAGAAACTGGTTCAGCTTCACACAATCAATCAGACTGCAACAAGGATGTCCTTATTGAAAACATTTTATTACAGAGTATTGATATCTTCAAGAATACAATTTCTGCACAACATGTTCCCAAAAACAAAACCACTGCCAACCAGGGAAATCCTCCTCACACCCATGTCTCAAGCAGAATCAGGGGGCAAACAGGGGGCAGGTCCTGCACCACTCCTTCAATTGGCCACAGACTCTGTTTCATGCCTCCACATTGATTTTCCTGTCACTTTGTTTTTGCCTGTCACTCCTCTCCCCACACACCAACAGCTATCACAAAGGCTGACCAATATTTAAATCCACTTTGAACCTTTATAAAAACTGAATCAATATTGTCTCCCATATGTAGCCACTCACCTATAAATAAGCTGCTAGCCAGTTTTTTTGCATCCACCATTCGTCTAATTTCTGGTGCTTGGAGCTCATGTTAATTATTCAAATGAACTGATCCCGGAAAATTGCAGGCAGTCAGCTCAGCACACTTTATGCTAGCTATTAGCCATTCCTGTCTCCACTTTACCAGGATCAAAAAATTGGCCCTCAAATGTCAGGGACACCTGAGAGGTATAGAAGGTAGACCCATCTGTAAAGGATGAGCTTCCAAATGAGCTATTCTGACTGGAAGTATGTAGGGTAAATGCAGCTAAGATAAATCTAGGGGATTGCTATGGACTACCAGGTAAAAACAAAAAGGACAGGTTATTTTATGAAGGGAACATGAAATTAGGTGTAAATATAAAAATGATGCTAATGGGGATTTTAATCACTAATATCAATTGGGAACACATAATGGGTCAAGAATATAAGCTAGTAAATGCAATGCATCACTACATTTTAATTCTTTGTATTAGGGATGCCAGGAGAGGTAAGGCACATCTTGATTTGGTAATCACAAGTGACCTAGATAGTATTCTAGGAATGGAAATAGGCACTCCTAGGAAATAGTGATCATAACATAATTACATTTGACATGATCTAGGGTACACCAGTATCACAAATCTATAATCAGATATATTATTTTTAAAAGGCTAATGTCAAGGAAATAAGGGAAAAGCTTAAACAATTCAACTGGGTAGTTCCAAAGAAAAGTTCAGTTGAGGGCATACTGTTGAGCATGAAGGATAAATGTATACCAAAGAACAGTAATTGGAGACTAAAAAATCATGACACTAATTGGATTAACAACACAACATAATAAATATAAATAAGAAAAAAATCTATGGGAACAAAGGTGAGAAGACCCTAGGTAAAATACAAGAGACTGCAAAAAAAAGGTGAGAAAGGGGCAGCCATAGGGGCAGTATATCTGTAGCAGCCAAATGTAAAAGTAAGAAATCCTTGCAGTATTATAATAATGAGTTATTAAGGAAGAAATGGGATCCATTAAAAATGCAACTGATGTTGAAAGTCAGGAGGAACTAAAATGAGATACTAAGTAATAATTTCCTGCAAGTATTCACTAGAGATGACACTAGTACCACGCCACCTGCCATAGGAGGCTCTAGTACTAAACTTTGGCATATACTTGTTTGGAGGTCCCAGACATGCTCAAAACTAACAAATTCCCAGGGACGGACAGTATATTCCTGAGGATGCTAAGTGAGATTAGGGATGAAATCTATAAAGTGCCGGGTGGTCATCATGAGGGAGTCCCTAAGCACAGGGCAGATTCGATTGCATTGGAAACAAGCCAACATTGTATCCAGTTTCAAAGGCAACAAAACAAATTTGGTAACTATATACCCATTAATCTTACATCTATAACTTACAAAAAATTGAGTCAAATCGTTAGGAATAAATGTAAGCAACCTTGGACCTGGTCCTGTGTAATGAGCCAGGATTAATTAATAATGTCCTAGTTAAGGATCCCCTTGAATGAGTGACCATAACATGGTTACATTCCATATCCAATTAGAGGTTGAGAAGGTTGGTTCTCAAACAAGCGTACTGAGCTTGAATAAAGGAGACTATAATGGTATGAGAGCGGAATTGATTAAAGTGGACTGGGAAAATAGATTAAAGGGTAAGACGGTACATGAACAGTGGTGTTCATTTAAGGAGTTATTTTACAACTTTCAAAAAATATATATTCCACTGAGGAAAAAAGGGTGTAAAAGAAATGACAGCCATCCGTGGCTAAGTAAAGAAATTAAGGATAGTATCTGACTAAAAACAAAGACATATAAGGTAGCCAAACTTAGTGGGAGGATAGAAGATTGGGAAGTCTTCAAAAGACAGCAAAAAGTAACTAAAGGATTGAATAAGAAAGGGAAGATAGATTATGAAAATAAATTAGCAAAAAATATAAAAACAGATAGCAAGAGTTTCTACAGTTATATAAAAAGAAAAAGGGTGGCTAAGGCAAACGTAGGTCCGTTAGAGGATGAGACCGGGAAATTAATGGTGGGAAACATGGAGATGGCAAAAATGCTGAACAAATATTTTGTTTTAGTCTTTACGGTAGAGGACACTAAGAATATCCCAACACTAGACAGACAGGGGGCTCTAGGGGGGGGGGGGGGGGGGGAGGGGCTAAATACAATTAAAATCACTAAGGAATTGGTACTCAGTAAATTAATGGGACTCAAGGCGGATAAATCCCCTGGACCTGATGGCTTACATCCGAGGGTCTTGAGGGAAGTGGCAGTGGGGATTGTGGATGCTTTGGTAATAATTTTCCAAAATTCTCTGGACTCGGCAGATTGGAAAACTGCTAATGTAACACCCTTATTTAAAAAGGGTAGTAGGCAGAAGGCTGGAAATTATAGACCAGTTAGCCTAACATCTGTGGTGGGTAAAATTTTGGAGTCTATTATTAAGGCGACAGTAGCGGAACATTTGGATAAACATAATTTAATAGGACAAAGTCAGCATGGCTTTATGAAGGGGAAGTCATGTCTGACAAATTTGCTTGAGTTCTTTGAGGACATAACGTACAGGGTGGATAAAGGGGAACCAGTGGACGTAGTGTATTTAGACTTCCAGAAGGCATTCGACAAGGTGCCACATAAAAGATTATTGCTCAAGATAAAGAATCACTGGATTGGGGGTAATATTCTGGCATGGGTGGAGGATTGGTTATCTAACAGGAAGCAGAGAGTTGGGATAAATGGTTCATTCTCGGACTGGCAACCAGTAGCCAGTGGTGTTCCGCAGGGGTCGGTGCTGGGTCCCCAACTCTTTACAATCTATATTAACGATTTGGAGGAGGGGACCGAGTGTAACATTTCAAAGTTTGCAGATGATACAAAGATGGGAGGGAAAGTAGAGAGTGAGGAGGACATAAAAAACCTACAAGGGGAAATAGACAGGCTGGGTGAGTGGGCGGAGATTTGGCAGATGCAATACAATATTGGAAAATGTGACGTTATGCACTTTGGCAGGAAAAATCAGAGAGCAAGTTATTATCTTAATGGCGAGAAACTGGAAAGTACTGCAGTACAAAGGGATCTGGGGGTCCTAGTGCAAGAAAATCAAAAAGTTAGTATGCAGGTGCAGCAGGTGATCAAGAAGGCCAACGGAATGTTGGCTTTTATTGCTCGGGGGATAGAATATAAAAACAGGGAGGTATTGCTGCAATTATATAAGGTATTGGTGAGACCGCACCTGGAATACTGCATACAGTTTTGGTGTCCATACTTAAGAAAAGACATACTTGCTCTCGAGGCAGTACAAAGAAGGTTCACTCGGTTAATCACGGGGATGAGGGGGTGGACAAATGAGGAGAGGTTGAGTAGATTGGGACTCTACTCATTGGAGTTCAGAAGAATGAGAGGTGATCTTATTGAAACATATAAGATTGTGAAGGGGCTTGATCGGGTGGATGCGGTAAGGATGTTCCCAAGGATGGGTGAAACTAGAAGTAGGGGGCATAATCTTAGAATAAGGGGCTGCTCTTTCAAAACTGAGATGAGGAGAAACTTCTTCACTCAGAGGGTAGTAGGTGTGTGGAATTTGCTGCCCCAGGAAGCTGTGGAAGCTACATCATTAAATAAATTTAAAACAGAAATAGACAGTTTCCTAGAAATAAAGGGAATTGGGGTTACGGGGAGCGGGCAGGAAATTGGACATGAATTTAGATTTGATGTTAGGATCAGATCAGCCATGATCTTATTGAATGGCGGAGCAGGCTCGAGGGGCCGATTGGCCTACTCCTGCTCCTATTTCTTATGTTCTTATGTTCTAAGAATTACCTGTATGAAAATATTTTGTAAACAAGAAGTAACATGGCTTCAGAAGGTAGCGATCCTTTCTGATCAACCTCGTTGAGCTTTTAAAAGTAACATTTGTCACATACATGTCTGTTTATCCTGTGGTCATGTTTTAACTTGAAATAAAACCTTTTCCATTCCACTTAGTAATTTATATACCTTAATTAAGTTACAAAGTTGAAAATTGCGAGTTTTTCTAACACTGCTATCTAGGGATCGGCACTGCTTCCAGGGCTTAGATGTTTCTCTTGTGCCTTGTTTACTAGGACTGAATGAAGTATTTAGGGTGCTGCCTGACTATAGTACGATTCAGCATGATGGCCTCAGACTCAGACACTGCTGATTTGGTAACATAGCTCAACATTCTAAGAGCATAAGAACATAAGAAATAGGAGCAGGAGTAGGCCATCCGGCCCCTTCTGTTTAGTTTTTCATGCAGGACTTTATCTGGAAGTTCAGATGCAGTAAATTATAGGGCTTTCCAATGAAACAGACATGTATAAACCAGTAAATGACTAATTCAGGACGAATGTGAGGAAGCACTTTTTCACAGAGTGATCAATACCTGGAATGATCTTCCAGGAAGGATAATGGAGGGAAGACCATGAAATCATTGAAGAGCCCAATGGATGCTGTAAGTTTATATGGCAGGATAAGCTCAATAGGCTGAATGGTTTCCCTCATCTGTACTTATTTTTGTGATCTTGATGAATAGGAATGTTCTATGCTTCTCTAAAGAGGGTCATCAATGGACATGCTAAGTCAACACTGCAGCCTTTCAAGGTAATGGGACAGATGATTGGGACCTTTTGTTCATCAGGAAGCCCTGAATCAACTGCCATGATGTCTGAGGGGGCACTTAGAGGTCAGAAACCCAAAGTCATTGCATTTATATAAGGTCTCATTACACCAAACCATCTAAAAAAAACTTCACACAAAGAATTACTTTTAAAATGTGATGATTGTTATGTGACAACCATACTACACTAGCAAACTGAATGAGGAGCTAATCTATTTGGTATTGGTTTTGTTGTATTGGAATGTTGGCAGAGGACCTATAGAACTTCTTGTGTTTCTTTGAATAGCACCATGAGATTTTTAGCATTCATCTGAACCTGCAAATGGGAGTCAAGTTAGTACCTCATTCAAAGGACTGTGCCTACATAATGCAACATTCCTTCAGTACTGTACCGGAATGTCTGTCAGATTATGAACTCAAACCTTAGGAGAGGACATGAACCCAGAATCTTACCACCTGGGGCAAGATTGCCACCAACAGAGCCAAGATGACATACTCCATACATCTGAATAAAATTTCTCAGTTTGACTTTTCTCAAGATATTCTCCTGCCCAAATTTTTTTACGTGCTACAATGTTTTGAGATAAAACACAACTGCCACTGGCTAGATGTCTGTAGAATTAGCACAACAATAGAAGTAAAGCACTGCGAATGCTTAGATCATTTAATTAGACGAGGTTTACTCCATCATCATGCAATGTATTAGTAGATGGGTTATGGTGTATATATACATATAATATAAACTATCAGGTCAACAACAAACAGATAAAATTATAGTTTATCCCACTTCAGCTTTGGCCACCAAATGGTCCAATATGAAACAATCACTCTAGAATTTATTGGTAAGGTAGCCCATGGAATAATCCGTTAGGCTCCACTAAACAGAATTTGTCTGGACTTTAAATTCAGAATATGGTCTTCTTAAGATAGATACAACATAAACGATACAAAGCCCACTCCACATTTTTGCCACTGCAGTTGGCACAGTGATAAATTAGGCTCAATGAATGAGAAAGACCATACCTCAGGTATGATGTGGAGATGCCGGTGATGGACTGGGGTTGACAATTGTAAACAATCTTACAACACCAAGTTATAGTCCAGCAATTTTATTTTAAATTCACAAGCTTTCGGAGGCTACCTCCTTCCTCAGGTGAACGATGTGGAAATGAAATCCTCAAAATGAAGTCGCATTTATAATTCACAGAACAATATACATTCTGTGAGACCATGCAGGTAACACCTGTCTGTCTGCACACTGATTGCCTTGGCAACGGGCAGTTGAAAAAACTGTCTGTACTCACCAAGCATTGTTCTGTGAATTATAAATGCGACTTCATTTCGAGGATTTCATTTCCACATCGTTCACCTGAGGAAGGAGGTAGCCTCCGAAAGCTTGTGAATTTAAAATAAAATTGCTGGACTATGACTTGGTGTTGTAAAATTGTTTACAAATACCTCAGGTAGGCCATTAAATTTCTTGTTTTCCATATAATTTCCAGTTATGTATGTTTGAAACCCCAGAAAGTGTGTGTGGATCTAATAAGTAAAGTCTTTGGGCTTGATTTTCGCACCCCCGATCGGGTGCGTTCGTGGCGGGGGGGTTGCGAAAATCGGGGATTCCCGGGGTGGGTCTGGAGCCCGGCTCCAACCCGCCCACTTCCGGGTTCCCCAGTGACGTGCTGAGATGCGCGCGCAGCCCCCGCAAGTGGGACTCCCGCCGGCAATTAAAGCCAGCGGGGTGCCACTTAAAGTACTTAAACAGGTACTTCAGGTCGTTTACAGACCTGATTGACCTGATATTTTAGGAGGGCTGGGATTTTGAAATTAACTGAGACTGTTTCCCGTACTGGGGGAAACACTCCCAGTTCAAATGGACGTGTTGCAGCCATCAGCCTATGGCAGCTGCAAAGGTCCATTTGACAGGTGGGGGGGTGGGGGGGGAGACCCTCACTCATTGCAGGAGGCCACTCTGTCACTTTGGACAAAGTTTGGCCTCCACCACCCTCCTCCTAACAATAAAATTCACCAACTTGCACACTTACCCCCGGTGTCCAGACACATTTACCTACCTTGCGGACCCCCTCAAATGTACATCTTCCAAATGGGGGCCGCCATAGCTGCAGTCGTGACCTCCTCGGAGGGCGAACAGCATCACCAGCCTCGCCATCCATCTCTGATACGTGGAGCTCCACAACACAGTGCTGTGACACATCCACCTGCACAGCAAGAAGGAGGGCAACCGCAGAGAGAGATGTGTCGCAGAGGGCACTACCCTCGCCACAGGGTCCACAGACTGAGGCTCAGCTTCCTGGACCTCTCTGAGCAGCAGTGCACACGGAGGCTCAGAGTCACTCGACATGTAGTCGTGGACATCTGCAGCCTCCTTCATGCCGAGCTGCTCCCGGTTGGCCCGAGCACCATCTTCTTACCTGTCGCTCTCAAAGTCACCACTGCCCTCAACAACTTCTCCTCCGCATCCTTCCAGGGTGCCACCGGGGACATCGCCGACGTCTCTCAGTCGTCTGCACAAAAGAGCCCTGCAAATACACCTACACCCACTCTGCAGTGACACAATGGGTGGCATCAAGTGTGCGTGTTCATGGTGAACCCCGTGAAAGGGACCTATTCCACAAGCCAGTAAAGAATGGGCAAGACGTGGCAGTAGTGGTGATAATAACAATATTTATTGTGCATGTGAAAGAAAACAAATATAAATAAAAAACATGACAAATCGTCAGACACCCTTGTGCATTCCCTTTGTGTTCACAAAACCTTCGCTTGCATTTCCGGGAACCCTTACGTAGTGCTACCCCTGTGGCTTCAGCAGAGGTAGTGGCAGGTTGCTTTTGTCCATGCCCTGACCGATGAGATGCATTGGGCCGACGCCCTCTGGGTTTCAGTGCCCGTGAGGGCCGCTCCAAAGACTGCTCCACCTGCACCTGTGCAGGGGCAGACTCAGCCACCTGGAGAGGGGGCAGCATTGCGGGTACTGGTTGAGAGGGGGGGCAACGGGTGAGACGTAGGAGCGCTTTGAGTGGCGTCCCCACTTCCACGTCCCCTTTCACCATCATCCCTCTCGTGGCCCAGGCCCACATCACTCCTTCCACCCTGCTGGACGGCAGTTTGGAGGACTTGTGTGAGGCCTTGGAAGGCCACTTGTAAAGTATCTGTCAGCCTGTTCAAGGCTGCAGAATGTTGCTCACCCTGAATCCGAATGGCCGTTGTCAGGGCCTAAATGGACTCATTGTTGAGCCGTGCTTGACGCTCGAGGGAGGCTAGCCTTCCCTCCATTGCAGACATTCCCACACCTACCCACGACACTATCTCAGAGATGCCTTCACGTCCCTGTATCAGTATCTCGGAGATACCCTCCTGTACCCGTGCCACCATTCCACTCATGCAGGAGTTGGACTCCTCCATCCTCTGCACGATTGTGGAGAGTGCGCGTGGCAACTGTTCCAGTACCTCGGCAAAGTGCTGCTGGCCCTCGATGACTCTCCTTTTCATGGCTGGCCCCCAGGGTTCAGCATCTGGGTCCAGCTGAGCAGAGCCTGGAGAAGAGTGCTCCCACTGACGCGGACTCTCCACGGCTGCTCCTGCCACCAGGGTCTGCTTGTGCTCACATGTGCGTGGTGACTCACCATGTGCAAGCCCAACTAAGTGAGGACGGGGACCCACCGAGGTGTGTGTATCTGCGCTGGTGGATGGCTGGCTCAGATGTGATGATGGACCCTCAGAGGCCGGCAGGTCCTCTGAGGAATCGTGCTCTGCAGTCACGGCGCTCGCAATTGGCCCTGCAAGAGAACAGAAAGCAATATTAAGCATGTGGACAGATGTTGAGGTGCTGCAGATGCCAAGTGATGCTAAGGTCATTCGCTATCACGAGTGCTGAGTGTTAGCTTTCTGTCACCGGCCGCTTGTGCAATCCCAGCCTCGGCATCCGCCACGGACAAGCACTCCATCGTGCGGCTGATCTCCAATACCTGCTGCTCTGTGTCTGTTAGTGCCACCTGGTGTGGTGGGCCCCCTCCGGTCCATGCCCTCTCCCGGCTGTTCTGGCATCTCTTCTCCTATCAAGGCAAAACACAGAGGCATGATTGAGTAATGGTTGCATGGTGAGCCGCTCATGCATTGGTGTGGGTGGGGGTGACTGTGAGGGAGATGCATGGGAGGGTGCATGTGCAACATAGCCTTGATATTGTATGAGGATTGGGTTGCGTGGTAGTGTTCGAATGGGGACAGGGGCGGTGAGTACGTGCAGGCAAGGTGAGGATGATAGTTGAGTGGATGTGAGGAGTGATGCGAGAGCGTCATGGTGGCAGTGCAGAAGGAGTTGTGTGGTGGTGGAGGTGGTGTGGGAGAATGCGTAAGTATACTCACTTTGCCTGACCTGGTTAGGTCATTAAATCTCTTCCTGCACTGGACCCAGGTTCGTGGCACATTGCCGCTGCTGGTGACCTCCTCGGCCACCTCCAGCCAGGCCTTCTTCATGTTGGAGGGAGGGCACTTCCTCCCATCACACGGGAAAAGGATTTCCCTCCTCCTCCTCACCCCATCCAGCAGCACCTGGAGTGAGGAGTCCGAAAATCTTGGGGCAGCCTTCCCTCTGGCCTGCTCCATGATTCAGCATTGGTTGTTTGCTGCAGGAGGAGCATTGGTGGCCTGCCCCTTTAAATAGGGCTCCTCCAGCTGACAGACCTTGCTGCGCATGCGCAGTCCTCCCACCGCGCAGCTTACCAGCGGGAAACCCGGAAGCACAGGTAAGTGGCTCCAATTAGCCTGCGATTCCGTGCGGAGCACACTGATTTCACTGGGCGCGTTACCCACACGCCCAGTCGACCCCCCCCGCTGAGAACCCGACGCCCTGCTAATATCGGGCCCTTTAGCACTGTAGAAAGATGGGATTTTAGTAAATGGACAAGTATAATATGTTATACAAGCCTGCCCAAGATGGGGTCCACTAAGCTATTGAACTTTTGAACTGAAACTGACCCCTTCAGCAATGGCCATTTTAATTGGGTTGCTTGATGAGCTAACCACTTAATGTGCCTAGTAATATAGGTACCAGGATTCTTAATTGGAGTGTTGCCAGTGTAAGCTATTTGCCTAGTTTAGATTAGAACAAATGTACAAAAGTACAGAATTAAAAGCAGACTTGTGCTCAGTAGATTCACATGGTTAAACAACAATTAACTACAGGAATTAAGGGCTATGTTACAACAGGAATAAGGAATTGTACTGATCTTGTTAGCTTAACTGTAGAAAGATATATGCTGGCTTCTTAGTTTGGAACTCATCACTGCAGAAAGATATATGTTAGCATAGAATTATAGAAAGGTTACAGCATGGATGGAGGCCATTCAGCCCATCGAGTCCGCGCCGGCTCTATGCAAGAGTAATCCAGCTAATCCCACTCTTCCGCCTTTTCCCCCGTAGCCTTGCAATTTTTTTCCTTTCAAGTACTTATCCAGTTCCCTTTTGAAGGCCACAATTGAATCTGCCTCCACCACCTCCTCAGGCAGTGCATTCCAGATCCTAACCACTCGCTGTGTAAAGAAGTTTTTCCTCATGTCACCTTTGGTTCTTTTGCCAATCACCTTAAATCTATATCCTCTGGTCCTTGACCCTTCCGCCAATGGGAACAGTTTCTATCTACTCTGTCTAGACCCTTCATGATTTTGAATACATCTATCAAATCACCTCGCAACCATCTCTGTTCCAAGAAGAACAACCCTAGCTTCTCCAGTCTATCCACATAACTGAAGTCCTTCATCCCTGGAACCATTCTAGTAAATCTCTTCTGCACCCTCTCTAAAGCCTTCACATCTTTCCTTAAGTGTGATGCCCAGAACGGGACACAATACTCCAGTTGTGGCCAAACCAGGTTCATCGTGACTTCCATACTTTTGTATTAAGTACTAAGGGTAATTTGCGCTGGCAGCTCATTATGAGACAGGTGTGCAGCCAGCGCTACCTGTGCTGCTTATTGGCTGTGTGCTTCTTTGAGGGGGGAGGGGGGGGAGGGGGGGGGAAGGGAGGGGGGGGGGGAAGGGAGGGGGGGGGGGAAGGGAGGGGGGGGGGAAGGGAGGGGGGGGGGGGAAGGGAGGTGTCTGAAAATCAGGAACCACTGATGCCACTTGAGGGCAGTCTGCACCTCTAAAGAGGAGTTGCATTGTAGCTGCAGACACAGCATGAGGTAACATGGCTGGAAGAGATGCAGATAGGTCCCCCAGATTTTCAGATACTGCTCTGGAGACCCTTGTGTGGGTAGTCACCAGGAGGAGAGAGATCCTGTTCCACCTTTGAGGGAGGGGGGGCGGCAGAAAGTGCAGACAATGCAAGGAGGTGGTTCAGGAGGTCAATGCCAGGAGATTAGCTCCCAGGACCTGGCTCCAATGCCAAAAGAAGTTTAATGACCTCACCAGGGTTGTCAAGGTAAGACTCCTCACTCAGCTCATTTACTCTCTGCTCACACCTACAGCCCGCATTACTCAGAACCCTCCCTACCCTGCTTCACTTCATTCTCCTATACATTACAAATCAGGCAGAGGCAGGCAAATTCACTAAAGGGTCTTACAACCAGCGTAGGTCCCTTTATTATAATGAGTTTTGTATGCTTCTGGCACAACCAGGATGCCTATGGAGCACCCGATCCAATATGACAGCTAATACGATAGCACGTCTGCCGTGGGATGAGCCCATATGCCATTTGGACCCTTGGTCATCCATTTCACACCTGAAAATCGGTAGCGTATATCTGTTTATGTCTACTGAATATAGCTTACAAGGTGATGGAGTGTCTCATTGTAGGGTGTATCTAGAATTTGTCACTGCCTATGTACATCTTGTACAAGTGAAAGTTAATTACTAATGCCATTTTAAGGCACTGTCATTGAGAAAACAGAAGTTTGGGAAAAGTACTTTCAATATCAAATACTTCCCTATCGATGTAATCATCTCCTATCTTGTAGACGTATTCTTTTTGTTACATCTCCCTTTCTTTCACTTTAATGTCTGTACACAGCTAAAGCAAGAAAAAAAACCTCGCATTTTAGACACTGAATTTTTGAACAATTCGACCTAGGTTGTAAAACTGAAAAAAGTAAAAGGGAGATTTCTAATTTTATTTAAGCATTTCTTCTAGAGTTGTGGTTACAGTTCTTTTGCGTTCAATGATTAAATCATAATGAGTAAAATGTTCAACAGCTTCTTGATAATTTATTATACTCCAGTCTTAAATCAGTCTTACTGTCGTCACCCCCAGCACTACAAAATTACCTACAATTAATTTTCTATATTTATTCTTGGCAAATATCATCTGGCAACAAATTTAGGGTATCAGTTGTACTGTGTACTTATGTTCTACTATAATGCCAACACAACTGATCAACATCCAGCACAATGAATCATGTCACTGTACAAAAGATGCTCCAGCTGGTGCTGGTGATGTAATGAAATTAATGGCACCAGGAGGCTAATGTGAGCTTGTCTGAGTGGGAAAACTCAACCTTGTATTGTTACCAAATTTACATTGTTTCTGACAATATAACAGGGGATAACTATGGAATATTACAGTAATTTATGTACATTTGAGTCTCACCACCAGGACCCCTATTAAAAATAAAACTTTCAAAAAAATTAGCATTAACAGAAGCATCCTCTTCTGCCCTTTTCATTTGATTTTAGATTAGTCACCTATAGCAGATCTTAATCTGCTGCCTTCTTGTCATCAATGTGTCACACACCTTCAGAGGCCCAGTGCAATTCCACCTTAAGTTAATTTGGAACAGTGCTGTAAACAGATAACATTGACTTGCTCTTCTTAGCCTCCTCTTGGTGCAGTACTGTGGTCCAGGTCTCTGACTCAGTGCTCCCTATGTCTCGATACATCTCTCCACACCTGCAAAAGACACCAATACCTTCTCTTTGATGACACCTTCAGTTACCTCCCATAACTTTTCGACCAACTCCTGTTTGGTGTCCACTCCCTCCTGCAAAGCATCTTGGGATTTAAAAGGTGTTTTATGAATGCAAAAAGCTGTTTGGCAAACACAAATGATTTGAATACATTATAGATGGAACTATAAAAAGAAAAAAACAGGTTTAGAAAATGTGCTACTTAATTGAGAAGGGGCTAAAATATCACAGTTACAGGTTTATATCTGTGTCAAATTTTAATTATTCTTCAATATACAAGGCATGTGTGAACATTTTTTTATTCCAAAGTTTTCATTTTCCATTATTATATATGTTCCACTGAAATCATTGCTAAAAGCATTAGAAGGAAATAAACTATTTGACAAGGAAGTCAAAATCCATACATTTTAATTCATTGAGCAAAAATACTTTAGCTGGTACTTTTGATTACA
Source organism: Heptranchias perlo (assembly GCF_035084215.1). NCBI lineage: Eukaryota > Metazoa > Chordata > Chondrichthyes > Hexanchiformes > Hexanchidae > Heptranchias > Heptranchias perlo. The sequence goes on from NC_090326.1 coordinate 94,755,140, forward strand.
AATAACAATTGCATCCTGTGGATGAAAAATCAGTTTGTAAATTGCCAACACAGACCAGAATTTTGAACATGTAACATCAGAATTTCATGAGAGAAAATTCTAAAATCATAATATGAACAAAAGGCTCTCCCACATCAGTCAATAATCTCTGAATGAGACTGCCAATTGATACTGAATTATGGGCAGTTTTGTACTATGGACAGTGCCCAGTAGGGACTGAGTTGAATCTTCCCAAATTGCTTTATGCCATATCCTAACAAGTACTAGAGGGGCGAGACAGCCTATCAGTCTAGGGTGGATTCAAACCGAGGCTCCAGGAGTGAAATTAGCCCTTTAACCTGCTCCCGTACTCCTGAATTACTAGGGATTTCAAAGTCCTTTCCAGGAATGTATTTCTTTAAAAGGAAAATAATTACACAGTATCCAGGAAAACAGTGAATTTTCCAACTACTGTAGGATAAATTCTAGAAGAGAATTAGCGACCTCAGATGCTGCTCCAACTGTTTATGGATTGGTGGAGTTACTGATGATCTGAATTACAACAGAACTGACCCACCTATTACTTGCAGAAGTGAGTAGATTTCCCACAAAAGTAGTGAGTATTCCATGGTTTAATTTTAAAAAGCACAGCAGCAAGACTGGAAGTTAATTGTATCCCTTCTTTTGAAGGTCTCCCACTTAAAAATATACTCTTTAAACTTTCATAGTTATCAGTGGGACGAAAGGCAGCTATCAGTGAGAAATTCAGGAAACTAACAATGGCTCGCAAAATGTTAAAATTCAAAGCATTTTAAATATAAAATTAATAAAGCTGGTAGAAATGCAGCCGACATAAATTATGAAAAGCCCTTGAAAAGCATATCCTCTTAGCAACCAACAAAAGTGGTTTTGTTTTTATTCATTTTTCTCCTCTTTAGACTCCAATGCACCATTCTTTGACCATAGGGACAATCAATCAGCCTGCTCCCATGCTTCCAACTACCCACTAGGATGTGCAAAAGAGCATTCCTCCCTACAGGAATGTATCTATCTTCTGCTGCCCCACCACACCCATTCACTTCCATGACCATTTTGGAACTTTTATTACTCCATTCAACATCTCAAGCACTGGTGTCAAAATATTAAAGCAGCATATTTTAAATGTAAACAATAATGATGTACGGCAATACTTCTTTAAGGAATTTGCTCTTATTTTTACAAAAAAATCTTATGATAGCAAGCTGGCACTGCATGCTGGAGTATCAACAAATTGCACCGCTCAAGCTCCTAAACCTCGCTAGAGGAAGCCAGGCAACTCCATTAGTGCTGCACTGTCTCTAGAAGGTGTATGAAAAGCAGCCTGATCAGGAGGTCTGACAGTAGGTCACCTGTCTCACTGCTCAGTTTGAAGACCAGGGATGGAGACAAAAGCTACTGAAAAGACAGATTTAAATGTTGCATCAAAACAAGGTGAGAACATCTCACAAGCTGTTGCGAGGGACAAGAGAAATGCGTAGAAACTTTTGTGTTAACCCTATTTATATCTTTGAATCTTATATTATTTTGAAATATATATATACACTTCCCATGCAATTCTAGTAATTAGTGGATAAGCAATAAAAGGATGATGTAGCTCTATTTGGCTTCCCTTCCCTCCACCACCCCATCTCCCACCTTCGCCAATTCCACAGCAATTTGGTCAGGCTTTCGAAAAAGTGACATGTAGAATCATAAAGATAGTCCCATCCCTAATTACTCTGTTGCATAGCTTGTTAATGCACCAACCTGCTACACCACCATAAAATGTTTAAATCCAACCTGTGGAAATTAGAAAATGAACTGTATTGTTAATTAGTTAACACTTAAAAAGTAAGAGGTGCCATTTTCCATTTCATTCCTCACCATCTTTAAAATCTATTGACACAACCAACACCATTATATATCAGTGCACTTGCTATAAGAAAATGAGCAAAATTAATTTTAAATGTAAGAGTTATACTGTTACTGATTTTTTTTCATAAACATGAAACGCTGATCTGATTAGCAACCACTGTGGCAGAAAACATGAAACTACAGTCTGCAATATGACTGGAACATCATTCTCTTTTTTAAAAAAAGTCTTTAAGATTAATTATACCTGAATTATTCCAGAATAGTTTCTTAGCTGTATGTGATGAGATAGATCCAAATACTGGAGTGCACAAATTTATTTCACCTCAGTTTAATAACCCAATAGAGTACAAAGAATACAAAAAATGCAAATAACATCATGTAGCATATCACTTTTGTTTGGCTCCCACGAGATAAATGTTTGAGTCTACCCATGGTTGCTCCCAGCAGTCCACCTGTAGATTCAAATCCTGTATCCTGTGAAAACAGGGGGTAAATACATAGTAAAATACCCAATGAAACATTATTCTAATGTGTACACAGCGTTATGTATAATTTTTAACACTAAAAGATGGTCTGGTGCTTTAGCACGATAATATACTTTATCTTAAATGTAAAAAAAAAATCGGCTCAATTCCAACAACTTAAAAAGCAAAGACCTGGAAGAAATTAACATCCTTCAGAGTAGTTTGCTTTGGAGTAACAAATAGTATTTCAAGAGCCTACAACTGCCTGTCTCAAACCATTTTTAGCAGTTATAAATTAAATTCCTATCCCAATTCATCTGTTTTCAGTTACACCAGCGCAATTCTTGCTGCCTTTGTATTTTTTCACCAGTCGGGCACATCTTTGTTTTACATAACCTCACTACCATAGGAGCCAAGGATCTTACCTTCATTTTATTGATTCACCTACCAGAGTGCACACTTGCATTTGAACTTAGTGACTTGCACTTGTTTGCACATTTTTTTTTGTATAAATGAACAGTGACTGGTGAATTTTCACCGTCACAATGTGTCGTTACATTTTTCATTGTTGGCAATGATAGGATAGCCATGATGTAACATTCCTTGATAAACAGAAACAAATAACTTGGAAAAACTAACTTCCAGCATAATCCCTTAATGAGGTAATGAAGCCACTATAGGCACTGAATGTTTACTAAGGTGGACTTTCTTTCCACTGGATCAAATTGAAGCTTTCCTACCTCTCGATTAACATTATGACTTGGCCAATGGGAGTAGCTAGAAACCCCCCTCCCGCCCAGAACAAGGGCAATATTCAAGTCTCATTTATTAAGGACAGCTTGTGAGAGCGTGTGATACGTACCATTTCATCCAGCATTTTATTATGGTATTTAACTTCAGTTCCAATATCAATGGAAAGCTGTGGGGAAGGAGCGGGAAGAACAAACACCAAATGTTTAACAGCATACAGTTGTCTTAGTCCATATTTTACACTATAAATACTTTTTATTTTATGCCATGCTAATGATGCAATTTTCATTCAATGCCATATTTCATGGAGTTTTTTCTAGTCTATATTTGATGGCAAAACAACAGGGTGCAGGTAAAGACATCCAATGGCACCTCACAAAGTTGGCCCTGGTGGTCACTGGGACTTTGATAAATTTTACCAGTGTCTAACATGTCCTATATATGGAACCATTTTCACTTGAAAAGACTGTTCATAGTAAACATTCTACCAACATTCCACAATTATGGCCCAATTACACTGACAACAAAGTAGACAACAGAATAATACATTATTGGTGCATAACAGTCAGCCGGGAGCAGAAATCAGAGGGTTATCACACAGACAGTAATTACTGCAGTTTAGCAGTAGCCCTGCATGGAAACCTTCTGGAATATTTACCGATTTGGCTGCTGTCTCGTAGCCAAATGCACATCAATAAGTAGAACACGCAATCTTGGAAGGGTACAGTGAAAGTTAATAATAAATAATAATAATAATACAGAAAATGCTGGCCAAGTGAGGCAGCATCTGTGGAGAAAGAAAGAGTTAATGTTTCAGGTCAAAGACCTTTCGTCAGAACGTTTTGACAAAAGGTTTTCGACCTGAAACGTTAACTCTGTTTCTTTCTCCACAGATGCTGCCTCGCTTGCTGAGCTTCTCCAGCATTTTCTGTTCTTGTTTCAGATTTTCAGCATCTGCACTATTTTGCTTTTGATGGAGTGAAAGTTAGACAGTAGCCTGTTCTTAAAGGCTTACCCTCAAACTGTAATTGTTCTCAAATTTAAGAACCAGGTGGGAGTCGAGGAGAATTTTTTTTACGCAGCGAGCTGTTGTGATCTGGAAGGCACTGCCTGAAAGGGTGATGGAAGCAGATTCAATAGTAACTTTCAAAAGGGATTTGGATACATATTTCAAAAGGAAAAACTTGCAGGGCTATAGGGAAAGAGCAGGCAAATGGAACTAATTTGATAGCTCTTTCGAAGAACTGGCACTGGCACGACAGGCCAAATGGCCTCTTTTTGTGCTATAAGATTCTATGATTGTACGAATTACAAAAGGTGGCATCTTCCCTCTTCCAATGTTTCTTGTTTGGCATTTTTTCCATATTCTCCTTCCCTTCCAACTAGGGCATGTTTTTGTCCATCCTGCTTATTTTTGCTCGATTTCCAACTCTAGATGCAGTGAGTGGGAAAGGGAGACTAAAAGGCACGAAGCGCGAGAGGGGTAAACAACTGAACAATTCCACTGATTATTATTTTTCCAAAGAATTAGATCCCAGAGTTCAAACACTGATTCATTTTGCTGTGTGTGGTAAAGGAGTGTGGAGATATATATATAAAATTACAAACATTCCAGTTCTTAAACTGCAACACGACTGCACTTAAACCTATGGCTCAAATTCAGTGCAATTTTTTTTTTTAAAAAAGAGAAACAATAGTGTTCATTCATTATCAATTTTAACAGGTAAAACTTGCACGAAAGGTTAACATCAAGTCCCAAGTGTTGGGAACAGAAAAATTCGTAGCAGAGGATACTTTTGTGAGGTTGAGTTAAGCCACTTCAGGAGAAGATTTCCCTCTTCACTTTAGTAACAAAATCACAAATAAATGCATTATACTCAAGTTGATGATTTTGTTACAAATATCAGAGGAAATCTTACCCCATTGTTGGGGACACCATCTGGTCTGTGTAAAAGAGCTCCATTCCCCAGCAAGGACAACAATTCATCAAACAGCTCATAAAACATTCTTTGAGCTCTTCCAAGACCATCATTGTTTCTAAATGTTAATTTCTCCTCTATTGATACTGCTTTCTGTTGTCTTAGTTTGATTGATGAGGAGATCAATTCATTCAACTAATAATTAATCTATCATGACATAGAAACAAAAAAAATACTATAGCAGTTTAGAAATAATAATTGGGGTCCACTGGAAATTTTTACAGTAAAGCCAGTTCAAAGTACAAAGTACAATCTGTTAATTGAAAGCCATGTTTCACTCAAACAAAATGAAATTATCCAGTAGTTTGAATTAATAAACACAACAGCACATGGGGTGTTTTTTGTACTATTTCAATTCAATTTAAATTAAGCAACTTCAAATTAAGAGCAGCAGTCTGTATTCAGAATTGATGGACTTCAGTACCTAAGAAAATGAGTGCAAGGAAATATATAATAAATAACATAATGAAAACATGCACAATATCAGAACGGTTATTAGTTCATTTGAAACTTAAATCATTGTTTACAAGTATTTGAACTTACTGATTTTAATGCAGTCACTTTTTCTCGAAGGCCCTCTGTTAATTTATCATTTTCTTCTTCATAAACACTGTAACCACTTCCAGCGTAGGCAGCGGATCCTTCCCCTAGGGGCAGGGCGGGGGAGAGAGATAAAGAGTAAATTGTGTGCAAGTGAAACATTGAAATCTATCTTTGTAAACTAACAAGTGGTTCCCAAACATAAGAACTTTGATTTTATGTTACATGTAGGAATGTTCATCTTTCAACATTACAAAAGCACTGGAAATGTCATAGTAGAGATGAGAAGACAAGAGGGAAATTAGAGTGTTCTAGAATACAACTAAGTCTGTGGTACTTACTGAAATTAAGTCTCTGTAACCTCTCAAATAATCTTACCATTTAAACATTTTTTAAAAATTCACAAGTTATTTTAATTTCTGTAATTTACAACAATGAAATAATTTTAAGTAATTACATATTGCCAGATCATTTTAAGCCATGTTATCACTAGTTTTGTATTTAGCAATATAAACCATGAAATTAGTTTTCTGGATAATTTGACACCCAGCTCGACTTCTCCATCACCTCTCTTGGTCCCTCACTGCCTCGGTGCTGTCAGACTGCTTGTCCAACATATAATCTTGGATGCATGGCATATCATCCAGCTTATCATGGGGGAGACCAAAGCCATCGTTGGCCCCTGCAACAAATTCCATCCCCCTCCCTGGCCACTATCTCAGCTGAACCAGACTGTTCAAACTCAGCATCTTGTTTAACTCTGAATTGGGCTTCCGATCCCATATCTTCTCCGTCATAGGGACCGCATAGTGCCACCTTTGTAACACTGCCTGCCTCTACCCCTACCTCAGTCCATGTGTCACTGAAACTCTCATCCATGCCTTTGTCACCTCCACACTTGACTATTCCAATGCCCCCCTGGCAGACTTCCCATCTCCCATGCTCCATAATCTTCAGTTCATCCAAAACTCTGCTTCCTGTAGTCTATCCCTTATCAAGTCCCACTCACCTATCACCCCCTTCCTCGCTGGCCTACACTGGTTCATGGTCCCAGACAAAAGCTTCAAATTTAAAATTCTCATTCTTGTGTTTAAATCCCTTCATGTCCGTGACCCTCCATATTTCCTTAACCTCCTCCAGCCTTACAACTCCTACCACACTCATCCCTCCAATGCTGGCCTCTTGTGCACCCCTCATTCTCCCACCAACAGTGGCTGCACCTTCAGCTGTCTTGGCCCCACATTCTGGAATTCCCTGAAACTGCTCTGTCTCTCCAATGCCTTCTTTTCCTTTAAGGCCCTCCTTAAAACCAATTATCTTTAATAAAACCTTTGGTCATCCCTCCTAACAGCTCCTTCTTTGATTTAGCATCCAATTTTTCCTGTCTCTGTGAACCACCTTGGGACATATTTCTACATTACAAGTGCTGTATAAATCCAAATGGTTGAAATCAAGAAATCTATGTAATCGTTCAGTTATGTAGTATCCTCTCATGCACAACCCCCCAATTGCAGCTGTTCTTTCAAAAATGATGCAGTCTGGGAACTGATCACTTAGCTGTATAGATCACTTAGCTGCTCCTCCTCCCATCACTTACCCTTTCCTAAAGAGCAGCAGATATCTTTCTACAAATCACTTCTATTAAATTCTCCCAGTGATTTAAGTAGGAGTATTACAGATCAATAATACTGCTACTATCAGTTAACTGGTGGCCTGGGATCTGTATTCCATTAAATATATACCACCTACACACATCGTTTATCATTTTAATTTGATTTTTTTTTTAAATGTCTGAAATCCTCGTCTTACCCAAACCCGCACGTCTCATTTTGTCCTCCTGTGACGATGTCACTCTAGGTGTAAAACAGTACACTAGAGTCCTCCTGTTTGCTGAACTCTTTTATCACCGACTTCCTCGCAGCGCCACGACATCAATGAACCTTCGAACGTCGCGTTACGCACGCGCCAGCATGCTGGGAGAATGTTGTGCAGTTTCGGCTGTCTCCGCGTTCCAAATCGTAGCTTCCTCGCGCTGTTCCCAGTGTAATGCGGCGGACAGGCCGTGCCTGCTTTTTGTGAATGGGTTGTTGGGGTTCGAATGATTGTCATTATCCTCTTTCATTATTCTTTCACACTACAGCGCCCAGAGTTCACTGGCAACAGCTTGCGGACTTTCGTCATCACGTTCGGTCCCGTGGGCCTGCAGGGAGGACTTCTGGAAAATGTTTGTACGGAAATGTGACTGCTGTCTTAACGTGAACGTACAAGCATGTTTTGGAGAGTCAGAGTTTTGGAGAATCCAAGTTATTGCATCTTTAGAGATTGTAAAGTTTCAGGAAGACACAATTATATTGTGATCAAACAAATAGGCAGAGAGGGATATAGATCCACTTGTAACCACGGTTGCACTGACATCTCAGCTAGGTCAGTTATTGGGAACTTAAAGAAATAATGCTGAGCATGCAGGACAAAAAGGCACCTAACAAATCGTGTAGGGAGAAAAGTGACAGGGCTTACTGCAATTTAAATAGGAACATAGAGAAACAAGTTAAAAAGGTTGAGCAGAGAGACCTAGAAAACAAAGCATTGCTGCAGAGGTAGGACATAACAATAAAACAAATCTTTTAGTACTTCAATAGCAAGAGGATATTGATAGGTTTGAGGGGTGAGTTAGCTAAAGTTGATTGGGGAATTAGATTAAAATATATAACCGTGGATAAGCAATGGCAAACATTTAAAGAAATATTTCATAATTCTCAATCAATGTATGTTCCATTGAGGAATAAAAACTCCACGGGAAAAGTGATCCATCCGTGGCTAACTAAAGAAGTTAAGGAGAGTATTAGATTAAAAGAAGAGGCTTATAATGTTGCCAAGAAGAGTAGTAAGCTTGAGGATTGGGAGCATTTTAGAAAGCAGCAAAGGATTACCAAATAATTGGTACAGAGGGAGAAAATAGAATATGAGAGTAAACTAGCAAGAAATATAAAAATGGATTGTAAGCTTCTACAAGTTTGTAAAAAGGAAGAGAGTAGCAAAAGTAAATGTTGGTCCCCTGGAGGCTGAGACTGGAGGAATTATAATGGGGAATCAGGAAATGGCAGAGACGTGAAACAAATATTTTGTATCTGTCTTCACAGTAGAAGATACAAAAACATACCAAAAATAGTGGGGAACCGAGGGTCTAATGAGAGTGAGGAACGTAAAGTAATTAATATTAGTAAAGAAAAAGTACTGGAGAAATTAATGGGACCAAAAGCTGACAAATCCCCTGGACCAAATGGCCTACATGCTAGGGTTCTAAAAGAGATAGTGGATGCATTGGTTGTGATCTTCCAAAATTCCCTAGATTCTAGAACGGTCCCAGTGGATTGGGAGGTAGCAAATTTAAACCCGCTATTCAAGAAAGGAGGGAGAAAGAAAACAGGGAACTATAGGTCAGTTAGCCTGACATCAGTAGTGGGGAATATGCTGGAATCTATTATGAAGGACGTAGTAACAGGGCACTTAGAAAATCATAATATGATTAGGCAGAGTCAACACGGTTTTATGAAAGGGAAATCGTGTTTGTCAAATCTATTAGAGTTTTTTGAGGATGTAACCAGCAAGGTAGATAAAGGGGATCCAGTGGATGGAGTATATTTGGATTTTCAAAAGGCATTCGATAAGATGCAACACGAAAGGTTGTTACACAAGATAAGGGCTCATGGGGTTGGGGGAAATATATTAGCATGAATTGAGGATTGGTTAACGGACAGAAAACAGAGAGTAGGAATAATCGGGTCATTTTCAGGTTGGCAGGCTGTAACTATTGGGGTGCCACAAGGATCAATGCTGGGACCTCAGCTATTTACAATCTATATTAATGACTTAGATGAAGGGACCAAGTGTAATGTATCCAAGTTTGCTGGCGATACAAAGCTAAGTGGGAAAGTAAGCTGTGAGGAGGACATAAAGGGCCTGATTTTAGCAGGCCTGCGGGTTTCCGGCGGGTTGGGTTTCGGGTGCGTGGCCTCCGCGCCCGGTGAAATTAGTGGGTTTCCCGCGCGATCGTAGCAGGCAACCCACTAATTGGAATCACTTACCTGCTCCTCCGGGGTCCGCGCTGCTGGTCTGCGCGTCGGGCGGGCTGCGTATGCGCAGTACGATCTGTCAGCTGGAGGCTCTCGAGTTAAAGGGGCAGTCCTCCACTGACAGATGCTGCAACCAATGGAACAAATGACAGCATGGAGCAGCCCAGGGGGAAGGCTGCTCCCAGTTTAATGATGCCTCACCCCAGGTATCATCAGATGGGGTGAGGAGGAGGGGGAGGACAGAGATCTTCCACCCGGCGGGCGGGAGGAAGTGGCCCGCCTCTGCCACCAGGAACGCCTGGCTCGAGGTGGCAGAGGGGGTCACCTGCACCACCAACATATCGCCCACCTGCATACAGTGCAGGAGGCGCTCCAATGACCTCAGTAGGTCAGCCACAGTGAGAACACGTAGTCTTTCCCCTACACTCCGTCTGCCACAACACTGCCCCCACCCCACATCTCCTTCGGCAATGCCAACACTACTCTGTCACATCACCCCTCATACCCACTCAAACCCCATCCTCATCTTACCTGCACCTACTCACCTCGCCAGTACTCACCCGCCACTACCACTCAACCCAATCCTCATACAATCTCATTGCTCTATCCCATACTCACCCTCTCGTGCATCTCTCTCATGGCCAGCCTCACTCAACCTGCCACCACCTGTGCTGCAGCCACAGGGCATGCATCGCATATGTGCAGTAGGCAGCGTAAGGCAAACGTCTCGTCAGCATGAAGGGGATGCACAAAGGTGTCTGAGGGTTTGCCATGGGTGTTACCTATATTGAATTTCAGAGCAACAAACAGCACACATTATATTGGCACCACCACTGCCATGTCTCCGCGAATCCTGTCTGTTGTGTCCAATAATGCCCGCTCCTGGGTATCACTATGAGGACCCACCACTGATGCCACCCATTGTGTTACTGCAGAGTAGGTGCAGGTGTATTTGCAGGGCTCGTCCGCGCAGACGACTGAGAGACATCGGCGGTGTACCCGGCTGCACCCTGGAAGGATGCGGAGGAGAAGGTGTGGAGGGCAGTGGTGACTTTGGCAGCGACAGGTAAGCAGATGGTGCTGGGGCCAGCCAGGAGCAGCTCAGCATGAAAGAGCCTGCAGATCTCCACGACTACATGTCGAGTGAATCTGCGCCTCCGTGTGCACTGCTGCTCGGAGAGGTCCGGGGAGCTGCGCCTCGGTCTGTGGACCCTGTGCGGAGGGTAGTGCCTCCTGCGACGCATCTCTCTCTGCGGTTGCCCTCCCTCCTGCTGTGCAGGTGGGTGTGCCACAGCACCGTGTTGGGGGGCTCCACGTCTCCGAGGCGGACGGCGTGGACTGCGAGCCTGCTGGGGCTGGTCATGCTGTTCGTCCTCCGAGGATGTCAACGCACCACCCATCTGGCAGGTGTTGGTCTGAGGGGTTGTGCAGCGTAGGTAGGTGGTTCCTCGCACTGGGGCTGCGGTTTCACGTCGGTCTGTCCTCTGGCTTGGCGGGGGGTGGTGGAGGGCAGGGGTTGCCCTACGTGACGCGGTGGCCTCCTGCGTGGGTGAGGGCTCTCCCACCCGCTGTGGAGTGCACCTTGGCAGCTGCCACAGGCTGCTGGCTGGAACACGACCGGTTGAAGGGAGACTGTTTCCCCCAGTGTGTGAAACACACTGCGTTGAAGCTAAAATCCCACACTTCCTGTTTTGACAGCTGCTTCAGCTCATTTAATGACCTCAACAAGCAAGGTAAGTACACTCAAGTGGAACCTCGCTGGCTTTAATTGCCTGCGGGATTCCCACCAGCGGGGCCTGCGCACGCAGCCCCCGCACGTCAGCGCGGCACCCGGAAGTGGCCGGGATCTCGGCGCGATCCGGTCACGTGACTGGATATCGGGATTTTCGGGGCCCCCCCGCTGGAAACCCGACAGTAAAATCGAGCCCAAAGAGTCTGCAAAGGGATCTAGACAGGTTAAGTGAGCGGGCAAGAAGGTGGCAGATGGAGTATAATGTGGGGAAATGTGAGATTCACTGTGGAAGGAAGAATAGAAAACCAATATTTTTTAAATGGTGAGAAACTATTAAATGTTGGTGTTCAGAGGGATTTGGGTGTCCTTGTACACGAAACACAGAAAGTTAACATGCAGGTACAGCAAGCAAATGGGAAGGCAAATGGTATGTTAGCCTTTATGGCAAGGGGGTTGGAGTACAAGAATAAGGAAGTCTCGCTACAATTGTAGAGGGCTTTGGTGAGACCACACCTAGAGTACTGTGTACAGTTTTGGTCTCCTTACCTAAGGAAGGATATACTTGCCTTAGAGGTGGTGCAACAAAGGTTCACTAGATTGATTCCTGGGATGAGAGGGTTGTCCTATGGGGAGAGATTGAGTAGAATGGGCCTATACTGTCTGGAGTTTAGAAAAATGAGAGGTGATCTCATTGAAACATATAATATTCTGAGAGGGCTTGACAGGGTAGATGCTGAGAGGCTGTCTCCCCTGGCTGGAGTGCGTAGAACTAGGGGGCATAGTCTCAGGATAAGGGGTCAGACATTTAGGACTGAGATGAGGAATTTCTTCACTCAGAGGGTTGTGAATCTTTGGAATTCTCTATCCCAGAGGGCTGTGGATGCTGAATATATTCAAAACTGAGATCGATAGATTTTTGGACTCAATCATGGGATATGGGGATCAGGTGGGAAAGTGGAGTTGAGATCAAAGATCAGCCATGATCTTATTGAATGGCGGAGCAGGCTCAAAGGGTCGTATGGCCAACTCCTGCTCCTATTTCTTATGTTCTTTTGCAGGACTATCAGAGAAGAGGTGAGTTTGGATTTGAAACTGAGAATGAGCATGGGTGACTTACCAGAAAAAGAGCACTGGCAATATTCATGACTTCCATTATAAATTATATGGAAAACCTAGACAATCTGACAGATCCTAAAATAAATAAATCCCCCAAAATTAGATTATATTTACTTCAGAGTGCTAAGAGAGACCAGGGAGGAGATTTGTGAGGCATTGACTATCATTATGAGGGAGTTAATGGACACCAAGAAGGTATCAGTAGATTGGAAATATACTGGTGTGTTTATATTCAAAAAGGGTGATAAAAACAGATACAGGCAATGACAGACCCTTTAGCTTTTGATTATGTGTAAAATAATGGAATTGATTATCAGGAGTAAATTTGAGTAAATCTGTACAACATTAACCTTCAGCCGTTAACACTGCGTTAGACGGAATTCTGCCTGATCCACTTCCTTGATTTCTTTGAGGAAGGGATGACAATGGACTGTAGTAAACCCTACAACATTGTCTACTTTGACAAAGTTCCACACAAAAGGCTATTAGTTAAACTCAAAAGCTGTGGGGATTCGGTGAATCATGAAAATTGATAAGAAATTGTTTGAAGAGTAGAAAACATCAGGTTCTTGTTAAGGGAGTCATGTTGGAGGGTGGTGCACAGCATTCAGTGGGGTACTGGGTCCAATACTATTTCTGATTTACATCAATGACTTGGATTTAGAAACTCCAAGTCTCCAGTCTTTCTTCGTAATTCACAACTATGCAAATTACTCATTTGCAGAAAATACCAAACTAGGAGAAGCAGCAGAATCAGAGGACGCAGTTCAGAAATTACTAAATTAGTTAACCAAATATATGAGTGGGCACAACAATGGAAGATGAAATTTAGTGCAGACGGATGTGAAGTACTGCACAAGAAAAAATAGGTGACACACATACATGAGATATATATCAATGATTTGGACTTAAATGTAGGGGGCATGATTAAGAAGTTTGCAGATGATACAAAAATTGGCCGTGTGGTTGATAGTGAGGAAGAAAGCTGTAGACTGCAGGAAGATATCAATGGACTGGTCAGGTGGGCAGAAAAGTGGCAAATGGATTTCAATTTGGAGAAGTGTGAGGTAATGCATTTGGGGAGGGCAAACAAGGTAAGGGAATACACAATAAATGGGAGGATACTGAGAAGTGTAAAGGAACAGAGAGACCTTGGAGTGCATGTCCACAGATCCCTGAAGGTAGCAGAACAGGTAGATAGGTTAAGAAGGCAAATGGAATACTTTCCTTTATTAGCCGAGGCATAGAATATAAGAGCAGGGAGGTTATACTAGAACTGAATAAAACACTAGTTAGGCCACAGTTAGAGTACTGTGCACAGTTCTGGTCATCACATTGCAGGAAAGATGTGATTGCACTAGAGAGGGTACAGAGGAGATTTATGAGGATGTTGCCAGGGCTGGAGAATTTTAGCTATGAGGAAAGATTGGATAGGCCGGGGTTGTTTTCTTTGGAACAGAGGAGGTTGAGGGGAGATTTAATTAAGGTGTATAAAATTAGGAGGGGCCTAGATAAAGTGGATAGGAAGGACCTATTTCACTTAGCAGAGAGGTCAATAACCAGGGGGGGCATAGATTTGAAGTGATTGGTAGAAGGATTAAAGGGGAGTTGAGGAGAAATTTTTTCACCCAGAGGGTGGTGGGCGACTGGAACTCACTGCCTGAAAGGGTGGTAGAGGCAGAAACCCTCATCACATCTAAAGGGTACTTGGATGTGCACTTGAGGTGCTGTAACCTACATGGCTATAGATCAAGAGCTGGAAAGTGGGATTAGGCTGGATAGCTATTTTTTGGCCTGCACAGACATGATGGGCCGAATGGCCTTCTGTGCCGTAAATTTCTACAATTTGATGAATATTGTTGAAATAGCTAAGGATGAAGCTAAAAGAGACCTTGTGCACTTCGCAGTCTTGACACTCAACATGTCAAACCAGTGCAGTACATTAATTAACAAATCCAAGAGAACGTTCAACTACATCGCCAAAACAATAGAATACAAGTCAGCAAGTCGTCAACAAACCGTCGATGCCATGGTCAAACTGCACCTTGAATACTACGTTCAGTTCTGGTCACTGAGAAACAAGAGAGTCATTTAAGTGCTGGAGGCTGATGCCTAGGCCTGGATTTTTACTCCAAGCTGTGGAGAGAGCAGAGGGAAGGATTTCCAGACGGGAAACCCGGAAGTATGTGTTTCCCGGACCTCCTGCCGATTTGGCATAAGGATGTCTTTTGAATTTTTCAGCAGGTTTCCCGCGCACCAGTCAGCCAGATTGACGGGAAAGCAGCCTGGGGAACGGATGCCAGGTAAGCCGGACATCGGGGGAGGAGTGGTTGGGGTCGGTCATTGGAGGTGGGGGAGCAGTGGTCGGTCATCAAGGGGAGGCGGTCATCAGTGGATCAGACTTGGTGGGGGGGGAGTCGGAGACATTTGTGAGGGGGGAATACATCACGGTGGGGGGGGTGGGGGGGGTCGGAGACATCGGGGAGGAGGGCCATGGTTAGATCGGGGGACGGACATGGGGTGGGGAGGGGGATCGGCCGATCGCGTGTGTGGGATCGCGCAGGTAAGCTTGTTGGGCCCCCGGGAAACACTTTTGCTCCTCCTGGCCCACAAGCAGTGCAATAAAGGCACTTACCTGTTGATCCAGCTCTTCCCGTCTCCTCTCACATGGCGTGAATCAGAAGGCCCAGTAATCCCGGCCCGCAGGAGTTAAAAATAAAAAAGCTATTCAAAGATTTTACTGACCGACCGGCCTCATGAGAGCGGATTGGTCGCCTGCCCCCTGACCCACCTCCGTTAACACCGGAAGTGGGCGGGCTGGGGTCAGGTTTTGCATTTTTACAATTTTTAACTTTCCACCCATCCCCAATCCAACCATCCTTGGGGGTTAAAATTACCCACCTAGTGTCGGAATTGTGAATGGCGAAGAAAGACTTGAGAGATTTGGAATTTCCAGCCTGGAAAGAAGGGGGAAAAATTTGAAAGGGTCCATTTTCGGGCGCGGGTAACGTGATCCGCTATTACCCCGTGCCTGATAGCCCCTATGCAGGCAGCACGTGAATTTCGAGCTGCCTGCTACTCACCATGATATCTCCGTGCAGCCAGCGCTACCCGCGCTGCTGAGAGGCTGCACGGAGAATGAAGAAGTCGGAAATGGGGTGTGCACAGCGCACGTCATCAGCAGCCTGCACCTCTTAAAGGACCGGCGCGAGAGAGGGCTCCACGCTTCTCCGATGATGCTCTGGAGGCCCTGGTGGAAGGGGTGGATGAAAGGAGGGCCAACATGTAGGGTGGCAGGAGAGTCTCCAGACTGCAGCTCCGCAGACATTGGCAGGCTGTGGCGCAGGAAGTGAACGCCAGGAGCATGGCACCGCACACGTGGGTGCAGTGCCGGAAGAAGTTCAATAATTTGACGCGAGTGGTCAAGGTGAGTGAATGTAAGTGTCAAGTGGCACATCCAACCAACTGCATCACTGCTCCACACATCACCCTGTCACCCACCCACCAACAAACACTGCCCATCCATACGCAATGCTGTACTCGGCATGCTGCATCTCACCCGCACATAGTACCACACTTGCAGGCCACACAACCACCACTCATAAGTTACACAAACTGGCAGCTGTTCGACCATGACAGGCAGATCACCCACACACCTTGCAGGATACTCACTGACACACTGTCCTCTGTCTTGCAGGAGAAGGTGGCACATAACAGCCGGCAGTAGGAGGGACCTGAGGGTGGACGGGGACACTTACACGTCGTAACCTCCCCTAGAGTAGACCGTGCTTCAGATCATTGGGCGGGCTGTTGCTGCAACATGCTGTGCTAGAGGTCCCGATGAAGGGGGTCTCTGCATATCTAATGATCCTTCTCCTTTTCCACATCTCTCTCCTCCCATAATCTTTTCTGACTCACGTGCTGCAGATGCTGTCGGCACACACGTCTTACTTGATCCTCAACTCAACCTGTTTCCCTTTGTCATTGCAGATACCCAAGAACATGTGGCGGCACCGTCCAAGGAGGAGGGGGAGGAGGAAGAAGGAGGGGGAGGAGGGGGACACTGAAGTCACACCATCACTCGATCTGACACTCGCTTCCACCAGCTCAGAGACTGACACTGCGTATCATTTAGAGGCTAGGTTAGAGGAGGGACCTGCACGTGGTGAGACACCGGGCAGACAAGGCGTGTGGTTCCTGTTGCCCCCTTGCGTCTTCCTCCACTTCCTCTTCTGGCTCCCCACCCTCAGCCTTTTCCTCCTCCTCAGCCTCCACCTCTGGCTCAGGGTCTTCTCCGATCATTGGTGGCAAAGGCTGGTCTCTCATGATGGTGAGGTTGTGCAGCATGCAGCAGACCACCACGAATCTGCCCACCCGCTCAGGGGAGTACTGCAGGGCTCCTCCAGACCGGTCCAGGCAGTGGAAGCATTGTTTGAGGAGGCCTATGGCGTGCTCCATGATGTTGCGTGTGGCAGCATGGGTCTTATTATAGCCCTGCTGTGCATGTGTGCGTGGGTTCCTGACCGGACTCATGAGCCATGGCGTGAGGGGATAGCCCTTGTCACCCAGTAGCCAGCCTTTGACTTGCCGAGTCGGGTGAAAGATAGCTGGCACGTTGGACTGCCGCATGACGAAGGCGTCGTGACTGCTCCCAGGGTAGCGGGCATCGACCTCCATGATTCGATGTGTGTGCTCACACACCAGCTGCATGTTGAGGGAGTGGAAGCCCTTTCGGTTGACGAAGACAGCCAAGTTGATGTGCGGGGCACGCAGGGTAATGTGCGTGCAGTTAATGGCACCCTGCACCGTGGGGAAGCCAGCAATGCGGGCGAACCCCCGTGCTCACTCGTTCTGCTTGTCTCTGTCAAGAGGGAAGGTGATGAACCTGTTCCTCATCTGGTACAGTGTGTCTGTGACCTCCCTTATGCAGCAGTGCACTGCATACTGCGAGATGTTGCACATGTCACCAGCAGAGGCCTGAAATGATCCTGAGCCGTAGAAATTTAGCACCATGGTGACCTTCACAGCCACAGGCAATGCTGTCCTCGCCCTGCTCTGAGGCTGCAGTTGTGGCTGCACCAGTTGACAGATCTCAGTCACGGCTTCCTTGGTGAATCTCAGGCGTCGGTTACAATCCTCCTCGTTCATGTTGAGGTAAGAGAATTAGTCCTGGAAGGTCCTCATTGGATACGGCCTCCTGCTCAGTGCTCTGTGCCTCCTCGTCCTCCCTCTCCTCACAGCTTGACCTGCTGTGCATGGCCTCTCTGCATGCTCCCAGTCGTGCTCAATGCCCAGCGCGGGCCCTAGGAGACCACCCATGGTTGCCAGAAATGTTGTTCAACCATAGTTGTAACTTTCTGAATCGTAAGGCAGTACCTGCCAAATCACTGTCAAATGTACTCTGGGAACTCTTGGTAAGTATAGGGAGCTTCAAAAAACACTTCCTACTCCACCAGCAGCCGGAAGCAATAATCCAACAACTAACCTGTAAATCCTGCATGGTCCCTTTAAACAGCACTGGTGGGGGGGTCCTCCAGGCACTCTAAGACACGTTCGGTATGCGTAGTTAAGACTGCGTTGAGTTGAGTGTTAAGGTCCAAAATGGTGTCTATCACATTAAATCAGCATTATACACTGATTGCATGCATTTTCTCCTTACTTTACATGCTTCCGGCCATTCGGTATTTGCTCATGCTCTCACTCCTATACCAAGATGGCGTCTGGCACACGTCATGCTGGAAACGTGCGTGCGCAGCCAAGACGCCATCTTTGATGTTCGAGAGGCCGCATAGCGCCAAAACAACAGGCGCTACACGACCCAATTTAGCGTCCAAGATGTCTGAGAAGTGATCTTATGGACATATATAAGTTAATTAACAGAATGGAATAAGATTAATCTGGAATATTACTTTAAATTAAACTTGGGAGTAGGACACTGAGATACAGGTTCAAACTAGCAAAGGATAATTTTAAGATTGGCATCAGGAAATTCTTCTTCATACAGAGAGTAATTAATGATTTACACTTGGAATGGATTTCCAGATAGAGCAATGGAGATGAACCCTCTGGAATCATTTAAGAAACAATTAGATGCAGCAATTGGGGGGACTGTAGATTCTTTTTGGATGGGTCAATTAAGGTGGGCTGAAAGGTCTTAGTTATTGATAAGTATCTTGTGATCAGATGAAGTTGAAGGTTATCATCAGATTTTTAAATGATATAGCCACCATCATCAGAACTGGTGGCTGAAATGCATCTACTGGCCCTAGCTTGCCTGGATATGCATAGCCACAATAAGCTGCAAAGCCACTGGTTTTGTGTGTGAGTTAGATGAATTCGCATGGCCCACTTTGGTTACTTTCACACTGTAACAGGATGCGGGCAGCACTACCCATTTTCATTGTTCTCTTATGCATTTTTAACAGAAATCAAGGAATGGCTTAAAATTATGACATATAAATAGCAACTAAGTATACAACAACAACAACTTGCATTTTATATAGTACTTTTAACGTAGGAAAATGACCCAAGGTGTTTCACAGGTGCGTAATCAGACAGAAATTGACACCGAGCCAAAGAAGGAGATATTAAGATGAATGAACAAAAGTTTGGTTGATGAGGTTGGCTTTAAGGAGGGTCTTAAAGAAGGAGAGAGAGAGAGAGAGAGAAGCGGATAGATTTAGGGAGGGAATTCCTGAGCTTAGGGCCCATAAGGCTGAGGCACTGCTGTCAATGATGGGGCGAAGGGAGTGGGAATGAACAAGAGGCCAGAGTTGGAGGAAGGCAGAGTTGTCTGAGAGTTATAGGGCTGGATGAGGTTACTGAGATAGGGAGGGGCGAGGCCTTAGAGGGATTTGAACACAAGGATGAGAATTTTCAAATCATGGCATTGGTGGACCGGGAGCTAATGTAGTCAGCGAGCACAGGAGTGACATCCAGTATTAAAAAGGAAAAGCACCAAAGTTAGATTGATAATAAGATATTGGAATTCTGTGAAGTATATGTTAGGAATCCAGGTAATACTTTGTGCTCAGTATTTTATAGGTCCGGGAGGTCATGTTTCTGCAGTATGTGTGATGTCGGTAAGAGGGACCAAAGCTGGATAATGGCTTGACTTAAAATCATAGAACGATACAGCACAGAAGGAGGGCATTCAGACCATGGTGCCTGTGCCGGCTCTTTGAAAGACCGATCCAATTAGTCCCACTCCCCTGATCTTCTCCCATAGCCCTGCTATTTTTTCCCCTTCAAGTATTTATCCAATTCTCTTTTGAAAGTTACTTTTAAATCTGCTTTCACCACCTTTTCAGGCAGTGCATTCCAGATCATAACAACCCGCTGCATAAAATAATTTCTCCTTATCTTCCCTTTGGTTCTTTTGCCAATTACAGTAAATCTATGTTCTCCGGTTCCTGACCTTTCTGCCATTGGAAAAGGTGTCTCCCTATTTACTCTATCAAAACCCCTCATAATTTTGAATATCTCTACTAAATCTCCCCTTAACCTTCCCTTTTCTAAGGAGAACAGTCCCAACTTCTCTAGTCTCTCCACTCTGCACCCGCTCCAAGGCCTTGACATCCTTTATAAAGTGTGGCGCCCAGAATTGGCCACAATACACCAGCTGAGGCCTAACCAGTGATTTATGAAGGTTTAGCATAACTTCCTTTCTATGGATACTTCTCATGGATGTTTTATTGTGCAAGATGGTTAGGAGGGAGGCATGGAAACGCAGTGTTGTGATAGATGAAATGGTCAGGAGAATGTCTCCATGATAAGGTTTCTCTCGATGGTTTTACCAGTATCTGCTGTGATGCCTTTAGCTGGCAAGTCATCCTGCTCCTTCTTTGCCTGCAGCATTTCTATCATCTCCAGGTGATTACCCCATCGGATAACCAGGTTATGGAGAACAAACCAAGCCATGACAATCCTTTGTGGGATTATGATCCAAGACTTCCCCCCCCCACCCCCGCCCAATCCCAACGATTCAGAAGCATGAACATTATTATACCTTCGCTCCGCTGCAGTAGAAGATGGCAATAACGGGAAGCCAATGTGCCCAGCAGCCAGTCTTTGTATCCTTGCACTTCCACAAACAGTGGTTGAATGCTGACAAAGGAAATCTGCATTCACCTGCATTATTTTGTGCCAATGATTGCACTTTATCTTCACATTGCTAGAGTAATACCCCTCACAATGCATGTAAGGGGCATCTCTATCTGTTGGAACTCGCAGAGACACATAGGTGCTGGCAATTGCACCCTGGGCAAGCCAGTAAAGAAGTCAAACCAAGAGCAAATGCTTACTGCTCCCTGGCATTCATGGAAAAAATGGTAGTAATTTGCCCTGGAAAATAGGACATCAGTGACCTGGTGAAAGCACCTACATATCGCCGACTGACTGATGCAGGCATTGTCACCTGTGTACCCCTGAAACCTTCCAGTGGTCAAAAACTTCAGTGCCGTTGTTAATTTTACTGGTACTGAGAGAGCTGTAGAAGCTTGAGAGCGTGGCATCAGATTTTCTTCCATCAGATGACAAAGATCTTGTACTAATTACCTGCCAAACCAGCACCTCCTTAAGTCCTCTGAGAGGTCCAGGAATGTCCATCTTGCTCTGTATACCCGCTCAGCATCATACTTTGAAGTCAGCTCCCTCCTCGTCTCGTGTTAGCTCTTTGCCCTTGCATCCAGCAGTGCTTCTTGCTCATCCTGCTCCATATAAAAACATGTTAAGGGAATTCCCAAAGGGCACTCCACCCTGTACTTTGCATTGATGTCCTCCCAGCAGCCACAACTAACAGGACAAATTACCACAAAGTAAATGCCTCTTTAAACAGCAATGTAAAGTTCCAATATCAGATTAATTGCTTTAGGAAATCTGCTGAGTCAGGCTTCATAGCGTCCTAACAGCTCTTTAACTTTTCACAGCACCCCCTTCTTATTGGGGACAGCTTATTGCCCACAACCTGCGACTGGCCCTGTACCTGCAAATTGAGGCATAGTTTCCTATGACATTATAAATGTGATGAAAGCTCCTGATATGCATTGCTGCACTTTCCAGAGGCACAGCCCTTCTGGGGCCCTTAGCATTCATGGCAGGAAACGTGTAGGGAGCATTGTTATGACAGAGGCTCGGTGTCATGGGTGCTTGACAGGCGGTCCAGTGGCACTAAGGCCAGGAAAAATCAGTCCCCATATTTTACTGCTTAAAAAACAATAATAAACAGATGTGATTTTATTTGAAAAGATAAAATGATGTGTACATACATTTTTTAACCATGACATATTTACAGTACTCTGCCAAGGCTTAGGTCACAATGAGGTTTTTCTCTAGGCTACAAGAAACCTCTTGTGCCATCTCTGAAAGCTCAGTGAATTTATCCGGTCCATAGTTTAGCCGTACAGATCAGCAAGGTTCCAGATTCTGTCCTCAGTTTCCTAAACTGAGCCAGGGTCGGTACAATTGGCCTCAACAACACTGGCATAGATGGAGAAATTGCTAGGTACGAATGTATAGAAATGTAAAGGTAAATAATTTTTTTAGACTGGTGGTTTGTCGGTGATGGAGTTCCCCAAGAATCTGTACTGCAACTGCTTTTGTTTTCTATTTATATAAATGTTGTGGATGTAGGCATAAGAGGAATGATATTGAAGTTTGCTGATGATACCAAATTAGGGGGCATGACACACTGTGATGAAGAATTCAGGAGATTGCTGGAGGACATAGACAGTCTGGCAGAGTGAGGAAATAGATGTCTGATATCGTTCAAAGCAGAGAAATGTGCATTTTTGGAGAAGTAACGGTGAAAAAAAATTTGGGTTCTGTGCCAGGATGCCTGGCTGTCAGAGCAAGGTTAGCCCACTGCACATTGAGCTGACTGTGCAGGATTTTGCTGGGTCAAAGTTATTTGAATAATTAGCATAAGCTCTGGGCACAGTTTTGGCCTTGAGTTGGCAGCTAGCCTAATGGAGCAGGCAGAAAATTTGTCTAGCAGCTCAAATTAAAAGGTATGTGACTGCATGTCGGGGAAAATATAAGGATGGATTTTCTGACTCCTCACCCATGGCAAGATATTAGGCCCACCGGCAACGATTTTCCTTTCCGTGCTTGCGGTGGGCCAGATAACCCATTATGGGCAATGACTCTGAAATCTATCTATTGTTCCAGCCTTTACAAAGGTCCAAAACACATTTGAAATTTGTCAGCTTTTGCTAAGGCTGGAGTGGGGGAGGGAAATAAATGCCAGGCAAAAATGAACTGAAAGGAAAACTAGTGCGGAATCTGTAGGCAAGAGATGGAATGATGCAGCACCTGACATCATGTTTGATTGCTGGCAAAGTGGATGTGCTGCTGCATGAAGTTGGTGTGAGGAACATTGCTCTGTTTGACAGCCCAGACCACCCTCTCCAGAGGACAGCAGTGAAACTTGCATGTCATGGGGTAGGGGCTATGCTCAATCATCTGTACAGTACATAGAAAATCATAGAAAATTTATGGCACAGAAGGAGGCCATTCAGCCCATCGTATCCGCGCACGGGTACCATCTACCATGTTCTGCATTCTCAGTAACCTTAACACTCGGGAAAAGCTCTACACCCTGTAAAGCTGATGCTGCAGCCCTTATAAACAAAGCTTCTGTCACTTGCTTGATACATCTTTGGACAACCGGCTGATTTGGCATATCCCACCGTGGGGCGGCTTGCAAAGATCCAATGGTATAAAAGTTTAATGACTTCCATACCCACAGGAAGAGCTGTCGCTGTGGTGCAAGTTGTCCACAGCTCTGCCTCCAAGTGATGGTTTGGCTTTATGGCAACCCCTATTTGTGACACAGAGGCACTGAAATGCCCAGGACAGACTGCCTGGGATAAAGACTGGTGTGTACATGACACATGAGGTACAGTCAAGCATTATGTTATCTTGTCACTTTAAACTGCTCTTCCTCCTCTAAATCTAAGAGCACCATTGGAACCTCCAAAAGAATTCTCATCCTGCCCACTTTGATTGGTGCAAGCGAAATAGTTGCTAGAAGCAAGATTTGGAAATAAAAGTCTGACAGTACAAAATAAAAAATCAAGCATAAAGAGCAACACAAATTAACGTGCCTATGAAAAGGCATATAAAGTGATGAGTTAAAAAAATGATATGCAGTCACTTCCCTTTTAATTTGAGACTGATTTTCTACAGGCTCCATTAGGCTAGCTGCCAACTAAAAGTTAAAATATGATACTCTGCTTGAAGATGCATATCCTACAGGCCAGGCCATTCACACACCACTGCACCCCTTTCAAATGAGCGAGCAGTGGCTGCCCACAGACAAGTAGCAAGAAAGAGATAAGGCCCTAAGTGGGTGCCATTATATGTACAATGCAGGTTGCACTAGTTACCAGCAAAGACTCGCTAATCCTGGCATGCACTGTGAATCAGGCATACCAGAATGTACACTCCTCACAGGTGAGGAAGCCTGTCAGAAACATGAAGTTAAAGTAACATAGCAGTGTTTTGGGCAGGAGAAGAGCCTTGTTCGATATGGCGTACACTTCCAAATGTCCCATCAGCTTCCTTACTGTGATCTGTAATTAATGCCTCTGTCCAACAGGAATTCATGCTATCCTTTTTTACATCCTGCTATGGCTTTTTGTTGGAATAGATTGGTAATCAATTCTATCATCATCTTACCAAAAACATGTTAAATATAAAAGTGTCAGCCTTGGCTCAGTGGGAGGTAGCACTCTCACATCTGAAGCAGAAGGTTTGGGTTTAAGGCCCACTCCAGCACTAAAGCACATAATCTAGGTTGACACTTCAAGTGCAGTCCTGAGGGGATGCTGTCTTTTGGATGAAACATTAAACTGAGGCCCAGTCTCTTAGGTAGATGTAAAAGATCCCATGGCAATATTTAAAGAAGAGCAGGAGAGTTCTCCTGGTGTCTTGGCCAACAGCCATCTCTCACCCAACACCACGAAAAACAGATTGTCTGGTCATTTATTTCATTGCTATTTGTGAGACCTTGCTGTGTGTAAATTGGCTGCTGTTTTTTGCCTACATTACAACAGCGATTATGCTTCAGAAGTACTTTGTTGGCTGTGAAGTGCTTTGGGATATCATGAGGACATGAAAAGCAATATAAATGTAAGTCCTTTGTCTCTTTTACAGCAGCAAGGAAATGATGTTGAATTTGTATAACACATTGGTTAGGTCACAGCTCAAGAACTGTGTGCAGTTCTGGGCACCTCATTATAGGAAGGATATTAGAAGCATGGATCCACCAGAATGATACTGGGAATGAGAAGTTCTAATTAAGAAAGGCTCCAAAATTGAGGCTTTTTTGCTAGAACAAAAAAGATTAAAGGGGATCTGCTTTCAAAATTATGAAAGATTTTGAGAGGGTAACTAGTGAAAGATTGCTTCCACTGGTTGGTGAATCAGTAACAAGGGACATAGACTGAGGATTATCACTAGAAGGATGAAGGGGAAAGTTAGAAGATTTTGTTTCACACAGAGGGTTATTAGAACATGGAATACTTTACCACAAGTGGATACTTGGACAAAGACTACAGGGAATTACTTGAGTATTTGAAAATGAGGAAAATGAAAGGATACATAGAAAGGGAAGGAAAATAGCATTAGAGTGGATAGCTGCAGTTGGAGAGCTAACACTGGCATAGGCTTGATGGATTGCATGACCTCCCTCTATGTTGTAATTTCTATGATGCTGTGAAATCCCCTGCTGATATGCACTGTCAAGGCACACACATAAAGAATGAGCACTTGGGTAAAGTACCAGACGGGTAATTTTATGAATTTGCAAAGCTTTGCCTGCTGGCAGCACCCATCAGGAACTTGAGCATGCACACCATCCATTAACTGTAAAATTACCCCTCGGAGGTCAGTTGGTCAGTGATAACTACAAGGTATCAATGTGCATTTGGAAAATGGACCCTGATGTGTTTTGTCAAGAACTAGCCTCAGTACCTCTGGATTAGAGAGACCAGGCTTCCTGCTCCTGATCGTCAGGAAACCCTGTTTGAAGTGCGCATATGTGGATGTTGAGTGAGAACGTAACAGGACCGGGCTCAGCTGTGATGCTTCCTGTGACAAATAGTTTGCCACCATTCACCCTCAAGACTTATCCATGAATAATTGCCACTTGAACAAGGTAAAAAGAGTGTCCTGTATCCACCAATGAGTCAATACTTTCAGGTGAGCAGGGAGGGGAGGGAGAAAATTGGTAGAAGATATTTTGGGAGGAATTGTTTTTTAAATAAACAATATAAGCTTTGCCAAATATGTTTTTATGAAGCTAGTGCCTAGTGTTCAGCCATTATACATTATAAAAGTATACACGTTTGTCCTATACTTTTAATCCGCTATTGTGTAAAGATATTAATCTACTCTGATCTCCAGCCTTTCTTCAAGATAACTTATTGTCAGTCTTCAATACTGAGCCAAGGTCTCACATTTTTTTTGTAATGTTTGAAGGAAGAATTTCTATCCAACTCGAAGTTGGCACAAGTCCCAGATAAAGTACCTTAATTGATTTATAGGAAAGATTCATAAACTGTTGACAGAAAAATTTATCATTATACTTTACTTCAAAGCTTAGTTAGAAAACCTTACTGCAGCATTCTTCTTATTACAAGTAAATTTTACAATTTTGAGCTCCAGATATAGAACATTGATTGCCAGAATTGTATATTGGAAATTCTGGCAGACAGAAAATTATATGGTGCACAAATATGGTGCACTGACCTCCATATTGGAATTCCTGATATCCCCACCCATCACACCAAGAAGCACACTAAATCATAACATTTATCCCTTAATTTTAAAAAATGTTTTCAATTAAATCTAGCCTACCAATTAAATACATTGTGAAACACTGAGGTACATTTCTTGATGGAGTAAAGTGTAATAAAATCAGAGAGGTGTGTATACTGGTAAGGACTATTAAATATTATCACAATTTTACTTCCAGTATTGTAATTATTTTTTGAATTCTTAAACTTTCCTTCTATAGGTAAAGGGCTGAAAGGCAATAATGAATGAAAAGAAAGGAGAATAAAATGATGCTAACGACTTGGATGGGCAATAAATGCTGGCCTTCCCATGAATGAATGAAAAAAGAAACTTTCTATTTGAAGTGAAGACCACCAGTATTGTCAACGTTTATGTCATTGGTATCAGCTAGGCACCTTGGGAGACATGATAGATTTAGCCATTATGCCATGAGCATTACGGACATGACTGAAACCCCCTATTGAAAGGTTCATCATTATATAGATTTCAACAATGTCCACCAGGTTCAAGAGCTTAAGCAGCTTTATTTCTTTTGCCTGGTAAGCCTCCTCAAAGTGTAAGGCATTATTGACTGCACACATGTAGGTGGTAATTTTAATCTAATCTGCCCGGTGGGAAATTGATGGGATTAGATCAGCCACCCATTTTACACCCTGTCCGATTTTATTTTCCATTGACTTTATCCGATCCCATCAGTTAGATTAAAATTAAGCCTGTAGCCTTTCACTTGCCTACTTATAACCTCTAACCCTGCATGAACAGGAAGGGCTTCTACTCTCTGAACATGCAGCTGTTACATGAGCCCCAGTTGAAAAGTATGTACGTTACTCAGGGAATATGCATAACTCCTTCACATTGAGACAGCCCAATGTGACTGACCTGTTTTACGACGGAAGATGGAAGGTTAGTTCCTGGTAGACAAAGAACATACAGTACCCAAAAGGCTTATAATACCTCTGCTCAACTCTCATACTCAAGCTGAGCAAAACTATTATGAAGCAAACATGCAAGAAACATAATGTTTGTGCTGTTATCGGTGAGACATAAGCATAATGCATATGCATCTCAATTTTCAGGGTCATCTTTCAGGATGGGACCCATTTCCATAGTGTTTGCCAACATTTCTAGCGCAAGTGTGTGGATGGGTGTTCCATTAGTTTCATCTGCTCCATCACCAGTGCGCACATGCAAAGGAGATAGATGGCACAGGACATCAGGAGTTCCTGTCATTTCTACCCCCATTCCGCTCTGTCTAGCTTATAACTAGATAAGAGAGGTGTAGCCTTGTCATGAGTAGATCTGCTTGGTGGAAATGCTCTATTTCAAGATGCATTGAGCTTGGGCGACTTTTGTCCTAAGTCAGGTTTGCCTGCATATTTTGCGATTTTTTTTCTTTGGAGAGGTAACGAGGTGCACTTTAAACTGCCAGAGTTTGGGACTCCCTGGTCACCAGCATATTTTTGATCTTTCATAGTAAGGGACACTATAAAACAATATAGGTTTCCCTATGGGGATTCCACTATTTGCAATCTTAATGGAGGAGAATGGATGAGAGCAAAGGAGAGTGAAGCAGCATCAAAGTAGGATGAGACTAACCCATTACAAGGTTATAGGTTCCAAAGACTTTATGAAGTAATGAGTGAGGAGTGGCAGCTTCCCAGGATGAACTATGCCACTTTTTGCACTGTGACCTGCGGCCTGATCAACTACCTGAAACGCTTTGCCAGTGATTGTAAAAGCTTTCAGTTTTTGTGTCACTAGCTCCTTCCAAGCTGAAAGGGAAGTTGTCACAACATTTTTGTCATGTGAAAGTCCAACCTCTCAGCTCCAATAAGGAAAGTCAATCAAGTATCAAGATGGCTTCTGGAAGAGATGGGATATTCCTAGCTACCATAAACTCAGTTCAACTGCCAAACTCACTAGCAGAATATTGCAACAAGACCCATTCCTTAACGCTGTCCGAGCCAGCCTCCTGTTCTCAACCCTCCATAAACTTCAGCTGATCCCAAACTTTGCAGCATGTATCCTATCCCACATTGTTCTGCTCACCCATCAACACTGTTCTTGCTGACCTACATTGGCTCCCAATCTCCAAATGCCTGAAGTTTACAATGAAGTAATGGTCAGAGTCTGCAACTAATGCATGTAGCCAACATTGGAACCTCCTCTTTTCTCCGTGCATACCTGAATTTATGACCATTTTGCAACCATTCCTAGTTAATTAGCTATTCAGCTGCTTAAGAATTGTGAGGGTAACCATCAGTGCAAGTTTCAAACAGGCAAAGGATTACAACTTGGAAGGACAGGAAACCACTAGGAAGAAAGCATCTGGGAGAAACAGCCAGATTGAGGACAAGTACCATACATAATCAGAAAAATGGGTTCTCGTGGTGATGGTACATAGCAATTGTTTATACAAATGAGTGATTTGCTAGGCCACTTCAGAGGGCATTAAGAGTCAACCATGTAGAATGGACTAGAGTCATGTGTAGGGCAGACATGGTAGGGATGGTAAATTCCTTTTTCTGAAGGGCATTAGTGAGCCAGTTTGGGTTTTATAACAACCCAACAGATTTCACAGCCATTTTATTTTGGTATCAGCCCACAGATTACCAGATTTATTGAATTTATTTTCACAACTTGCATTGATGAGATTTGAATTTATTGGCACTGGTACTGTCTCCCTCCCTTTCAAAACTACCATCATCACCGTCATTCTTAAAAAAAATAGTTAGCGTCTCTGCCCTCGCAAATTACTGGCTGAAGCTGATCTGTGCTGGAACCCTCATCCTTGCCTTTGCCACTTCTAGAATCGATTACCGTAATGCTCTCCCATCCTCCACTTTCCATAAACGTCAGTTCAATCAAAAACCCTGCTGCCAGTATCCTATCCTGCACCAAGTCACATTCGTCATCATCCCTGTCCTCCAACTGGCACCCTGTCCCCCAACACCTCGAATTTACAATTCTCATCCTTGTGTTTAAATCCATCTTTGCCTCGTCCCTCCTTATCACTGTAACCTCCCTTAGCTCTACAACCTCTCTTTTACCTCCCCCTCTTGCCCCTGGAAATCCTTATGCCTATGACTCTCCCCCCTTTTTGCCCCATCATTGGCGGCTGTGCCTTCAGCTGCCTAGGCAGCACGCTCTGGAATTCCCTCCCCATCTTCTGCATCTTTCCAACTCCTTCTCCTCTAAGGCCCTTATTATAACTCACTTCTTTGACCCAACTTTTAGTAATTCCTCCTAATATCTCCTCTTTGGCTCAGTGCTCATTTTCCCTTACACATCTGCAAAGCACCTTGGGATGTTTTCTACATTAAAGGCACTGTATAAATGCAAGTTGTTGTTGTTTATACCTCTAAAAGGTTCCTCTCTCCATCTTCTTTCAAGGCTGAAGAGTTTGAGTTTTTCTAAGCTTGCAACATTATTTTAACAGTAACTGGACAGAATTAGTGGAGTGTAATTATCCAAGTTTCATTTATCACCTTTCTAGAAAAATAGGTACCATGTTGGATTGTTTCCCATGTAACGGAACCTCCCACATTTACACTGAAGCCAAAGCCCTCATAAAGACTGTCTGTACTTTGTAGATCTTGTCCCTGGTCTCACTTAGCACCCTCAGTATATAGTATTTGTCCCTGGGGATTTATGGCTTTAATCCTCTATGCCTATCTAGGACATCCACACAATTGATATCAAAGCCCTTAAGTTTAGTTGTAGATCCTCCTATGATGGGTACCATGCTACCAGTATCTCTAGTGAATACTTCCAGGAAGTAATCATTTAATATATTAACCATTAACTATTTTTAGTATTTGTACTATCACATTTTTGTTTATTTAGTTGCTTCCTGCTCATTATATTCATCTTCTGGAGGAATATTAGCAGAGATTTCACAAATTTTCACCCCCAACATGGAGATTTGTGGGCTAAGTGCAAAAAATTGTAAAATCAACCCTAATAGGCCAGCTTTGACAATCGTACCTATGCTAGATGATCTATTTATGATAATCCAATGTGTTTAATATGAAATTCATGATGTTGAGGTGGTATTCATCTGTGTGGGTGTACTGCATCCTTACCCACTCCTGAATTCTGCACTCTTGCAAAATAGGATAACCCATTGCCAACAGCATCAATGAATTATGCTGAAACATAGAGGGCAGGGCCAAGTTATTCCTGGTTTGTTCACAAACTTCTCAGAGTGGTGTTGTCCACCAGAGTGGTGTTGTTGACCCAATGAGTACTGGCATATCTGGCCCTACCAAAATTAGAATACCAGCCAAATATCACAAAAGATAATCCCAGGTCATCAGTGACTTGGTCCAAGCACCTCTGGTAGGGCAGATGCATCTCTTACCAGAATGAGAAATTGGTGTTGGAACGGTGTATATGTGTGTGGGTGTCATAGGCACATACAAAATATGCTTTCTTGGGACCAGTAAGTTCAAAGCATTGTTAGTGCTTGATTGCCTTTATAGAGTCATAGAGAGTCATAGAGTCATACAGCACGGATAGAGGCCCTTCGGCCCATCGTGTCCGCGCCGGCCATCAGCCCTGTCTACTCTAATCCCATATTCCAGCATTTGGTCCGTAGCCTTGTATGCTATGGCATTTCAAGTGCTCATCCAAATGCTTCTTGAATGTTGTGAGGGTTCCTGCCTCCACAACCCTTTCAGGCAGTGAGTTCCAGACTCCAACCACCCTCTGGGTGAAAAAGTTCTTTCTCAAATCCCCTCTAAACCTCCCGCCTTTTACCTTGAATCTATGTCCCCTTGTTATAGAACCCTCAACGAAGGGAAAAAGCTCCTTAGTATCCATCCTATCTGTGCCCCTCATAATTTTGTACACCTCAATCATGTCCCCCCTCAGCCTCCTCTGCTCCAAGGAAAACAAACCCAATCTTCCCAGTCTCTCTTCATAGCTGAAGCGCTCCAGCCCTGGTAACATCCTGGTGAATCTCCTCTGCACCCTCTCCAAAGCGATCACATCCTTCCTGTAGTGTGGCGACCAGAACTGGACACAGTACTCCAGCTGTGGCCTAACCAGTGTTTTATACAGCTCCATCATAACCTCCTTGCTCTTATATTCTATGCCTCGGCTAATAAAGGCAAGTATCCCATATGCCTTCTTTACCACCTTATCTACCTGTTCCGCCACCTTCAGGGATCTGTGAACTTGCACACCAAGATCCCTCTGACCCTCTGTCTTGCCGAGGGTCCTCCCATTCATTGTGTATTCCCTTGCCTTGTTAGTCCCTCCAAAGTGCATCACCTCGCACTTTTCCGGGTTAAATTCCATTTGCCACTATACTATGTCAGTATAGCTCAATTGGTAGCACACTTATCTCAATCACAAGATTGTAGTTTCAAGCCCCACTACAGACTTGAGTACAAGATCAAGGCTGCTACTTCGGTGCAGTACTGAGGGAGTGCTGCTTTTAGATGAGGTGTTAAACCAAAGCCCCACCTACTATTCCAGGTAGATGTAGAAGGTCCCATGGCACTGTTTGAAGAAAAGCAGGGAGTTCCTCGGCCCAACATTCTTCCCTTGATTGAAATGACCAAAAAATAAAATTATCTGGTCATTCATTTATTTGCTGGTTATGGAACCTTGCTATGTGCAAATTGGCGGTCAAGTTTACCTACATAACATCAGTGACTACACTTCAAAATAATCCATTGGTTGTAATGTACTTTGGGACATCCTGAGGATAGGAAAGGCATTAATATAAATGTATGCTCTTTCTTTACTGGGATAGTGAATTGTGTTTGGAAGTCCACTGATCAAAACTGCAATAGGCTTATGGCAGGTCTGAGGTTCACTACCATAAGTATTGCCACTGCCATTTATCTCACTAAGAGGAAAGTAGAGTTGAAGCTGAAAATTTCTGAAAGAATCTAATGGCAATAACACCATGATTTGTGCTACAAATGAAGCCTTAAATTCACATCTCTGAAAATTGCATTAAGGTCTTACTCTGCACGTCTTTTCCAGGCACACGGAGCTCATTCCAATTAAGCATTGGGGCCAGGTCAGTTGTGCATTAAACATGGGTGGGCGTAGTCCTAATTTTCCTGAACTCAGAAAATCGAGGTTATCCTTGGAAGAGGTCAGGAAGAAGTGCAGTCTGAAGTTTGAGACCACTTTCGAACAATCTGAGTATATTTCACTTAAGCATCTTAATCAAAGTTGTCTCCCTAAACAGTGTAGGCAGAATTGGGGACAGGTCTCCACAAAGGATTGGCATACTTTAGTAATTCTCCCATCTATAAATGATGTCTGGATATTCAAAGAAAGGCTTACAGGTTTTCAAAGATCTATTTGACTAGATAGTGTCAGGAAGTGCAATTTTCAGTACACTTATCTTGGTATGTCTGCCAATAGAAAATTTGAAAGACCAACTATTCTTATAGGGAGGCACCTTTTGGCTGGACTTTGGAGCTGCAGGATATTATTTGGAATTTGTGAGATGGTGGCCATGGAGAAAACTCCAGTATTCAACTCTAGTACAATGGAGGCCCTGATGAGGTATATGCCCCAGGAGGGTATTCGCCTCTTTGGAACAAAAGTCTTAACCTAGCTCAAGCTGCATGGGAAGAGATCATCTGATGTGTGAATCCTAATTTAGGTGGACCTGGAAACAAATGAGGA
Source organism: Heptranchias perlo (assembly GCF_035084215.1). NCBI lineage: Eukaryota > Metazoa > Chordata > Chondrichthyes > Hexanchiformes > Hexanchidae > Heptranchias > Heptranchias perlo. The sequence continues at coordinate 94,788,123 of NC_090326.1, forward strand.
AGAAGCTCTCTGGCATCAGAAGTGCCAAGATAAATGTGTTCACTTTAGCATACATGCATACTTTTCCTTCATACAAAGCTTGGCCACATTTAACTGACTATTGACTCCACCTTTAGTGAGAACAGTTACCAATAGAAAAATTGAAAGACCAACCATTCTTAAAGGGAGGCACCTTTTGGCTGGAATTTGAAGTTGCAGGACATTATTTGGAATTTGAGAGATGATGGCCATGGAGAAAACTCCAGTATTCAACCCCAGTACATTGGAGGCCCTGATGAGGAATATCATTGTATTGTTCCCTTAATGCTACCCACCTTAATTCTACAGAAGCTGCACAGCACATTGACATGGTGGGACAAGATTTCAACGCACAAAGATCTTTACAGGTCACTCTTGAGTAGTGACAGGAAAAGCAGCATTCGAATCAATGGGAGAAATCTGGGCTAGGAAGGGACATGCTCAGGACACAGGGGTACTGCTTCTATTGCTCAGTCACCAACTGACTTGTTCGTTAATGTGCTCTGTTTACAGGCCAAAACTACCCTCAACTACAGGGAGAGAACAAGGACAAGAAGTTGGCCAGCTCTATTCAAACATTTATATAGGAGGAAATGGCATTCACTATGTAAAGTACCACAAATAAAGTAACATTGTTTAATTTATCTACACAAAACTACTGGTCTCCCTATGGTTCTTTCTAGGAAACCATTACAAAAAGCTGACAAAGCTTATCGGGGAGGAAAACAATGGCATAAAATGACTAAATTATTAACAACTTGCATTTATATAGCGCCTTTAATGTAGGAAAACATCCCAAGGCACTACATGGGAGCATAATCAGACAAAGGTTGACACCGAGCCAAAGAAGGAGATATTAGGATGGGTGACTAAAAGCTTGGTTAGAGGTAGGTTTTAAGGAGGTTCTTAAAGAGGTGGAGAGGTTTAGGGAGGGAATTCCAGAGCTTAGTGCCTGTATGGCTGATGGTATGGACGCAAAGGGTTTGGGGGGGGGGGGGAGGGGAGGGGAGAGATGCATTTAAATATTGGTATTAATTGTAATATGTACCAGTAAAAAATGTGATTGAAAACAAACATTGTAATTAGATTTTGACTGTACAGTATTACAGATCGTTTACCCTTTGCACATTAATAAGGCAGTACTTTAACAAAACTCTGGGGGGTGCTAGTGTGACCTGTATGTAACATTCTGCTTTAGAGATCAGACTGGCAATTCAATGATTTAAAATAAACATCTTCATGACATTTTACTCAAGTGGAAGCAAATTAAGGGACTTTAGGCATATAACAGTACTTCATTTAGTTATCTATACATTTTTATCATTTAAATAAGTTTACTACAAGGTTTACTTGCATTTCACTATCGGACAATAATCTATTACAGTGCTTTATTACCTTATTGTTCCTGTCTGTACAGTAAATCTATCATATTAAAAACGCTGAGTGGGTTGCAACATTCTATTTAAAAATGCATTGCAAATTCCTACACCATCTAACCCTGCTAAACCTGAATACTGCACTTGGTCTTCACTCCCCATATGCAACACCATGGGAAATGGACTAGTCATTAAATAATTTGAAGGAATATTTCAGAGAAGGTTAACAAAACTAACCCCCTGCATGTTGATAAAAATGTGAAACTTACATACTTGTGTTATCTTATATTTATTCCTCAGCTAACATCATGAAAACAGATTATCTGGTCAGTTATCTCATTGTTTGTGGGTGTGCACAAATTGGCTACTGCATTTCCTACAACAGTGGCTACACTTCAAAAAGTACTTAATTGGCTTTAAAGCGCTTTGCGACATCCTCAGGTCTTAAAATGCGCGATATAAATACAAGCTTTTCTTTTATTGGGCTAATTATAGCCATTAGCTTGTTTCTGCACCCATTTTTGGAGCCCCATGGTACCTGAGAAATGATTGAATGTTAAGTAATTCCTCAAGCAATAGAATCTAGCTCTACTCATGTACTGCCCTCTCAATGGGTGCGTTAATAATTGTCCTCAGATGAAATGTTTAAAAGGAAAAACAGCTGGGAGATCAGTATATTGATACAATAACATTTTATTTTGATCAGTGGAGAAGTCTGAGGAGTAGGTACGTTTTCCAGCACTCATGTTATAGTTCTCCAAAAATTGTTACGTGCGGTCAAGCTAATTCATGAGAATAATTGCTAGTATCAATTGTCTATGAGTCCATGCCATTGCTTACACTGGTATTGTGATTGGCTGCCACGTGCTCATTCTTCAATTACCTATGTGATCCTACAAAGTTTGCCATAAGACAATCAGCCGGTCATTACTAATAATGTGATTTTGGCATGCCTCCCCAGACTTCCTCCACCATGATAGAAAGTGAGGTAGAAATTGGTCCTCGTTGCACCCATTTTCCATGCATGCCTGAAATACATCCAATCCCATACTGCATATCTTAATGAGGGGCCTAATGTCTGTTTTAGGATCCCTTTGCCAAATTGGGCTGCCGGGCCTGCTCCACTCAGGTTTTCCCATCATGAATGCGGCCGTCACCAAAAAGGTAAGCAAAACATTTTTTTGCTTGATGCGGAGCCAAGGGGAGCAGGAGTGCTCCTCAGCATTTCTAAGGGCTATTGCTGGTCTGCTTTTGGCTCCCATTCCTGTTGCCCCTCCCACCCCCCACCTTCCCAGGACTTACCTGAGGGCCACTTGTTTTTTCCCTAGGAAATGGATAAGCTGCCTGTGGAAGGAGTTGCCCAAAGTATTCAAATGAAACCCAAGGCCTAATTTAGGGCTAGCCTCGAGCCTCCCAGACTGCGCTGTCGAAAACAGGTCATAATTTCTACCCCACTAATTCTTTTCCTAAAATAGCTGGGGAGATGGAGTTGTGTATTTTCTTTTACTGTATTTATCAAAGTCTTCTTAAAGATTATATGGTTTTGTTCCATTAACTTCAGATTGCACAGGAATTTCTTTAGTAGTTCTTTAAAAAAGTTAGTTTTTACTAAAGTAACTACTCAGTTCAAAACCAAAAAGAATCTTTTCATCCATATCAATTTTTTTACTTGCCACATAGCGGAGATTCAACATGTTACTATTTTAAATTAATATTAATATCTTCCTTTATATTTATTTGCTGCTTGAAAGTAAAGAAACAAACAAACATTATTGAACTATAGCAGGGATTTATTTATTGCTGTCATTATACCAGGGAAGAGTAGGGTCAGAGATAATGTTAACAAGATTTCATTGTGCGTATATTTGTCATTTTTCTGGTCATATGGTAGAGATTCCATCCACTGTTGCTATTTCATTTTTACAATTTTTGCACATGAACAATGCCATGGGCGATCAACTAGTACATTTTTATATATATGTATAACACAAAATCATAATGTGCAATGTGACAGGAGATCAACCAACATTACATAAAATTATAAAATGTAATGACTCACCAAAATCAGACATAGAACCAGTTAAGATTTCAATAGAACTTTGGCAATAAAATTTGAGTCATAGATTCAGGATTTTTACTTCTGAACAGTGGGTTTCAGAAAAACTTCCCACCTGTTAAAACTGGTTTAAAAGGATAGAAAAGTCTAAGGGGAGTATTTTCTCTCAAAGGTACTACCCACAACTTTCCCTTAATAGTTATCTTAATGCCTATTATGAAGTATGTGCCATTTGCTAGCTTCAGAGAGATCCACAATGCCAAATTATCATCCCTGTCAGCCACTTCACATTACATGTGTCTCAGAGTTATTCCATTTGCTTCAATTGGGGACAGAATTTTGGACTGGCCTTGGAGCTGCCTGATCTAGTCACAGTATGTTTTTTGCCCCCCCAAGGGTGGCAGACTCTGGATTTAGTGGCAGGCTGGTTTGAAGTGCCGGCTTTCACTAAAGTGAATGGAGTCACTTTGGTACAGACTGGGCTCTTTCTGTAACATAGCTCTCAGAGCTTAAGAGGAAGGGGACCTGAAGCGCGGCAAGTCTGTGAGGCACCAAAATCCCCCATATTTCATAATAGGTAATAATATAACTATAGAGATTTACAGCACATAAGGACACCATATGGTCCATTGTGTCAATGCCAGCTCTTAGCTGCAGCAATCTAAAACTAATACAACTGCCCTGATCTCTTTCCATAGCCCTGTATCTTCCTCTGCTTAAATATTTATCCATTTATGCCTTGCTATAGCAACGTATTTCATACATTAAGAACTCTCTGCATAATGACATTTCTCTTAACTTCTCCCCTTACTCTCTGTGAGACAATTTAAAATGATGACATCTCATCACTGACCCCTCAACCAGAAGCAGTAGTCCTTCTCTATTCACCCTGTCTAAACCCTTCATAATTTTAAAGTTTTGTTCTAGTGGAAATAGTCCTAATATCTCAAGTCTCTCCTCATAACAATAGTTTCTTATCTTTGCTATCAAATACCATCAGAAAGATAAATATTGAGAGCTGGGTGTAAGTACTTTGAACAGAAAGTAGTCCCACAGTCTTTTCTCCTCTTTATATATTTTATTAGATCAGGCTAAAAACCAGTATTACATTAAAAGAATAATATCCGTTCATTCTTCAACTTGTATAAAGGCACAAAAGTATTTTGCAAGTGAAATAGATTAAATGTCTCCTGACAAAATATTTATTACAGAAAGGCACTGTACAACATACAGTATTGTGTAGATATTTTTCTGTATGTTAACATTTTCCAAATGTGTTATAAAATCAAACAATGTCACATAGAAAATGTCAAAAGTAATGAATGCAACAGAACATTGTTTTCTTCTTTCCCTGGTGATGAATTTTCTATTATTTGAATCAATCATTTCTTTTCAGGAATGGTCCCCATATACTTGCATATGATGGACAACATGACTTCATCTACACCAGCTCCTATTGACAGCAACCTCATATCCCTCAAGGATAAAATAAGAAAACAGAATCATTAATTAACTGAACATAGAGATATACAAAAGTTGACTTTTTAGTTCTATTCAGTAAATAGCATACTGCAATGTCTAGCCATGTGAAGCAATGTTTAATTGAGTATCTTACTGGCAGCATTCTGACATATATTCTTATGCTCCTTTATGTGACCTAGAGGAGGAGGTGCCACTGTCTCAACTGAGCACCTCACACTATGCTAATTCGGTAACATGCTCAGGGTAACAATCTAGAACAACTTGTTATTTATTTGAGTTACTAGAATTATCCTATGCCTTCACAGAATCTCTCCTATCTTCAATAAGTAGTAGAGCATTGTAACATCAAAATTTGTTTGAGGTTGAAGCTAATAAGCAACTTCACCTTCAGTCTCTACAGGCAGCCCAAAAAACATAATAAAAAAAAGTACTAGAAAATAGCCCATCTACTATGTCTCTATACGTGGTATAGGCACATCCATGTTGGCAGTGATAAGGGCTGACCTTGTCAGAATTGCAATAGGCTCCCAGGACCTGGATATTCAACAGACAAAATGTCACTATAGTAATCATATTTGTATGCCTCATTAAAAAAGATGTCTATTTTGCAACAGACACTTGCTACCACACATATTCCTTAAGGTTTAAGGGCATGGAAGTCTGGGATGTACCTTTTCAATCATTGCCATCAATGGCTGATTTGTGATTTGCTATGACAGTTGATTCAGATCTGTAACATCCCACAGCTGAATGATAGTTTCAAAATAGATACAGAATACCCCACAAAAACACAAAGCATTACTTTTCAGAAATCTTCCATTTTCACCTAACAAAACTGCACATTTTACCATCACGTATAGCATCATCACTTGAATGAAAATGTCAAATTAAAACATGGCCATTCAATAATGGAACATATTTAAACTCCAAATGGGAAAACTCAAAGTAAACTTAAAAGCAACTGCAGCAAATATAGGGGAGGGAGTGAAGACCCCATTCTATCACCTAATCCTGAATTAGTTGAACAGCAAGAAATGAGTTTTAATAGGTCAACTATTGCACGTGTGTGTGTATACTTTGAAATCAAATTATTTTTCCTCCGTCGTCTTGGGTTTTCCCACATCATACAGTAACCCAGGCAAATATGATGTCTAGCAGCCATTACCTCTCAGATCATTTGGTCCAAACTCCTGTTACTACATGTGATGAAATGCCACATTTCAAAAGAGCTAGCAATGTATTTTCCCTCAGTGCATGTAGGATTCATTGTTTTGAGAATAAAGCCATTGTTTACTCTTTTTCCATCACTCATGGCAAACTTAAAATTAGTAACTTTCCATGTGAGTTGGTGCTAAACCACTCTGTGGTTAAGCAAAAACAGAAGTCTACCAACTGTTTTTTAAAAAGAGGTCTTTTGTGGCCACTGTTACAGGTTTTTAAATGAGAAGAGTTATATATATATATATATTATTTCTCCCCTCTCCAAAATGTTCTTCCTTCCAACTCTTGCAGGGGTGCAGTTCCATAGGCCCCAGCAGCCCTTCTGTATGTTGCACAAGTGACAATTCTTCATGCCTTGAGAATGAGTGAAGTAAATTTAAATTTAAGTGTGCATTTCAAATATAAAAGTTGCCACTTAAATAATCTCAGATTTAAAAACAAAGAACGGAAATGTGACATGACAGTTTCTCACCAACTTCACCTTCTGTCTCTACAGGCAGCCCAAAAAACGTATTAAAAAAACAAGTACTATAAAATAGCCCATCTACTATGTCTCTATGCATCCTTGTGACTCTATCCACTAAATTCCAGATACTGCCTGCTCCTTCTCTCCTTCCATGTCTTCAGCTCACCTGCTCCTCAATTGCTCCTTCTAACCTGGGACTTGTCTGCTTTCCAACTGCTTCCTAGGTGCCTCAGGCCCACCCTGTTTCTCTTGAAGCTACAGAGCATTTCAGGAGCACAGCAACCTGCTTCTTCAGAGGAGGACTGAAAGTCCTAAGCACCTGCATAGGCTCACTCAGTGTTTGTGGCCAGCAGATGAGCTGATTTCCCAAGCACTGATCCAGCTGCTTCTAAAGATATATAATTCCACAAACTGGCAGTCTCCAAACTGAATAAGCTTGTGTGGTAACTTAATCTCCTCACCAATATTGGCACTGCAAGCAACATCACAGGAAATCCACTATTAGCTTTAAAGAGTGAACTATATTTGAGAAACATGAATTAGAGAATTGGGCTTGAAGTTCTTGCAAAATTTACCCTAAAGTTGGTAGCAGTCTGAGTTAGAAGTTATAAGTTCCAGCCCCATTCAGGAATTCAGCACATCAGTACAGTACCAACGGAGTGCTACATTATTCGAGGTGCCATCTTTCATATGAGATGTTAAACTGAGGTCCCGTCTGCCTTTTCTGTTTGTTCAGATGAATTTAAATAGTGCAATGGCACCTTTAACGGAGTAGAGTGTACCCCTGGTGTCTTGGCCACTACTCCTTCCTCAACCGACACCACCAAAAGCAGATTAACTGGTCATTCATCGCATTGTTGTTTGAGAGTATTGCTATGTGCAAAATGGTTTCCATATTTACCCACATAACTACAGTAAATACACAACGTAATTCATTCTATGTGAAACACCTTGGTTAATTTTTAAGAAACATGAGAAGGCACTCTTATAGATGCAAGTTCTTTCTTGTACAGCCTATACCTAGCAACAACTAAGCTGTTCAGTTCTGATATATCCAGGTAGTGGAGTCTTCGCTGGGCTTGTGGAATTTAGGTGAGAGCAAGTGAGCACTTTTTAGACCTACTGTACATAAGACAGGACATCTGGCCCAATGCCAGGCAATGATAATGTCAGGTTTAGCTGTTGACAAGAGTCAATATGATTATTTGGTGATGGCCTCTCACCGGCAAACAGTGTTGCTAACTCTAGATAGACCTTGTAGTGATATTATCATCTTTTATCTCATCTGGAATCCCAAGGTAAAGTCAGCTATCATGTTTTTTTCTGAATATATGCCTCAATTTCATGGATCACTTTGGTATAGATTTACCAAAAAAGATAGAATACATTTTGACCCTGATCTGAATAGGTCTGTAAGTGTATATCACAGCAATCATCCGCCAACAGTGAATGTAGCATTTTCTTATTCACAACCCATTATTGCTGCTTTCTGATACCACGCAAATACTAATTTCCAGCTGTATCAGTTCCCACAAAAATAACATTTCATTAGAGGTCTGCTTCTAGACTCCAACTGTTTTTAATTGAGAAACACTTCATTAAGGGAGTGGTTTACCAGAATGTGTCATTTTTTCAACCTTTCAAACCACACAGTGCTTCATGTCTACATTTTTAAAATTTTTGGTTAACATAGGATTCTTTCTTGGAATGAATTAAATAAAATCTTCTATGACTAACACATCCTCTCTGTTTACTCATAAGGTGCAAGTATAATAAATTTTCTTAAGAATCAATAGGCCCAAAATTCCAGGGTTCATGCTCCAAAAGCACAAGTGTGGCAGAGTGGGAATCCCAGACCCCAACCCCAAATGGCAGGGATGGGGTCGTGATCATAATCAGGTTGGACGGTCCACAGCTGCATAGGTGCTTTAGAGGTGCGCACCCAGTCCTGCCAATGGAAATTGAGGCAGCAGCAGCCAGCTTGAATTAAATTTTCTTCTGCTCCTAAGTAGCAAACGGGCATGTATTTGAGGGTTATCGGTCTCCTCCAAGATCAATTATCTGAGTCTTGGGGCCCATACAAGCCTCTCAAAAGAACTCACATCAGCTCTCGGCCTCTTTTTCTTCCCATAGTCCTGTATCTACCTCTGTTTCAAACAGCTATCTACTCTTCCCTTAAAAAAAACTCCCGGTAGCAATGCATTCATATTCCAACTCTGCATGAAAAAATCTTTGTTAATATCTTTCCTCAATCTCTTTGTGACAATTTTAAACTGATGATCCCTCGTCACTGGTTCCCCAACCAGAGGAAATAGTCTTTCCCTATTCACCGTATCAAAACCCTTCATAATTTTAGAAACCTCTACTAAATCTTCTCTTAGCCTTATTTGTTCCAATGGAAACTCTCAATTCTCTCCTCAAAACTATAATTTCTCATCCCTGGTATCATCCTGCTGAACCTATGCTATATGCTTTCTATGGCTTTAAAGATCTTTCTATGATGGATTGTCTAAAACTGTACTTAGTACTCTTAACTGTGGCCTAACCGTTTTCTTCTACAAATTTAACATGACCTCTTCACTCTTGTACTCTATGCTCCTATTTATAAAACCCAAAATATTGTTGCTGATTTTATGGCTTTTAACTACCTGCATTCACACTCTCAAGGATTTATGTATTTGCATCCCTAGGTCTCTGTTCCTCCACACCCTTCATTATATTTCCATTGTGTGTATTCCAATTCCTTGCTTTCTCCCAAAATGCATCACTTTCCATCTACCCAATTAAATTGCCTCTGCCATTTGTCTGCCCATTCCACTAACCTGTTTATGTCCTCCTGGAGCATTTTACAGTCATCAATAGATATCATCTCTGAAAACTTTTAACCAATAGTGACTTCAGCAAAGGAGACCCTTGGAACTGATGCAAGTCCGTTATTGTTAGTCACAGATGGGGTAACTAGCCATCTGTTTCACTGTGCCTCACCAGTTAGCCATGCATCCATCCACTAGTGCTACTCCCTCACGTAGGGGACCAGTTACTAGTAGGGCACTCCCATAAGCAACATGGAGAAGTTCATGATACTCAAGGGGCAAATTTGGCAGAAAAGTAGAGCATGTATACCAGAGGTGCTGAAAAACAGTGAAATTAATAATTTGGCAGCTGGAAATGCATTTCTCCAACTCTCTTTTCTGTCCCTAATGGCCAATGAACTGGTGCACATGGTGTTATGGATAGAAAAATCAGCCCTTCTGTTCTTGCTCTATATCTAACATTCTATTAGCTTTTTTAAAATTTGCTTTGCCATCTTGTCTGGCGATTAAAAGTGACATGTCTACAGTTATTCTCAGGTCCCTTCCAAGGCACACTAATTTTAGCACGAGTTTGAAAAGTGGTATTATTTGTTTAATCCTCGGTTTACCTTTGTGAAGGCAAAAGAAAGAAACAAATGCTGATTAGATCACTTCTTAGTCTGCATCTCATGCTGGCAGTTGCTTCATTACTTTTATGAATGTGGTTATCATGCTATCTGAGGAATGTTTTATCCCCGCTGTACAAATAAGTTTGTTGAACTGAACGTAACGAAATCCAGTTTGAGCATTTCCCCATCTGTGCAGCTGTTATATCTCATTCTGGAGTAAGAACTCTCAAGGTAAACAAAAACTACTAAGAACTGCCTGTTATTACACAGGCCTAACAGATATTTCTATAATATGTGAAGCAATTACAGAAAGCTGAGTCAGAAATGCTGCAAAATTATCTGGACATAATATCAAGTAATTTAGGATTACTTAGCATGCTTCACAGTTGTGTTTAATAATGATTTTCTGGGATCACAATCACTTTGGTTTTCAGTAATGATGGAAAAGTCGCTACATGGAGAAACTTGCTACTTTATTCATCACCTGTTTATTTCTGATGTAAGAACATAAGAGTTAGGAGTAGAAGTAGGCCCCTTGAGCCTGCTCCACCATTCGATAAGATCATGGCTAATCTTCTACCTCAACTCCACTTTCCTGACCTATATGTTCCTGCTCCAGTATGTTTTGTGTGTCTTCTACTGTGAAGACAGATACAAAATATTTGTTTAACATCTCTGCCATTCCCTTATTCCCCATTATAATTTCTCCTGTCTCTGCCTCTAAGGGACCCACGTTTATTTTCACTAATCTCTTTCTTTTCACATTCTGTAGAAGCTCTTACAATCTGTTTTTATATTTCTTGCTAGTTTACTCTCATATTCAATTTTCTCCCTCTTAATCAATTTCTTGGTCATCCATTGCTGACAAACATAGACGCAAGAGCAAAGGAACTCACTAATAATAGAACTGATTTCCATCAGCCTGACTAAAATAAATTAACAGGTTTTCCATGGGAGGCTAACGTTCTTTTAAAACACACTTTAATTATCGCTCTTTTAAAAAAAAATTTGCTCCTTTGTAAAATGATGCCAAAAAAAAATCAGCAATCAAGGGCATAAGGGACGTCAAACAGAATCAAAATCCCGAGGGAAAAAAAATACTAATGCTGCATTTTAAAAATAATTTCCTGTAATTTCAAACACTTTCTACTGTAATAAATGATTTGTGTTAACCTATTTTGACTACATAGATCCTACACACTCCAATCCCATCATTACAATTCAAAACACATTACATATCTTCTAATACATTCTGTACAATACAAAGTGGGATGGCCTTTCCCCATAGGGCCTTTGCGTAGGCTGAACCTCACTTCAGTGCGTCCCGCAGCACGTACTCCTGGACCTTGGAGTGTACCAGTTGGCAACATTTGGTCGTGGACAGCTCCTTCAGCTGGAAGACCATTAGGTTTCGGGCAGACCAAAGGGCCTCCTTCATCGAGTTGATGGTCTTCCAGCAGCAGTTGACATCTGTGTCGGTGTGCGTTCTGGGGAACAGCACTTAGAGTACAGTGTCCTGTGTTAGAAGAAGGCCATTTGGCCCATCGAGTCCGCGTTGGCTCGATGCATGAGCAATCCAGCTAAACCGTCTGACCCGCCCTATCCCCGTAGCCCTGCACATTTCTTTGTTTCAAGTACTTATCCAGTTCCCTTTTGAAAGCCACGATTGAATCTGCCTCCACCACTCCCTCGGGCAGTGCATTCCAGATCCTAACCACTCGCTGTGTAAAAAAGTTTTTCCTTATAGCACCTTTGGTTCTTTTGCCACTCACTTTAAATCTACGCCTCTGGTTCGTGACCCTGCTGGGGATGAACCGGGACAGATACCAACACATCTCTCTCCACACCTTCTGCTTAAAGGGGCAGTCCATCAGGAGGTGGACGATGGTCTTGTTTCCGCTGCAGCCTCAAGGGCATCTCGCAGTGGCACTGAGATTCTGTGCGTGCAGGAAAGGCCAGACTGGGAGGGCCCTTCTCACCACCACCCAAAGTACATCCTAGCGTCTGTTGGTCTGTTCCGGCGACGAGACGTTCTGCCAAATGGCTTTGACTGTCTGGTTGGGGAACTGCTCGATTGAATCCACCCTCTCCTTTCCCTGCAGGACCCCCAGAACCTTCCATGCTGACCACTGTCTGAAGGCCTTGTGCTCAATGGGGTTCCTCCTCAGGAACTTCTCCACCTGGGACAGTTGGTGGGGTACAGTCCAGCTGGACGTAACATGCTGCGTCTGCTTGGCCAGACCCAACCTTCTCAGTGACACTTTGTGTTTGCGTACTGGGCACTACACACATCCTGAAGCAGCCACACACAAAGCTGATCAGGATCAGGGCGACATTCGGGACGCCCTTCCCCCCTTTGTCTGGGGGCTTGTATATGGCGCGGTCGCGGTCTACCTTGGACCTCCAAAGTGGAAGATAGCTCAGGTGATTGTGACGGTGAAGCACTGGAGAATGGGCTAGACCTGGGATATGTAGAGCAACACTGCGAGCACCTCACACCTTATCACCAGGTTCCTGCTGGCCATGGAGAGGGAGCACCCCCCCCCACCACACCACATACCAAGCTTCTGTTTGGCCTTGGTGACCCATTCTTCCCAGTTCTTGGTGTAGGCCTGGGGTCCCCCGAACCAGATCCCCAGCACCTTCAGGTAGTCGGACCTGATGGTGAAGGGAACAAAGGATCGGGTCTCCCACCTGCCAAAGAACATGGCCTCACTCTTACTGTGGTTCACTCTGACTCCCAAGGCCAGCTCAAAGCGGTTGCAGATACCCATTAGTCCGTGGACCAACCGCTGTTCGGAGCAAAAGACGGTGACGTCGAACACATACAGGGAGGCCTTAACCTGAGACCCTTCTCTGCTTGGGATTGTCACCCCGGATACCTGTGCCCTTCTTGATGGACACGGCAAACGGCTCGATACAACACATGAGCAAGACTGCAGAGAGAGGACAGTCCTGCTCGACTCCAGATCTGATCGGAAAGCTCTCCGACTCCCACCCATTGATTAGGACTGTGTTACGGATGTCCGTGTAGAGCAGTCAGATCCAATTGCGGATTCCCTCCCCAAACCCCATTTTGGAGAGCACATCCATCATGTACGTGTGGGATATTCTGTTAACGGCCTTCTCCTGGTCCAGGCTGATGAGGCAGGTGTTCACTCCCCTGCCCTGCACATAGGCGATCGTATCCCGGAGTAGTGCAAGGCAACCAGAGATCTTCCTGCCGGGTACAGCACAGGTCTGTTTGGGTGGATCACCAGCTCCAGAGCCTGTTTGCGATGACCTTAGAATCTTGTAGTCGACATTTAGCAAGGAAATGGGTTGCCAATTTCTGATTTCTTCCCTCTCCCTCTTCCCCTTGTGGATGAGGGTGATAATGCCTTTCCTCATGGACTCTGACATGCTGTCTGCCGGAAGTATACCCCCGTATGCTTCCACCAGTTCTGGGCCTATCCAGTCCCACAGAGCCGAATACTGGGGAGCAGGGATCAAACATGCGACCTTCCAGGGCTGTGTGGTTGAGCCACTGAAGGAGCTGAATTTTATTAGATCCAATATTAACTCATTATATGCACAAACTTGAGAACGCACCAGTTTGGATTTGAAGACTTATAAGGAAAGATTTTCCTAAATGAGTGCACTGGATCGCCTGGGCACAACGAATATTGGAAAATCCTATGGGTCGTATCACAGATCTGTGAAGGAACCACCCAATCGGGCCCGTTTCTTTACAGGGGTGCATCACAACCTATCTGATTTTCCAATATTTGCTGCGCCTACACAGACCCAGGAAAATCTCCTCTATAAATCAATTCATAGTCAAATGATATGATTAAAAATCTTCATGGTAATTTATATATTTCACAACCCATCAATTACTGTTGGACTATCTACTTTTATAGATCATTGTTTTAATGGAGACAATTCTTAGCTTATGTTGTGTGCTGCTTTTAAAATATGAAGAAAACGTTTGCGGTTAAACTCAGTTCATGAATGAATCCTTTAATTTTACTCACCTATACAGTCTGCTGACCAGCACCTCATTAGTAAAACCCATTCCTCCCCAGAACTGGAGACAGCTGTCAGCCACCTCACGAACCAGGCGGCCTGCCTTCAACTTTGCCATTGAGGCTAATTTTGTTGCATCATTTCCTTGAATATACTGAGCTGAATGAAAAAAAAATGAACCTAATCATAACTATCATTTAAAATAATTCTTGACGAACAAAGCATGACACAAAGTCTATTTACTGTGTTAGAATCATAGAAAATTTATGGCACAGGAGGCCATTCGGCTATTGTGTCCAGGCTGGCCGAAAATGAGCCACCCAGCCTAATCCCACTTTCCAGCACTTGGTCTTGATTCCATAGTTAGGGGAGCAGGCAGGCGTTTCTGCAGCCGCAGGCGTGATTCCAGGATGGTATGTTGCCTCCCTGGTGCCAGGGTCATGGACGTCACTGAGCGGCTGGGGGAGGGTGAACAGCCAGAGGGTGAGGTCCATATCAGGACCAACGACATAGGCAGAAAGAGGGATGAGGTCTTGCAGGCAGAGCTTAAGGAGTTAGGAAAAAGATTAAAAAGCAGGACCTCAAAGGTAGTAATTTCCAGATTACTTCCAATGCCATGCGCGAGTGAGAATAGAAATAGGAGGATAGAGCAGATGAATGCGTGGCTGCAAAGGTGGTGCAAGGAGGAGGGCTTTAGATTCCCGGGGCATTGGGACCGGTTCTGGGGGAAGTGGGACTTGTACAAGCCAGACGGGTTGCACCTCAACAGGGCCGGGACCAATATCCTTGTGGGGAAGTTTGCTAGTGCTGTCGGGGATCATTTAAACAAGCTTGGCAGAGGGATGGGAACCTGAGTGTGGATTCAGATGGGATAAAGTCGGAACTAGAAATGGAAGGCATAAAATTAGTGAGTGAGTCTGGAAGGCAGAGGGAACAAAGGTTAGAAAATAAACAAGAGGAGGTTGGCCGACCTTAAATGTATTTACCTTAATGCAAGGAGTATAGGAAATAAGGCGGATGAGCTGAGGGCACAGATAGACACAAGGCAGTATGATGTCTTAACTATTACAGAAACATGGCTTAAAGAGGGGCAGGACTGGCAGCTCAATGTCCCTGGTTACAGGGTTTTCAGACACGATAGAGAGGGAGATAAAAAAAGGGGGGGGGGTGGCAATTTTGGTTAAGGAAACAATTACAGTTGTGAGGAGGGATGATATTTTAGAAGGAGCATCAAATGAGGCCTTATGGGTTGAGCTAAAGAACAAAAAAGGGGCAGTCACACTACTGGTAGTGTACTAAAGACCCCCAAACAGTGAGAGGGAGATAGAGGAGCAAATATGTAGGCAAATTTCTAAGGAGTGCAAACACAATAGGGCAGTAATAGTAGGGGATTTCAACTACCCTAATATCAACTGGGATACAAACAGTGTGAATGGTATAGAGGGTAAAGAATTCTTAAATTGCATACAGGAGAATTTTTTTAGCTAGTCTATAGCAACAAGAGTGGGGACAGTTCTGGATTTAGTTCTAGGAAATGAAGAGGGGCAGGTGGAAGAAGAAGCAGTGGGAGAGCATATTGGTGGTAGTGATCATAATACAGTTAAGTTTTAGCATAGTTATGGAAAAGGACAAAGACAGAGCAGGAGTTAAAGTTTTCAATTGGGGAAAGGCCAATTTTACTAAACTGAGAAGTGATTTAGCAGAAGTAAATTGGAAAGAGCTACTTGAAGGTAAATCAGTGTCAGAGCAGTGGGAGGCATTCAAAGGGGTGATTCAAGGGGTTCAGGGTAAACATGTTCCCACAAAGAGAAAGGGAGGGGCTGCCATATCTAGAGCCCCCTGGATGTCAAGATGCATTCAGGGTAAGGTAAGGCAGAAAAAGAGAGCCTATGGTAGACACCGGGAACTCAATACTACGGAAAGCTTGAGGAGTATACAAAGTGCAGGGGTAAAGTTAAAAAGGAAATTAGGAAAGCAAAGAGAGGGCATGAAAAAATATTAGCAGGTAAAATCAAAGAAAACCCAAAGATGTTTTATAAATACATTAAGAGCAAAGGGATAACTAAGGAAAGAGTAGGGCCTATTAATGACCAAAAAGGTAAACTATGTGTGGAGGCAGAAGATGTGGGTATGGTTCTTAATGAATACTTTGCATCTGTCTTCACAAAGGAGAGGGATGATGCAGTGATTGAAGTTAACGAGGAGGAGTTTTTTCTAATTCGTTCATAGGATGTGGGCGTCGCTGGCGAGGCCAGCATTTATTGCCCATCCCTAATTGCCCTTGAGAAGGTGGTGGTGAGCCACCTTCTTGAACCGCTGCAATCCATCTGGTGAAGGTTCTCCCGCAGTGCTGTTAGGAAGGGAGTTCCAGGATTTTGACCCAGCGACGATGAAGGAATGGTGATATATTTCCAAGTCGGGATGGTGTGTGACTTGGAGGGGAACGTGCAGGTGGTGTTTTTCCCATGTACCTGCTGCTCTTGTCCTTCTAGATGGTAGAGGTCGCGGGTTTGAGAGGTGCTGTCGAAGAAGCCTTGGCGAGTTGCTGCAGTGCATCCTGTGGATGGTACACACTGCAGCCACTGTGCGCCGGTGAAGGGGTGGTGGATGGGGTGCCAATCAAGCGGGCTGCTTTGTCCTGGATGGTGTCGAGCTTCTTGAGTGTTGTTGGAGCTGCACTCATCCAGGCAAGTGGAGAGTATTCCATCACACTCCCGACTTGTGCCTTGTAGATGGTGGAAAGGCTTTGGGGAGTCAGGAGATGAGTCACTCGCCACAGAATACCCAGCCTCTGACCTACTCTTGTAGCCACAGTATTTATATGGCTGGTCCAGTTAAGTTTCTGGTCAATGGTGACCCCCAGGATGTTGATGGTGGGGGATTCGGCGATGGTAATGCCATTGAATGTCAAGGGGAGGTGGTTAGACACTCTCTTGTTGGAGATGGTCATTGCCTGGCACTTGTCTGACGCGAATGTTACTTGCCACTTACGAGCCCAAGCCTGGATGTTGTCCAGGTCTTGCTGCATGCGGGCTCGGACTGCTTCATTATCTGAGGGGTTGCGAATGGAACTGAACACTGTGCAATCATCAGCCAACATCCCCATTTCTGACCTTATGATGGAGGGAAGGTCATTGATGAAGCAGCTGAAGATGATTGGGCCTAGGACACTGCCTTGAGGAACTCCTGTAGCAATGTCCTGGGGCTGAGATGATTGGCATCCAACAACCACTACCATCTTCCTTTGTGCTAGGTATGACTCCAGCCACTGGAGCATTTTCCCCCTGATTCCCATTGATTTCAATTTTACTAGGGCTCCTTGGTGCCACACTCGGTCAAATGCTGCCTTGATGTCAAGGGCAGTCACTCTCACCTCACCTCTGGAATTCAGCTCTTTTATCCATGTTGGGACCAAGGCTGTAATAAGGTCTGGAGCCGAGTGGTCCTGGAGGAACCCAAACTGAGCATCGATGAGTAGGTTATTGGTGAGTAAGTGCCGCTTGATAGCACTGTCGACGACACCTTCCACCACTTTGCTGATGATTGAGAGTAGACTGATGGGGCGGTAATTGGCCGGATTGGATTTGTCCTGCTTTTGTGGACAGGACATACCTGGGCAATGTGAAATATTAGATATGATAAACATAGTGAGAGAGAAAGTATTAAGGGGATTAGCATTTTTGAAAGTGGATAAATCACCAGGGCCGGATGAAATGTATCCCAGGCTGTTAAAAGAAACCAGGGTGGAAATAGCTGAGGCTTTAACAATCATTTTCCAAACTTCAATGGATACAGGCATAGTGCCGGAGGATTGGAGAACTGCTAACGTTGTACCGTTGTTTGAAAAGGGAGCGAAGGATAGACCGAGTAATTACAGGCCAATCAGCCTAACCTCGGTGGTGGGCAAATTATTGGAATCAATTCTGAGGGACAGGATGAACTGTCACTTGGAAAGTC
Source organism: Heptranchias perlo (assembly GCF_035084215.1). Classification (NCBI taxonomy): domain Eukaryota; kingdom Metazoa; phylum Chordata; class Chondrichthyes; order Hexanchiformes; family Hexanchidae; genus Heptranchias; species Heptranchias perlo. Next base: position 94,806,128 of record NC_090326.1, read on the forward strand.
ACGGACTGATCAAGAACAGTCAGCACGGATTTGTTAAGGGGAGGTCGTGTCTGACTATCTTGATTGAATTTTTCGAGGAGGTGACAAGGAGGATCAATGAGGGTAAAGCAATTGATGTAGTCCACATGGATTTTAGCAAGGCTTTTGACAAGGTCCCACATGGCAGATTGGTCAAAGAAGGCCCATAGGATCCAAGGGAATGTGGCAAATTGGATCCAAAATTGGCTCAGTGGCAGGAAGCAAAGAATAATGGTTGACGGGTGTTTTTGCGACTGGAAGGCTGTTTCCAGTGGGGTACTGCAGGGCTTGGTACTAGGTCCTTTGCTTTTTGTGGTGTACATTAATGATTTGGACTTAAAGGTAGGGAGCATGATTAAGAAATTTGCAGATGATGCAAAAATTATCCGTGTGGTTGATAGTAAGTCGGAAAGCTGTAGATTGCAGGAAGATATCAATGGACTGGTCAGATGGGCATAAAAGTGGCAAATGGTGTTCAATCCGGAGAAGTGTGAGGTAATACATTTGGGAAGAGCAAACAAGGCAAGGAATACACAATAAATGGGAGGATACTGAGAGGTGTGGAGGAAGTGAGGGACCTTGGAGTGCATGTCCACAGATCCCTGAAGGTAGCAGGACAGGTAGATAAGGTGGTTAAGAAGGCATATGGAATGCTTTCCTTTATTAGCCAAGGCATAGAATATAAAAGCAGGGATGTTATGCTGGAAATGTGTAAAACACTAGTCAAGCCACAGCTCGAGTACTGCGCACAGTTTTGGTCACCACATTACAGGAAGGATGTAATTACACTAGAGAGAGCGCAGAGGAGATTTACGAGGATGTTGCCAGGACTGGAGAATTTTAGCTATGACGACAGATTGGATAGGCTGGGGTTGTTTTCCTTGGAACAGAGGAGGCTGAGGGGGGATTTGATTGAGGTGTACAAAATTATGAAAGGCCTAGATAGAGCGGATAGGAAGGATCTATTTCCCTTAGCGGAGGGGTGAATAACCAGGTGGCATAGATTTAAAGTGATTGATAGAAGGATTAGAATGGAAATTAGGATTTTTTTTTCCACTCAGAGGGTGGTGGGGGTCTGGAACCCACTGCCTGAGAGGGTGGTAGAGGCAGAAACCCTCAACTCATTTAAAAAATACCTGGATGTGAACCTGAAGAGCCTTGACCTGCAGGGCTATGGACCAAATGCGGGAAAGTGGGATTAGATTGGGTGGCTCGTTTCTCAGCCGGCGCAGACACGATGGGCTAAATGGCCTCCTTCTGTGTCGTAAATTTTCTATGATTCTACGGTCCGTAGCCCTGCAAGTCACGGCACTTCCGGTGCATATCCAGTTACTTTTTAAAATGAGTTGAGGGTTTCTGCCTCTACCACCCTCTCAGGCAGTGAGTTCCAGACCCCTACGATCCTGAGTGAGAAAATGTTTCCTCAGCTCCCCTCTAATCCTTCTACCAATCACTTTAAATCTATGCCCCCTGGTTATTGATCTCTCTGCTAAGTGAAATAGGTCCTTCCTATCCACTCTATCTAGGCCCCTCATAATTTTGTACACCTCAATTAAATCACCCCTCAGCCTCCTCTGTTCCAAAGAAAACAACCCCAGCCTATCTAATCTTTCCTCATAGATAAACTTCTCCAGTTCTGGCAAGATCCTCGTAAATCTCCTCTGTACCCTCTCTCATGCAATTACATCCTTCCTGTAATGTAGTGACCAGAACTGTACACAGTACACAAGCTGTGGCCTAACCAGTGTTTTATACAGTTCCAGCATAACCTCCCTGCTCTTATATTCGATGCCTCAGCTAATAAAGGAAAGTATTCCATATGCCTTCTTAACCGCCTTATCTACCTGTCCTGCTACCTTCAGGGATCTGTGGACATGCACTCCAAGGTCCCTCACTTCCTCTACACCTTTCAGTATCCTCCCATTTATTGTGTACTCCCTTGCCATGTTCGCCCTCCTCAAATGCATTACATCACACTTCTCTGGATTGAATTCCATTTGCCACTTTTCTCCCCACCTGACCAGTGCATTGATATTTTCCTGCAGTCTACAGCTTTCCTCCTCACTATCAACCACACGGCCAATTTTTGTATCATCTGCAAACTTCTTAATCATGCCCTCTACATTTAAGTCCAAATCATTAATATATATCACAAAAAGCAAGGGACCTTGCTAAAATCCATGTAGCCTACATCAAATGCACTACCGTCATCGTCCCTCCATGTTACCTCCTCAAAAAATTCAAGTTAGTCAGACACGACCTTCCCTTAACAAATCCATGCTGACTGTCTTTGATTATTCCGTGCCTTTCTAAGTGACGGTTTATCCTGTCCCTCAGAATTGATTCCAATAATTTGCCCACCACCGAGGTTAGACTGACTGGCTTGTAATTACTCAGTCAATCCCTCGCTCCCTTTTCAAACAACGCTACAATGCTAGCAGTCCTCCCATCCTCCAGCACCACGCCTGTATCCAGTGAGGATTGGAAAATGATGGTCAGAGCCTCTGCTATTTCCTCCCTTACTTCTTTTAACAGCCCTGGTGATTTATCTACCTACAAAAATGCTAATCCCCTTACTACCTCTCTCACTATGTTTATCCCATCCAATATTTCGCACTCCTTCTCCTTAACTACAATGTCTGCAACGTCCCTCTTTTGTGAATACAAACATAAAGTATTCATTAAGAACCATACCAACATCTTCCACTCCACACATAGGTTACTTTTTTGGTCTCTAATAGGCCCTACTCTTTCCTTAGTTATCCTTAATGTATTTATAAAACGTCTTTGGGTTTTCCTTGATTTTACTTGCCAATATTTTTTCATGCCCTCTCTTTGCTTTCCTAATTTCCTTTCTAATTTTACCCCTGCACTTTTTATACTCTTTTAGGCTTTCTATAGTATTGAGTTCTCGATTTCTAACATAAGCTTCCTTTTCTGCCTGATCTTACCCTGTATGCTCCTTGACATCCAAGGGGCTCCAGATTTGGCAGTCCCTCCCTTTTTCTTTGTGGGAACATGTTTACTTTGCACCCCTTGAATCTTCCCCTTGAATGCCTCCCACTGCTTGACACTGATTCAGCTTCAAGTAGCTGTTTCCAGTCCACTTTTGCTAAATCACTTCTTAGCTTAGCAAAATTGTCCTTCAGCCAAATGAGAACTTTTACTCCTGTTCTATCTTTGTCCTTTTCCATAACTATGCTAAAACTAACTGAATTATGATCACTACCACCAAAATGCTCTCCCACCGATACTCCTTCCATCTGCCCAGCCTCATTTCCTAAAACTAAATCCAGAACTGTCCCCTCTCTGTTGGGCTTGCTATGTACTGGCTAAAAAAGTTCTCCTGAATGCAATTTAAGAATTTTGCGCCCTCTATACACTTCATACTGTTTGTGTCCCAGTTACTATTAGGGTAGTTGAAATCCCCTATTATTTCCCATCTCAGAAATTTGCCTACATATTTGCTCTTCTATCTTCTATCTGACTGTTTGGGGGGTACATTCCCAATATTGTGACTGCCCCTTTTTTGTTCCTTAGCTCAACCCATATGGTCTCATTTGATGATACTTCTAATATACCATCCCTCCTCAAAGCTGTCATTGTTTCTTTAACCAAAATTGCCACCCCCCTCCTTTTTTATCCCCTTCTCTATCTTGTCTGAATACCCTGTAACCAGGAACGTTGAGCTGCCATTCCTGCCCCTCTTTAAGCCATGTTTCTGTAATAGCTAGGATATCATACTGCATATCTCTCTGTGCCCTCATCTGTGTTAGAAGGCAGTATCATATTTGGTGGTGGTTGTTTGTGGGGGGCGGGGTGGTGCTGGTAACATGATGATATAAACTACAAGGCAAAGCTTTGTATAAAAATATCACCTCAACCCCCTGAGGTACTACTGCCTTGAACAAACTCCAATGTGTGTTTTTCTTTGTAACTTATACAAATTAAGAATGTTGCAACATTGGCATTTTTTGCCAGCAGGGTGTCAGGGCTGACAGTGACATAAGTTCCCCTGATCAAATCAAGTGATTTGATAAATAGTTATGTTGTGCCATGTAAATGTGACAAGCAGTGATTTTGAGATTTATTTTAACAAATTATATTAGGGAATGTCATAGTTTATATATGTTACAATAGTGCATACAAAACAACTGAAATGACTTACTTTAATTGTGTAGCAAACTGCAAAAACGAATTCCTTTTTCACATAAAAAGCAAGAATTATCAAAAATGACAAAAAACTCAACAAAAAACTCAACAAAAAACATACGCAAATGTTCACATTAAATGCTAAGAGGATGTAAAATTAGCTTGAATCCCAATAAACAGTTTAAATGTATGTCAATAGAAAAATCTAATATCTGCATCATTACAATATCTTTATTTCCTTATAAACAATCTTATCATCCTAAAGTATCACTGGAGCTGAAGGGGCAGGGCCCCTATGCGACATAATAAACAACCTTTCTAATGTCAATTTAGCCACTCCCTCCCCTACCTTTCCCAAAGTTATTCCTTTGCCTTGGTTAAGTATTTGAAAATAAAACTGTATAAAGCAAAAATGGTTTCAGTCCACAAATCTAGCAATCAATAACAATATTCCATCATTCTCAGTAAGCAACAATTCCACGTTTTTATAGGCCAGTAGTTTTTAACAAATCGAATGCTGCCTATGGCGAAATATCATTGTCACTGATTTACATTAAAAACCTAATTTAAGAGATATAGGCCCCGATTTTAACACTCCTTGCCTGGCGGAATCCAGCCGTGGGGCAGTTAAAATGAGGGGAACGACTTACGCAGTCATCCCGCTGCCTTCCAACTGGGTCACGATAGCACGGGAGCAGTGATGGCCTCCCCATCAGGCCAGACCTGTCGGGAGGGAGATTGGGGGCCAGAAAAGGCCAGGGCAGGTAAGTTTTTAATTATTATTTTAGGATTCCTTGTGGGCCACGAGGAGCAGAGGTACTCCTCCGGGTCCCACAAGGGAGCCTTTGGCCTCCCTTACTCTGGACCTCCCCTCCCCCGATCACCTTCACCCCACCGATCCCCCTCTTATCTGCGGGATTCATCCCAGGCAGTCAGATGCCTGGCTGCGGCCTCCTGCCTGCGATCCTCCACTCCCGCCGGTCAGCCAGATAGTGCATCTGGTCAGTTCGGGCTGGAATCCGAAGAAAGTTATGGTAATGAGGCCCCACCGTTAAGAACGGCCAGGCCTCCACGATCCTGGGCTCCCTAGGTGTGCCGCCTATTTAGGGGCTCACCAGCACTGTACCCACTCCCACTTTAAAATCAGGGCCACAGTAACCAAAGCCCACCAAACATGAAATGATAAAAATGTTTGAGCTTGAAATTGACAAGTTATTAAAGTTCCATACCAACACAACGATAAAGGAGAGAACGAACAAGTTCGATCTCAGTCTCAAGTTCAGCAAGACGGAAGTGTACGGTCTGGTTGTGCAAGACTGATTTGTCAAAAATTTTACGCTGGCGTGTATACTCGATTGTTTCTTGTATGATGTTCTGCATTGGAACCAATGCTGCAAAGAAAGAAATACCAACATTTTTACACAACTGTTAATATTGTGGAGTGTGATTGGTAATGCAGTGATACCGCATATTGGAACCTCAACACGTGGTGTGAAGGATCTGCAGAGCCTGCTCTGACTCTGAGGTCCAACTTACATTATATACACCAGCTAGCTCAATAAGATGTTTCATTCCCCTTAATCATTTTCCATTTGATCATCCTTATTAACTTCACTTTTTGTTGCCAACTGATAATCAATGGGTTCTTTACTAATTAGGGTCATTGAATGACTATTTTGGCCTTTCCAAGTATTTTTAAGCAGTAAGGTAGGATTCATTACCCCGTCCTCAAAGACCCCACCCTCGACGCCTCTTGTCGTTGGATACTACTGCCCCATCTCTAGCCTCCCTTTCCTTCCAAAGTCCTTGAATGTGGTCTCACCTACCAAATGCATATCCATCTCTTCTGCAACTCTGTTTGAATCTGTCCAATCAGGATTCCATAACTACCACATCACCAAAACGGTCCTTGCCAAAGTCATGAATGACATTCTCTGTGATTGTGCTGCATTATCCCTCCACGATCTCTCTGCAGTCGACCACACCATCATCCTGCAATGCCTCTCTTCCATTGTCTACCTCGATAAGACTGCCCTTACTTTGTTTCGCACTTACCTTTCCGATCATAGCCAGAGCATCCATTGCAATGGCTTCTCTACCTGTCCTACACTATTACCTCTGGAGTCCCGGAAGAATCTATCCTTGGTCCCCTCCTCTTCATCTACATGCTCTGCCTGGTGACATCGTCCACAGTCACGTAAGCTGACAACACCCAGCTCTATCTCTCCATCACCTCACTCGACCCCTCCACTGCCTCTATGTCAGGCTGCTTATCCAACATCAAGTCTTGGATGAGCCACAATTTCCTCCAGTTAAACATTGGAAAGACTGAAGCCGTTGGGCTCAATATTAGCAGGGCAGTGGGTTCGCAGCGGGGGGTCGACTGGGCGCGTGCGTAATGCACCCGGTGAAATCAGTGCGCTCCGCACGGAATCGCAGGCTAATTGGAGCCACTTACCTTTGCTTCCGGGTTTCCCGCTGGTAAGCTGCGCGGCGGGCGGACTGCGCATGCGCAGCAAGGTCTGTCAGCTGGAGGAGCCCTATTTAAAGGGGCAGTCCTCCACTGACCGATGCTGCAGAAAATAGGAAAAATTACAGCATGGAGCAGCCCCGGGGGAAGGCTGCTCCCAGGTTTAATGATGCCTCACTCCAGGTATCATTGGATGGGGTGAGGAGGAGGGGGAGGACAGAGCTCTTCCACCCGGCGGGCGGGAGGAAGCGGCCTGCCTCTGCCACCAAGAAGGCCTGGCTCGAGGTGGCAGAGGAGGTCACCAGCACCACCAACATATCGCGCACCTGCATACAGTGCAGGAGGCGCTTCAATTACCTAAGTAGGTCAGCCGAAGTGAGTACACTTACTCATTCCCCTCCCCTCCGTCTGCCACATCACCACCCTCACCCTACATCTCCTTCTGCACTGCCAACACTACTCCATCACATCACCCCTCACACCCACTCAAAGCTCATCCTCATCTTACCTGCACTTACTCACCTCGCCAGTACTCATCCCGCCACTACCACTCAACCCAATCCTCATACAATCTCATGGCTCTATCTCATACTCACCCTCTCATGCATCTCTTTCACGGTCAGCCTCACGCAACCTGTCACTACCTGTGCTGCAGCCACAGGGCATGCATCACATATGTGCAGTAAGAAGCGTAAGGAAAACGTGTTGTGAGCATGAAGGGGATGCACAAGGGTGTTTGAGGGTTTGTCATGGTGTTTACCTATATTTAATTTCTGATGAACTCACATAACATATTATATTGTTACCACTACTGCCACGTCTTTGCGAATCTTGTCTGGTTTGTGCAATAATACCCTTTCCTGAGGATCACTATGAAGACCCACAACTGATGCCACCCATTGTGTCACTGCAGAGTGGGTGTCGGTGTATTTGCAGGGCTCTTTTGTGCAGACGACTGAGAGACGTCGGTGATGTCCCCGGTGGCACCCTGGAAGGATGCGGAGGAGAAGTTGTTGAGGGCAGTGGTGACTTTGACAGCAACAGGTAAGAAGATGGTGCTCGGGCCAACCGGGAGCAGCTGCTCAGAGAGGTCCAGGAAGCTGAGCCTCGGTCTGTAGACCGTGTGGCGAGGGTAGTGCCCTCTGCGACACATCTCTCTCTGCGGTTGCTCTCCCTCCTGCTGTGTAGGTGGATGCGTCACCGCACTCTGTTGTGGAGCTCCACGTGTCAGAGGTGGACGGCGTGGCCAGCGAGGCTGGTGATGCTGTTTGCCCTCCAAGGATGTCATGACTGCAGCTACGGCGGCCCCCATCCGGAAGATGTACATTTGAGGGGGTCCGCAAGGTAGGTAAATGTGTCTGGACACCGGGGTAAGTGTGCAAGTTTGTGAATTTTATTGTTAGGGGGAGGGTGGTGGAGGCCAAACTTTGTCCAAAGTGACAGAGTGGCCTCCTGCAATGAGCGAGGGTCTCCCCCCCACTCCCCAACCCGTCAAATGGACCTTTGCAGCTGCCACAGACTGATGGCTGCAACACGTCCATTTGAACTGGGAGTGTTTCCCCCAGTACGGGAAACCATCCCAGTTAATTTCAAAATCCCAGCCCTCCTAAAATATCAGGTCAATCAGGTCTGTAAACGACGTGAAGTACCTGTTTAAGTACTTTAAGTGGCACCCCGCCAGCTTTAATTGCCGGCGGGAATCCCACATGCGGGGGCTGCGCGCGCATGTCAGTGCGTCACTGGGGAACCTGGAAGTGGGCGGGTTGGAGCCGGGCTCCAGACCCATCCCGGATTTTCGCAACCCCCCCGCCACGAACGCACCCGATTGCGGGTGCGAAAATCGAGCCCATTGTCTTTAGCCTCCACCACCACCTCTGTACCAATTTCATCTCCCTCCCTGGCCAGAGTCAAAGAATGAACCAGACTGTTCACAATCTTCGTGTTCTATTTGGCTTCAAGCTGACCTTCCAAACTCTCATCCTCGTCATCACAAAGACCACCTAATTCAACTTCTATAACAGCATAAGCTCTTTGGGACATCCTTAGGTCATGAAAGGCATTGACCTGGATTTTGCTCTAAAAATAACGGCGAGCCTAACAGCGCTCACCCTTATTTCAGTGCAAATCGGACAGCAACTTCCGGCGACCGCACATGCGCATTTAAACGCGGAAATCTGGAAGCTGCTGTCCAAGATGCCCTGCTCGTCCAGAAGCTACACGGGGAGGAGATCTTGCCAGCTCACTCACCATTAAAATGATTGCAACAATGTGAAGTTCCTCTACTGCCCTGATGGAAACAAAGTAATCATGCCAGAAAAAGTAACACCAAGTTTTTTTTTAAGTCTAAGCAAACTTTTAACAGCGTGGTAATTCTTAATGACTGCCAAACAACCTCTCTGGCACTGAAAGTTAACTTTAACAAGTGTGGAGTCTCATTCCTTCACATTTTAATTGTTCTTGGATATTTAAAAAAAAAATGTTTTTTTACTTTTTCTTTGTCTCTTAATTCAGTATTTCTTACCCTCTTTTTATTTTTCTTTATGTAATTGATTTGACACTGAATTTACTATTCTAACTTATACTTCCTGGTTCTGTGTCTGTGCTGCTTCTTAATATGCTTCAGTCTCATTGGTTAAGGGAATAGACAGCACCTTGCCCCTTTCACACAGCTCATAGATACCCGGGAGAGGGCACCGCGCTGGATTGAGGACCTGATAAGAGGAACTTGTAGTGCAAAACCCCATGAAAAGTCTATGGGCAAGTCCAATTCCAATGAGCAGCAGGCGATGTTCGTTCGCCGCTCAGAGCAAAATCTAGCCCATTATATAGATTCAAGTCCTTTCTTTCTTTTGCTGCCTAGAGGGTCTGTTGAGGTTAATATTTTCTCTTTATTTCACTTTTTTATTACTCCATCTAGGTTCATGCCTGCTTAGCAAGAGACTTGCTGTATTTAGGTATGTAAGGTATGTACTTGTCCTGCATGCTCAAAATTATGCCTTTACAGATGTTCCACTTTTTCTCAACTGCAGCATCCCTCAATCAATTTGCTTTAGTTGTTCTTTCATTGCTTTGAAACAAACTTTTTTTAAAAAGTTATATACTGAGCTCCTAGATTTTGCTTTCTTGAGTCTCTTGGTAGCTAATAAAAGAGTGTTCTGGTTCCAACCAACTTGGCTCATGTACAGCAAAATTACTTACCTCCTGCAACTCCCCACATGCGCTCCTCTTGGAATTGCAACATCTGATAGGTGAAGCCCATTCCTTCGTCCCCAATGAGATATTTTCTTGGAACCCTGACGTCTTCAAAAAAGATCTGTGCTGTATCTGATGACCTCATGCCCAACTTATCAATCTTTTTAGCCACATGGATTCCTGAAAATATAATATACATGATTAATTTGGAATAATTAATTATTCTAACAGCACTTTGAATCAAATTTCCTTTTCTCAACATTAAGATTTTTTTTATAAATACACACAATGGAAAGAGGGTGCTGGAGGCTAGTCCACCTTCAGTCTATAATAGGTTGTGGGTTCTAAGCCTCTCTACAAACTTAAGCACATAACCTAGGCTAACATTTCAGTGCTGTGCTGAGGGAATGCTACAGTCTTTTGACTGTCAGGCCTCATCTGCCTGCTCAGTTGGACTATTTGAACAACAAGGAGCACAGTCAATGCTCTGGCCACTCACAGGTAGTGAGTGGTATGGCATGGTGTGACAGGGAAAAGAGCTATCAGCGGCTGCAGGCTGCATTTGGTGTGGGTCTGCAGGGGAAAACGTGGCCTTCAGAGGCTTCCTTCCCTTCCTCTCCCCAATCACTCAGGCACCTTCCCACCCTTCATTCCTTTTGTATCCCTATCCCGTTACCTTTCCACCATCTCCTCTCCTTCCTATCACCACCTCATTCTCATCACTATCCCTACCCCTTCTCCTTTGAACTACTTGATTAAGCCTTGTATCCTCCCATCCTTCTTGCTCTACTGTCGCTCTCCTCACCCTAACCTTTCATCCCCTATCTCACGCACTCCCTCCAGGATAGAAATGATGGGAATAAGTGAGGGAGGCTATAGCTCCTCCCTCACTTATTCCCATCATTTCTATCTGTTTCCTTCAAAGAAGCTTTGTTTGCTCAACTGACTTGATTTTTACTAAATCAAATGAGAACAAGGAAAGAAACTGTCTGTCTTTCTCTCTATCTCATAGATGTAAGGAATTAGCAATTATATTTCCCAACTGTCAGCAAAACATAGGTGGATAATTAGTTGGCTTCAAAATTCAACTTTTTTTTTTCAAAATTGAACTATTAATATGGTCTCTCTCTCTCTACTTCCCTCTTGCTCTTTTCTTCTCTCTATCCCCAGTCTCTCTCTTTCTCTTTCCCTCACCCCTTAATATAACACACTTTCTGAAGTTCATAGAACTCAACACAAAAGCTTCTAAAGTTGAAAACCAGAAAGCTAGAAACTGAAGAAAATGTTCTATCAGCACAGCTGACTAAGCAATACTGATACATCTGTGGAAATTAGGTACAATGCACATGCTCAGGCTGCACAAACCAAATTCAGATCACAGGGTTACAGCTTTGGGCAAAAATATCAAATCCAAGTCCAAGCTTTGGGAGAGGCTAAAGCCTTTAAGTAAAAACTTAAATGAAAGCATTAAAAGACAATTCAGTGGATACATTTAACGACATTGTGAAATATGTAATTTTTTGAATTATTTATTTTGAGCATTAGAAATTTTAGTTGCTGAGAAAAAAATGGCAGATGAAAAATATTCTCAGAAAACATTTTGGGTGCTTTATGGCCACATTTGCAATCTCAGGGTAATTTATTTTCACTATAAAATAGCAGCTATTCCTTATCACATAGGGTGACACTTTTTACTATTGAAAACACCTGTACCACCTACAGGAAAAACAGGTGCTTCAAGTACCTATAATGAATTTTCAATAAAACACACCTCACATCTCCCAATATCCCCACCATCACAGAAGCCAGTCTTCAGCCAATTCGATTCACTCCACGTGATATCAACAAACGGCTGAGTGCACTGGATACAGCAAAGGCTATGGGCCCTGACAACATCCCGGCTGCAGTGCTGAAGTCTTGTGCTCCAGAATTAGCTGCGCCTCTAGCCAAACTGTTCCAGTACAGCTACAACACTGGCATCTTCCCGACAATGTGGAAAATTGCCCAGGTATGTCGTGTCCACAAAAAGCAGGACAAATCCAATCCGGCCAATTATCGCCACTTCAGTCTACTCTCAATCAATAGCAAAGTGATGAAGGTGTCGTCGACAGTGCTATCAAGCGGCACTTACTCACCAATAACCTGCTCACCGATGCTCAGTTTGGGTTCCGCCAGGACCACTCGGCTCCAGAACTCATTACAGCGTTGGTCCAAACATGGACAAAAGAGCTGAATTCCAGAGGTGAGGTGAGAGTGACTGCCCTTGACAACAAGGCAGCATTTGACCGAGTGTGGCACCAAGAAGCCCTAGTAAAACTGAAGTCAATGGGAATCAGGGGGAAAACTCTCCAGTGGGTGGAGTCATACCTAGCACAAAGTAAAACGGCAGTGGTTGTTGGAGGCCAATCATCTCAGCCCCAGGACATTGCTGCAGGTGTTCCTCAGGGCAGTGTCCTGGGCACAACCATCTTCAGCTGCTTCATCAATGACCTTCCCTCCATCATAAGGTCAGAAATGGGGATGTTCGCTGATGATTGCACAGTGTTCAGTTCCATTCACAACCCCTCAAATAACGAAGCAGTCCGAGCCCGCATGCAGCAAGACCTGGTCAACATCCAGGCTTGGGCTCGTAAGTGGCAAGTAACATTCGTGCCAGACAAGTGCCAGGAAATGACCATCTCCAACAAGAGAGAGTCTAACCACCTCCCCATGACATTCAACGGCATTACCATCGCCGAATCCCCCACCATCAACATCCTGGGGGTCACCATTGACCAGAAACTTAACTGGACCAGCCATATAAATACTGTGGCTACAAGAGCAGGTCAGAGGATGGGTATTCTGTGGCGAGTGACTCACCTCCTGAGTCCCCAAAGCCTTTCCACCATCTACAAGGCACAAGTCAGGAGTGTGATGGAATACTCTCCACTTGCCTGGATGAGTGCAGCTCCAACAACACTCAAGAAGCTCGACACCATCCAGCACAAAGCAGCCCACTTGATTGGCACCCCATCCACCACCCTAAACATTGACTCCCTTCACCATCGGCGCACAGTGGCTGCAGTGTGTACCATCCACAGGATGCACTGCAGCAACATGCCAGGGCTTCTTCGACAGCACCTCCCAAACCCGCGACCTCTACCACCTAGAAGGACAAGAGCAGCAGCCACATGGGAACAATACCACCTGCACGTTCCCCTCCAGGTAACATACCATCCCGACTTGGAAATATATCGCCGTTCCTTCATCATCGCTGGGTCAAAATCCTGGAACTCCCTTCCTAACAGCACTGCGGGAGAACCTTCACCACACGGACTGCAGCAGTTCAAGAAGGCAGCTCAGCACCACCTTCTCAAGGGCAATTAGGGATGGACAATAAATGCTGGCCTCGCCAGCGACGCCCACATCCCATGAACGAATAAAAGAAACATACTGCAATTAATATATAGTAGATGGTTGAAATCTACCAAAATTCAGCAATTAAGGGACGTCAAGTCTCAATCATGGAGGAGGCTGAATTCATATTTAATGTATGGGAGTCTAATGCTTCACAGATTTCCTCATATCTATTTTTTTGATAGCAGCAGATAGGACAGTAGGACCTCCACAAACTTCTCATCTCAGCCTATATTTTATGTTCACTCTAATTCTTACCTGGTAATTTCATGGGCAGACATATGAGAGACTTGTTTCTATGAACATGCCCATCAGCAGTGTTTGCAAAAAGACACATCCAGTCAGCTTGACAACCATTAGTTATCCACATTTTCCCTCCATTTATTATATAGTCATCTCCATTCTTGACAGCTTTGGTCTTGATGTCTGCAAAGATGAATATTTTTTTTCCAAGATGTAAAACATAACACATACAAAACATAGTGATGCAAAACTTTTTGTGAATTCCAAATGTTCCTTTTAGCTTTAACCTTTTCTCCATGACTGAAAGAAACAAAAACACCAGCCAGATCTCAATAGGTGGCTCTCTAGAAATTCTGGAGTTGGCAGCAAAACTGTTAATCCTATGTCCAATTCTGTGTTGTACAAGGATGTATGAAGCTATTAGTTCCACCTAATTAAAATATAACTTTGTAATTAAATCTGAGAGTATTGGAAGCAATATCTGCTTATTAGGATTAATGCAGTGATTTACATATAGCCACAAGTGGTTTGTGATTCAGTGCTTTTATGGGGTGGTCTTTGTTCTGACCAAAACATTTTGTTTTAGTATAAATCTTGGCTACTGACAGTCCAGGAAGTTCCTGTCTCACTGTTCCAACAGTTATTGTTTATTTTCACCTAATGTACCATGAAACTGAAAATAGCACTAATATTACAGTAATAAATCTACTGTTTACATAGATCTACTGCAGTCTGGATCTACTGCAGCTTTACTATTGTTATATTTTGCTTCGATAAGGTTAATTTATGTTTTAAATAGGATCCTGAAGCGATTTTAACCTCTGGCCGTGCAGGAGGTGCACAGTAAAATCTGGCGGAAGCAGGAGCATGGCCAGAAGAGGCTCAGGTAAGTTTGAATTCTTTAATTTTTCATGGTTTTCTTGAGGGATCAGGAAGAGCAGGAGTGCTCCTCTGGGCCCCACAAGCAACCCTTCCCTGATCATGGTTCCCACCCATCCCCCCACCGACTGCGATCCTGTCTGGTCCCCCCATTGCTCACTTACCTCAGTGCCAAGGACCGTTCCCTTGGGTCCCAGCGGTGGCCTCCTGTTGCGTGAAATCTTGCTTTTGCACACCGACCAGGAGTTGGCTCCCCAACAAGGAGGAGTTAATATGGCCAGGGCCTTACGCCGGTGCTGTCATGGGAGCTTCCCACCTACCCCGGGCCTCACAAGCCGTACTCACCCCCAAATTAAAATCAGAGCTTAAGTTTCAAATCTCCATCTACCTTGTTTTTGTACACAGCATTTTCACTTTGTTGAACTGAAAGCCCACACTTGTATCATTTTTGTATATCAGATTAGGAAAAGAACTGCCGTATGAGTATAAGTGTCAAAAATCTCCAGAGCTGAACAATGTCTGGATGATCAAATTGTTCAGAGGTTTAACATCAGTTACATCTGGGATAAATGAGTTTCAATGCTCTAAAATTTACTGCAATATGTAGAGGTGATATTCACATTTATGCTTCAGGTGCTATGAGCTGCTATCAGCAGTTTGTGGCCATCAGTTCCTCAAACCCCGATTTCCCTATCTTCCTCCTATTCTCTTTGACCATTTTTAATTTAACTTTAATTTTACTTTTTTTCTGTGCAACACTTTTTTTCTTAATGTGGGGTTCAAAACCCCTTTAACAAAAGACATTTGAAGGAAAGGGTTAACTGTACCCCTTTTAAGCAAAGACATTTGAAAACCTGCAAACACAGTAATGTGGTAAACTGTTCTCGCAAATCCTGTTTTTCCCTCACTGGCGCTGATGGCATTGGAGAAGTATGAGTTTCGGGATCGAAGATATTGTACTGCGGATAGATATCTAGATTGTTAAATATATAAGCTAGATGGGTCATATTGAGCTTAAACTGTTGTCAGGTTTTCAAAACACTTAGGCTTTTGGAAGCACAAGCTTTTCAACACAACAGGGGGTAATGTAAGAAAAGGCAACAAGGACATACATCAAAGGTTTCGGATCAGGAAAGCAAAGATCGGTGTGAAAAAAGCAGGGGTCTCTCATTCCAATCTGGTAATCTGTTCAAAAGAACTGGGATTTGTAAAACATCAAACAGTGTTGCACCCAGCATATGGTCAAATAACATAAGGAATGGATTTGATGCCATTGGAGCAATCAAAATTGGACACGCAAGGACCATTAAGACTGTCTGGGTATAGAAATGTGAGGAGCCTTTTACAACCCATCGTTCAAACACGTGGTCTTTTCTACATCAAAGGGTCTCCAGCCACATGATCAAAGTCTAAACTGTCAATCACTGAGCTATGTTAATGATTGAGGCATAGCAACAGGGAGTGATTGGACAAAAAGAATGACCCTCCCCAATCCTACGTCCTATTGGTAAAAAACAATACAAAAAGAAGACTTTGAGAGAAGAAGGCTCTCTCTCCTCTTCCCTCCCCTTCTGCTCACCACCCGGCAGTCACAAGAAACACACACTGCAGTTGAACATCACACAAGAAGAGGACCTTGAGGACTGAAGAGCTGATCAACCTTCAGGCCCGATGAGCAAAATCCTTGGTTTAAAGGTTGTATATGTATTAATGATTTGCCTGATGTGTAGATGAATTGTTAAGTCATTACATAATAATGTTGCAAATTATTAAATATATAGCAGGATTTTATAAAGGAAAGTCATACATATGGTTTGATTTTGCTTCATGAATGCTCGTATGAATTATATAATTAAATAATTAATTTTGATTGACAAAACTTCCTTGAATGAGGGTGAGTGTCCTTGCTTGTCCAGGGTCCAAGAATCACAAATAATAAGGAATTCCCAACATTACTTAAGTTTAAAATCTTTCACTATATTTATATGTTTCTATATCCTGATTCCACTTTTCATTCTAGAGGTGGGCAACTACTTGAAGCTCCAATATGCACCCAATGGCAAATCCAGATTCAAAAAACTTCCATGGTCCCAATTTAGAAGCAACCAGTGTGACCACTATTGGGAAAACTGCATCAAAATGAGTAAGTGTTTGCCATTGACAAATAAACCTAATCATTGGTTCTGGGAACTCAACAGTACCCAGACAAGTAAGATTGTTTGTAGTACTGTAAGGTTGAATCTCCCCATGTGCTATCAAGTCTGATATTAATTAGCAAATTTGGAAATTGATATATTTGGTAGAGTTTCAAATACCAGCAACACTAATACATTTCAAAATATCAAATTTAGTCCTTATTCTACAATACCGTAAATAAATTTATCGAGTTGTTGTTACCGACTTGTGTTTCATATTTAGTTTACTAATAAATATATCTTACGTACTTGCGATATCAGATCCAGCTCCAACTTCACTGATTCCCAAACAGGCTACCATGTCCCCAGCAATGGTTGGTACGAGGAATTGACGTTTCAGTTCATCTGAGCCAAATCTGGGAAAGAAATGACACCAAATTTTGAAGATTGTTACTATTTTCTTACCCTTAGTCAACATTTTTATATAACTATATATGTGTAGAAGCTTGATGTATGCTAAATAAAAAAGGATTGGTGTGTTTTTCTGCAAGAAACAAGCAATGTAACTTTGGACTAGTTTTTACCCTGTTCATCAAGAATAAACTTGACGCTTTCATGTAATTTAACAAGAATAAATCTTCAGTAAAATGTTGAACATCCCGCTCTTTCTCTTTCACGGACACGCTTGTTGATAGAAGAAATCATCCAAAATGATTTCACCACTGAAATTCTTGGCCTCCCACTCTGCTGGCAGAAGTGTAGCAGGGCAGGACTTCCAGCTGTTCCTGCAGAGAGAGATGCTGATCCCACCTGAAATTCCGGGGTCAGCTCATTTGAATATTGTTAGGCAAGACATAGACAAGAGTTCCCCCAGCAGTAGGGCATTTACACCCAGGAAGTCTCCAAAAATTCAAGAGAAGGACAAAAGAGGGCATAGATCAAGGTGCAATGTAACATTTAAAGGGTTGCAGCAAATTAAAGGCCTGGAGAAGACACAGAGGTGGCATCTGCAAAACAAAAACGAAACAAAACCAACAAAGCTCCCTGGGTGACTAAAGATATGGAGATTAAAATGAAACAGAAAAAGGAGGCTTATGATGAATGTAAGATTCATAATACAGTAGAGAACCAAGCTGAATACAGAAAGTACAGAGGAGATCTAAAAAAGGGAGAGTATGAGAATAAATTAGCGGCCAACATAAACGGGAACCCAAAAGTCTTCTATAAACATATAAATAGTAAAAAGGCAGTCAAAGGAAGTGTGGGACCGATTAGGGACAAAAAGGAGAGCTTCTCGTGGAAGCAGAAGGCATGGCTGAGGCACTAAACAAATACTTTACATCCGTCTTCACTAGAGAAGTGGATGCTGCCATTGTAGCAGTTAGAGATAGTAGCAATATTGGAAAGGATTAAAAAAAGATAAAGAGGTACTTAAAAGATTGGCAGTCCTCAAAGTAGAAAAGTCACCCAGTCCAAATGGGATGCATCCTAGGTTACTGAGGGAAGTAAGGGTGGAAATTACAGAGGTTCTGGCCACAATCTTCCAATCCTCCTTAGATATGGGGTGGTGCCAGAGGACTGGAGGATTGCAAATGTTATACCCCTGTTCAAAAAAGGGAGAGGGATAAACCCAGTAATTACAGTCAGCCAAACGTTGGTGGTAGGGAAACTTTTAGACACAATAATCCAGGACAAAATAAATTGGCACTTGGAAAAGTATGGGGGCATAAATGAAAATCAGCACAGATTTGTTAAAGGAAAATCGTGTTTGACCAACATGATTGAGTTCTTTGTTTAAGTAGTGGAGAGGGTTGATGAGGGTAGTGCGGTTGTTGATGACTATACGGACCTTCAAAAGGCATTTGATGAAGTACCTCATAATAGACTTGTTAGCAAAATTAAAGCCGATGGGATTAAAAGGACAGTGGCAGCATGGGTACAAAATTGGCTAGGGGACAGAAACCAGAGAGTAGTGGTGGACGGTTGTTTTACAGGTTGGAGAGAAGTACACAGTGGTGTTCCCAGGGGGTCACTGCTCTTTTTAATATATATTAATGACCTGGACTTGGGTATAGAGGATATAATTTCAAAGTTTGCAGATGATACGAAACTTGGAAATGTAGTAAACAATGTGGAGGATAGTAACAGACTTCAGGAGGACATAGACACATGGCAGATGAAATTTAATACAGAGAAGTGTAAAGTGATGCATTTTGGTAGCAAGAATGAGGAGAGGCAATATAAACTAAATGGTACAATTTTAAAAGGGGTGCAGGAACAGAGAGACCTGGGGGTGCACATACACAAATCTTTGAAGATGGCAGGACAAGTTGAGATGGCTGTTAAAAAAGCACATGGGATCCTGGACTTTATTAATAGAGGCATAGAGTACAAAAACAACAAAGTCATACTAAACCTTTATAAAACACTGATTAGGCCTCAGCTGGAGTAGTGTGTTCAATTCTGGGCACCACACTTTAGGAAGGATGTCAAGGCGTTAGAGAGGCTGCAGAAGACATTTACTAGAAAGGTGCCAGGAATGAGGGACTTCAGTTATGTGGAGAGATTGGAGAAGCTGGGGTTGTTCTCTTTAGAACAGAGATGGTTAAGAGGAGATTTGATAGAGGTGTTCAAAATCATGAACGGTTTTGATAGAGTAAATAAGGAGAAACAATTTCAAATGGCAGGAGGGTCGGTAACCAGAGGACAGGATTTAAGGTGATCAGCACAAGACCCAGAAACGACATGAGGAAACATTTTTTTTTACACGGTGAGTTGTAATGATCTGGAATGCACTGCTTGAAAGGGTGGTGGAAGCAGATTCAATAGTGACTTTCAAAAGGGAATTGGATAAATACTTGAAGGGAAAAAAATTGCAGAGCTATGGGACTAATTGGATAAGTTCTTTCAAAGAACCAGCACAAGCATAAAGGGCCGAAAGGCCCCCTCCCATGCTGTACCTACTATGATACTATGAAGAGGGCCTTAAACTTCACAGAGTGCAATTTGGATATACCAACGCGTGAAATAAGAATGAGAAGCAATGGCATTCTTGGCTCTGGAGGCAACAAACCTGCCAATGCAACTGCCTCTGTGACGTGGAAGGAGGTGACAGTGAGAGTCAGTGGTAGTTCCATAATCCCAACAACCCCCCTGCAATGGAAGAAGTTAATAACCTGACAGGGACAGCAACGGTAGATGACATGCCAACTAAGTGCTAGGACTACCTAGTGATGCCCTCAGGAAGAAAATACCATTCCTTGCCTTTAATTAATAGGAACTGCATTAGGAGGTGTCCCAGAAGATATATAGCTTCATCATCAGTGTCTCACATGAATTACCCACTTCACCAACCCCCACATCTTGCCATGCTGTTAGCTCTTTGAAGTTCACCTCCCACATCCAAGTGTCAGTACAGCTCCTTCCAATTCATTCCCACGCTTTGAAACTGGGACTCTCTTCAGATAAAACTACAAGACTGATGCCAGCATATCAAAGGTGCACCTCTCCAAAAAGAGCAGGGGGATTCTCCCCGGTGTCCTGGCCAATATTTATCCCTCAACCAACTTCACCAGATTATCTCGTCATTATCATATTGCTGTTTGTGGGACCTTGTGTGCAAATTGGCTGCTGTGTTTCCTACATTGTAACAGTGGTACACTTCAAAAGTACTTCATTGGCTGTAATGTGCTTTGGGACGTCCTGCAGCCGTGAAAGGTACTAAATAAATGCAAGTCTTTCTTTTTTCTTTGAGACAGAATGAGCTATTGTAAGTAGTCCAATGCAAGACAAAAATTTTAAAACCTTTCATGTCATTTTACGACAACAATTTGGACTACTCCACTGTATAGTAATCTACTCAGGTAAACAGTACCTGTATGAAGTTTCTTTTAAATGTATACATTAACACAATAGTAGGAAATATGAATGTGAACTTTGATTTAGATAACTTAATAATGTGCTTATTTTTTGCTACTGCATATTTTAGACTTAAATCATGAACACAAAATCAAATGGTGAAGGATAGGGAAACAAAAGTATACCACAGGTGAAGAATAGATTTTTTATCTTCGTTCATGGGATGTGGGCATCGCTGGCAAGGCCAGCATTTTATTGCCCATCCCTAATTGCCCTTGAGAAGGTGGTGGTGAGCCGCCTTCTTGAACCACTGCAGTCCATGCAGTGAAGGTTCTCCCACAGTGCTGATAGGTGGGGAGTTCCAGGATTTTGACCCAGCGATGATGAAGGAACGGCGATATATTTCCAAGTCGGGATAGTGTGTGACTTGGAGGGGAACGTGCAGGTGGTGTTGTTCCCATGTACCTGCTGCCCTTGTCCTTCTAGGTGGTAGAGGTCGCGGGTTTGGGAGGTGCTGTCGAAGAAGCCTTGGCGAGTTGCTGCAGTGCATCCTGTGGATGGTACACACTGCAGCCACGGTGCGCCGAGAGTGAATGTTTAGGGTGGTGGATGGGGTGCCAATCAAGAGGGCTGCTTTGTCCTGGATGGTGTCGAGCTTCTTGAGTGTTGTTGGAGCTGCACTCATCCAGGCAAGTGGAGAGTATTCCATCACACCTTGTGCCTTGTAGGTGGTGGAAAGGCTTTGGGGAGTCAGGAGGTTGAGTCACTCGCCGCAGAATACCCAGCCTCTGACCTGCTCTTGTAGCCACAGTATTTATGCAGCTGGTCCAGTTAAGTTTCTCGTCAATGGTGACCCCCCGGATGTTGATGCTGGGGGGATTTGGTGATGGTAATGCCGTTGAATGTCATGGGGAGGTGGTTAGACTCTCTCTTGTTGGAGATGGTCATTGCTTGGCCCTTGTCTGGCGTGACTGTTACTTGCCACTTATCACCCGAGCTTGGATGTTGTCCAGGTCTTGCTGCGTGCGGGCACGGACTGCTTCTTTATCTGAGGCGTTGCAAATGGAACTGAACACTGTGCAATCATCAGCGAACGTCCCTATTTCTGACCTTATGATGGAGGGAAGGTCATTGATGAAGAAGCTGAAGATGGAAGGGCCTAAGACACTGAGGAACTCCTGCAGCAATGTCCTGGGGCTGAGATGACTGGCCTCCAACAACCACTACCATCTTCCGTTGTGCTAGGTATGATTCCAGCCGCTGGAGAGTTTTCCCCCTGATTCCCATTGACTTCAATTTTACTAGGATTCCTTGATGCCACACTCAGTCAAATGCTGCCTTGATATCAAGGGCAGTCACTCTCACCTATTTTGAATTCAGCTCTTTTGTCCATGTTTGGGCCAAGGCTGTGATGAGGTCTGGAGGCGAGTTGTCCTGGCGGAACCCAAACTGAACATCGGTGAGCAGGTTATTGGTGAGTACGTGCCGCTTGATAGCACTGTCGATGACACCTTCCATCACTTTGCTGATGATTGAGAGTAGGCTGATGGGGCAGTAATTGGCTGGATTGGATTTGTCCTGCTTTTTGTGGACAAAATTCATGGCTTATGCTTAGCAGCATAAGCCATAAATAAATGATTAGGTACTCTCAAGGCGGAAGAGCTGGTGACTAAAAGTGAAGGTAAAAGCTTAAGAGACATGTTGCCAGCAGATAAGCCAAAGGAGGACAAGATATCCTTCAACACTGAAAGAAGGGAAAGAAAAAGAAAGAGACCAATAAGCAGCACATAATATGTATATTGCTAAACACTTCATGAAGTGCATCAGTACTCTGGATCTGATTCTAATAGTATCATATATCTTAATGTTGTCATTGCTCTTCAACCCTCAATGTTGCAATAACAAACCTTGATGACTAAAGAATGTACATTCTTCTAAAGTTTCTCTTATTAAAATTAGCTCCATTCTATTAATCAAATAATACACAGGCCCAGAATTTGCTGTCAAAGTAACAGTGAGGCTAATGGCACTCACTGTTATTTATGCACAAATTGCACAGAAACTTCAGACGAGGGCAGATGGGAGGTTAAATGTGAAAATCTGGAAGTTGCTGTCCGAGATGCACCACTCCACCGTTAGCTTCGCAAAAACTGCATCTTGCTGTCTGCCTCACCATTGAAATGCATTGAAGTTCCTGCATTTGCGTAGTAGATACAAACTAAACTCGCCACAAATAGTTAGGGCTTGTCTATTTCAGTCTAAGCACCCTTTTTAACTGTATGATATGTGTTAAAGATGCATAGAAAATTAACTATTACAAGTGTAGAGTCTTCTTCAGCTTTTAATTGTTGTTGTAGGAGATTTTTTTTACTTTTTCTTTCAGTTTCTATTTTCTCTCTCTCTTAATCCAATTTTTCTTTCCTTCTCTTTATCTCTCTTTCTGTACCTGATTCGACATTTAATTCTCTATTCTAACTTACAATTCCTGGTTCAGGCTCTGCACTGTTTATTTCACAATCCTTCAATCTAATCGGTTAAGGAGATACACAGCTGCTTGCCCTGTTCACGCAGATCCCAGATGCCCAGTCGAGGGCGCCGCAACATTTCCATCTCGCATTTCCAGCAACTTCCAGTGCAAGATTTCTTGGAAATTAAACGGGCATGGGCAAATCTAACTAACGGTGGGTGCGGTTCATTGACCAGCCACTGCAAATTCTGGACCATTATTAATTTTCGTTGCAAGATTTGAAGAAAAGGAAGAGCTATCATTTCATTTCATTCATTTTAGAAACAAGTGTTTTTTGCAAGGGTTATGGCCCGGGCTACCATGACAATTGAGTACTCAGCTGCTTGCCTTTATGACCAAAGGAGTGGAATTAGGAGCTGTCGATGTATGCAGAAAAGATTAAGTTTTGAATCCAGAAATCTAAGTAGTTGTCTTTTGTTAACAACTGCAGAGTTGAAAAATGTAAACTGAAAGTTGTCTGAAGCTCAGAAACAAAGCTGAAACACTTGCATTATTCTGCATTGTGAATAAATATGTGTTAACCTTTACTCTAGTATAGATCTGTACTGAACGACAAAATGGAATTAACCGCTGAACCAAATGCCTCATGTTTGCAAATTCACTGGCAGACCAGGCTTATGCAACAATTGGTGGCAGTAATGGGATCAGCTTGGTACATTCGTCCTCTAATCACTCACTGGTTGGTTTATAGTGTCATTACAATAGTGAACCACTGTAAAATAAGTGAGAAGTTTGGAGTTAATTTGTAAATGGAATTTCCACTAATTCAAAAAAAAACATTTTCCTTGGAAAAGCTACTTTGACTAAATCTCTGTTTTACAATATTTTGATAAGATTTGCTTTTTCAAGAAAGGCGGCTTCCTTTAAACGGATGGAAAATTTGTTGAAACAGGACTGTAATAGTGAAAACAGCAATAAATCTCATTTTATACAAGGAATACATCTGGAATTGAGATATCAAAAACATAATTAAACACTAACGCTGTGGAGATCTGATGAAGGAATTCACATAAATATTCATAGAATCATAGAAAATTACAGCACAAAAAAAAGGAGGCCTGTTGGCCCATCGTGTTCGTGCTGGCCAAAAAAGTACTATCTAGTTTAATCCCACTTTCCAGCACTTGGTCTGTAGCCCTGTAGGTTACGGCACTTCAAGTGCACATCCAAGCACTTTTTAAATGAGTTGAGGATTTCTGCCTCTCCCACCCTTTCAGGCAGTGAGTTCCAGACCCCCACCACTCTCAGGGTGAAAAAAATTCTCCTCAGCTCCCCTCGAATCCTTCTACCAATTACTTTAAATCTATGTCCCGTGGTCACTATCTATCCACCCTATCTAGTCCCGACATAATTTTATATATCTCAATTAAATCTCCCCTCAGCCTCCTTTGTTCCAAATAAAACATCCCCAGCCTATCCAATCTTTCCTAATAGCTAAAATTCTCCAGCCCTGGCAACATCCTCGTAAATCTCCTTTGTACCATCTCTAGTGCAATCACATCTGTGGTGACCAGAACTGTACCCAGTACTCAAGCTGTGGTCTAATCAATGTTTTACACAGTTCTAGCATAACCTTCCTGCTCTTATATTCTATGCCTCGGCTAATAAAGGAAAGTATCCTGTATGCCTTATTAACCACCCTTATCTACCTTCAGGGATCTGTGGACATGTACTCCAAGGTCCCTTTGTTCCACTACACCTCTCAGTATTCTCCCATTTATTGTGTACTCCTTTGCCTTGTTTGCCCTTCCCAAATGCATTAACTCACACTTCTCTGGATTGAATTCCATTTGCCACTTTTCTGCCCACCTGACCAGTCCATTGCTATCTTCCTGCAGTCTACAGCTTTCCTCCTCACTATCAACCACATGGCCAATTTTTGTATCATCGACAAACTTCTTGCTCAAGCCCCCCACATTCAAGTCCAAATCGTTAATATATACCACAAAAAGCAAGGGACCTAGTACTGAGCCTTGCGGAACCCCACAGGAAACAGCCTTCACGTCGCAAAAACATCCATCAACCATTACCCTTTGCTTCCTGCCACTGAGCCAATTTTGGATCCAACTAGCCACTTTCCCTTGGATCCCATGGGCTTTTACTTTTTTGACCAGTCTGCCATATGGGACCTTGTAAAAAGCCTTGCTAAAATCCATGTACATTATAGAGTCATAGAGTTATACAGCACGGATAGAGGCCCTTCGGCCCATCGTGTCCGCGCCGGCCATCAAGCCCTGTCTACTCTAATCCCATATTCCAGCATTTGGTCCGTAGCCTTGTATGCTATGGCATTTCAAGTGCTCATCCAAATGCTTCTTGAATGTTGTAAACAATTTTACAACACCAAGTTATAGTCCAGCAATTTTATTTTAAATTCACAAGCTTTCGGAGATTTTCTCCTTCCTCAGGCAAATGTTGAATTCTTGAATGTTGTGAGGGTTCTTGAATGTTGTGAGGGTTCCTGCCTCCACAACCCTTTCAGGCAGTGAGTTCCAGACTCCAACCACCCTCTGGGTGAAAAAGTTCTTTCTCAAATCCCCTCTAAACCTCCCGCCTTTTACCTTGAATCTATGTCCCCTTGTTATAGAACCCTCAACGAAGGGAAAAAGCTCCTTAGTATCCATCCTATCTGTGCCCCTCATAATTTTGTACACCTCAATCATGTCCCCCCTCAGCCTCCTCTGCTCCAAGGAAAACAAACCCAATCTTCCCAGTCTCTCTTCATAGCTGAAGCGCTCCAGCCCTGGTAACATCCTGGTGAATCTCCTCTGCACCCTCTCCAAAGCGATCACATCCTTCCTGTAGTGTGGCGACCAGAACTGCACACAGTACTCCAGCTGTGGCCTAACCAGTGTTTTATACAGCTCCATCATAACCTCCTTGCTCTTATATTCTATGCCTCGGCTAATAAAGGCAAGTATCCCATATGCCTTCTTTACCACCTTATCTACCTGTTCCGCCGCCTTCAGGGATCTGTGAACTTGCACACCAAGATCCCTCTGACCCTCTATCTTGCCTAGGGTCCTCCCATTCATTGTGTATTCCCTTGCCTTGTTAGTCCCTCCAAAGTCCATCACCTCGCACTTTTCCAGGTTAAATTCCATTTGCCACTGTTCCGCCCATCTGACCAACCCATCTATATTGTCCTGCAGACTGAGGCTATCCTCCTCGCTATTTACCACCCTACCAATTTTTGTATCATCAGCGAACTTACTGATCATACCTTTTACATTCATATCCAAGTCATTAATGTAGACCACAAACAGCAAGGGACCCAGCACCGATCCCTGTGGTACCCCACTGGCCACAGGCTTCCAGTCACAAAAACAACCTTCGACCATCACCCTCTGCCTTCTGCCACTAAGCCAGTTTTGTATCCAAAGTGCCAAGGCACCCTGGATTCCATGGGCTCGTACCTTCTTGACCAGTCTCCTGTGGGGGACTTTATCGAAGGCCTTACTGAAATCCATGTATACCACATCCACTGCGTTACCCTCATCCACACGCCTAGTCACCCCCTCAAAAAATTCAATCAAATTAGTCAGACATGATCTTCCCTTGACAAAGCCATGTTGACTATCCCTGATTAATCCTTGCTTCTCCAAGTGGAGACTAATTTTGTCCTTCAGAATTTTTTCCAATAATTTTCCTACCACTGATGTTAGGCTCACTGGCCTGTCGTTCCCCGGTTTTTCCCTACTCCCCTTCTTGAATAATGGTACTACATTAGCGGTTCTATCAAACGCGTTACCTTCATCGACCCTCCTTGTTACCTGCTCAAAAAATTAAATCAAGTCAGACACGACCTTCCCTTAACAAATCCATGCTGACTGTCCTTGATTAACCCATGCCTTTCTAAATGATGATTTATGCTGTCCCTCAGAATTAATTCCAATAATTTGCCCACCACCAAGATTAGGCTGACTGGCCTATAATTACTCGGTCTATCTCTTCCTCCCTTTTTAAACAACGGTACAACATTAGCAGTCCTCCAATTCTCCGGCACCATGCCTGTAGCCAGGGAGGGTCGGAAAATGATGGTCAGAGCCTCCACTATTTCCTCCCTTGCTTCTCTTAACAGCCTGGGATACATTTCATCCAGGCCGGGTGATTTATCTACTTTCAAAAATGCTAAACCCCTTAATACTTCTTCTCTCACTATGTTTATCCCATCCAATATTTCACACTCCTCCTCCTCAACCACAATCTCTGCATCGTCCCCTTCTTTAGTGAAGACAGACGCAAAGTATTCATTAAGAACCATACCCACATCTTTTGCCTCCACACATAGTTTACCTTTTTGGTCTCTAATAGGCCCTACTCTTTCCTTAGTTATTCTCTTGCTCTTTATGTATTTATAAAACATTTTTGAGTTTTCCTTAGTTTTACTTGCCAGTATTTTTTCATGCCCTCTCTTTGCTTTCCTAATTTCCTTTTTAATTTCACAGCTATACTCCTCTAGGCTTTCTGCAGTATTGAGCTCTTGGTGTCTGACATAAGCTTCCCTTTTTTGCCTTATCTTACCCTGTATGCTCCTTGTCATCCAGAGGGCTCTAAATTTGGCAGTCCCACCCTTTTTCTTAGTGGGAACATGTTTACTCAGAACCCCTTGAATCTTCCCTTTGAATGTCTCCCACTGCTCAACACCGATTTACCTTCAAGTAGCTGTTTCCAGTCTACTTTTGCTAAATCACTTCTCAGCTTAGTAAAATTGGCCTTTCCCCAATTTAGAACTTTTACTCCTTTTCTATCTTTGTCCTTTTCCATAACTACGCTAAATCTAACTGAATTATGATCACTACCACCAAAATGCTCTCCCACTGATACTCCTTCCACCTGCCCAGCTTCATTCCCTAAAACTAAATCCATAACTGACCCCCCACTCTTGTTGGATTTGCTATGTACTGGCCAAAAAAGTTCTCCCGTACGCAATTTAAGAAATCTGCGCCCTCTATACCTTTTGCACTGATTGTATCCCAGTTAATATTAGGGCAGTTGAAATCCTCTACTATTACTGCCCTCTTGCTTTTGCACTTCTCAGATATCTGCCAACATATTTGCTCTTCTATCTCTTTTGGGGGGTCCATAGTACAGTCCCAACAGTGTGACTGCTCCTTTTTTGTTCTTTAGCTCAACCCATATGGCCTCATTTGATGATCCTTCTAACATATCATCCCTCCCCACAGCCGTGATTGTTTCTTTAATCAATCTTGCCACCTCCCCTCCTTTTTTTAAAAATCTCCCCCTCTATCTCATCTGAAAACCCTGTAACCAGGAATGTTGAGCTGCCATTCCTGCATGTTTAAGCCATTTTTCAGTAATAGCTAAGGTATCGTGTCTATCTGTGCCCTTAGCTCATCTGCCTTATTCACTATACTCCTTCCATTGATGTATATACCATTAAGCACAACCAAACTCCTTTGTTGTCTAGTTTCTAACCTTTGTTTTCTCTGCTTTCCAAACTCACTTACTAATTTTCTGCCTTCCATTTCCAGCTCTGCTTCTCTCCCTTCTGAATCTACACTCAGGTTCCCATCCGCATGCCAAGTTAGTTTAAACCCTCCCCAACAGCACTAGCAAACCTGTCCGCAAGGATATTGGTCCCGGCTCTGTTAAGGTGCAACCCGAAAAGCTTGTACAGGTCCCACCTCCCCTAGAACTGGTCCCATTGCCCCAGGAATCTAAAGGCTTCCCTCCTGCACCATCTCTCCAGCCACGCATTCATCTGCTCTATTCTCCTATTTCTATATTCGTTAGTGCGTAGCACCGGGAGTAATCTGGAGATTACTATCTTTGAGGTCCGGCTTCTTAATCTCTTTCCTAACTCCTTAAAATCTGCCTGCAGGACCTCATCCCTCTTGCTACCTATGTCGTTGGTACCGATATGGACCACAACCTCTGGCTGTTCACCCTCCCCCTCCAGAATGTTCTGCAGCCACTCTGAAATCCTTGACCCTGGCACCAAGGAGGCAACATACTATCCTGGAATCACGTCTGCGGCCGCAGAAATGCCTGTCAGCTCCCCTCACTATAGAATCCTCTATCACTATTGCTCTCCTGACCTTTCTCCTCCTCCCTGTACAGCTGAGCCTCCCATGGTGCTATGGTGTTGGCTCTGGCACTCCCCAGGGGAACCCTCTCCCTCACCAGTATACCGGTTAGAGAGCGAGATGCCCTCAGGGGACTCCTAAACTACCTTCCTTGTCCTTCTTATCTGTCTGGCGGTCACCCAGTCCCTCTTTGCCTGCATTTTCTTAAGCTGTGGGGTGACCACCTCCTGAAACGTGCTATCTACGTAGATCTCAGTCTCGCAGACCCCATGCGGTGAGGCCAGCTGCTCCTCAACCTCGAAATCCGGAGCTCAAGCTCCTCCAGCTAACGACACTTCCTGCACCTATGGCTGTCCAGGACACGGGAAGCATCCTGGTGTTCCCACATGGCACAAGATATGCATTCCACGGAAGTGAGATGCCCTGCCGTGCCTTCATTATTAGATTATTAACTCAACTTAACTGAATGTAAACTAAAGACTTAATAAAAAAAACTCACCAGCTACTCACCAATCAGCTCCTTCCCTTGTGTTGACATCACTTTGGGGCTTTTTTCTCTCTCCCAGACGCTCGTGCTCCGATTCCTGCCTTTTTATGGGCCGCTCCCTCTCCTCTCTTCTGCCACCTCAGCTGCTCTCGGGCTTCCGACTCCCACCGTCTTATATTAACCTGTCTTTTCTTTTTCAGATACCTTTTGACCTATTGTGCATTTCCTGCATTTTTCTTTTATTTTGGATTTCATAGTAACATAGTAGGTACAGAACGGGAGGAGGCCATTCAGCCCATTGTGCCTGTGCAGGCTCTTTGAAAGAGCTATCCAATTAGTCCCACAGTCCTGCAATTTTTTTCCCTTCCAAGTATTTATTCAATTCCCTTTTGAAAATTACTACTGAATCTGCTTCCACCACCCTCTCAGGCAGTGCATTCCAGATCATTACAACTCGCTGTGTAAAAAAATGTTTCCTCATGTCGTCACTGGGTCTTTTGCTGATCACCTTAAATCTGTCCCCTCTGGTTACCACCCCTTCTGCCACAGGAAGCAGTTTTCCTTAATTACTCTATCAAAACCGATCACGATTTTCAACACCTTTATCAAATCTCCTCTTAACTTTCCATGATTCAGTTTTCTTTCTATCTCCAGCTTGTGGTAAGTGTACTTTAAATTGAATCACAGTCAATTTCTTGTTTATGTTATTCAGAAGAAACCGATCACTTTAAAGCTTTCAACTTACTGCCATTTTCATCACAAGTCTAACATTTCACCTCCTTCTTAAAAAAAATAAGCCATTTCCCTCCTCCTTAGGTTTCCTGCAAAACTTCCCAGCCATGAGAGCAGGTAATATGATCCCAAGCTTCTTCCTAAGTTACTCCAGAACTAACTGCCAGAAAGTATACGAGTGAACTGGGGGCGATTGGAACGGGGATGCTTGTCTGCCAACTTTCCCTTGCTACCTGCAGACAAGTGCCTGGCTTCTACTCAATGTCTCTCCCTAACAGCATAACATCAGGGATCCATCGTTCTGTTGAGAATAAGCTCTGTGGCATTTTCAACTAATTGAACTGCAAAATATTAATGGCACTTACAGAAACCTCTAACTGATATGGAGTGTTTCCAACCCCAACTTCCACTAACATTTGGCCGTACAAGAAGAGGAGTAAAAAAAGATCATCAGGCCCACATGCTAAGGGAATTCTGCTGGGAGACCACGATGAAATGATAATGACCCTGACTCAGGAAACCCTGCCAGTGTCAAGGCGGCGAGTAGAAGGCCTGTACCTCCTCCATGCCCAGGATCAGGAAAATCCAGTCTAATGTCTCCAAACCGTTTAAAGGCAGCCTCTTTATGGTATGATCTATCATTTTCACTTGGTCATTTGTGAGCATAATAAAATAAGAAATAGGAACAGGAGTAGGCCATATGGCCCCTCGAGCCTGCTCCGCCATTCAATAAGATCATGGCTGATCTTTGACCTCAACTCCACTTTCCTGCCTGATCTCCATATCCCTTATTCCCCTAGAGACCAAAAATCTATCGATCTCAGCCTTGAATATACTCAACCACTGAGCATCCACAGCCCTCTGGGCGAAAAGAATTCCAAAGATTCACAACCCTCTGAATGAAGAAATTTCTCATCTCAGCCCTAAATGGCCAACCACTTATCTTGAGACTATGCCCCCTAAGATCTAGACTCTCCAGCCAGGGGAACCAACCGCCTCAGCATCTACCCTGTCAAGCCCTCTTAGAATCTTACATGTTTCAATGAGATCACCTCTCATTTTTCTAAACTCCAGAGTGTATAGGCCTATTCTACTCAATCTCTCCTCAGAGGACAACCCTCTCATCCCAAGAATCAATGTAGTGAATCTTCGTTGCACCGCCTCTAAGGCGAGTATATCCTTCCTTAGGTAAGGAGACCAAAATTGCACACAGTACTCCAGGTGTGATCTCACAAAAGCCCTGTACAATTGCAGCAAGACTTCCTTACTCTTAGTACTCCAATCCCCTTGCAATAAAGGCCAACATATCATTTGCCTTCCTAATCGCTTGCTGTACCTGCATGATAACTTTCTGTGTTTCGTCTACAAAGACACCCAAATCCCTCTGAACACCAACATTTAATAGTTTCTCAGCATTTAAAAAAATTCTGTTTTTCTATTCTTCCCACCAAAGTGAATGACCTCACATTTCCCCACATTATACTTCATCTGCCACCATCTTGCCCACTCACTTAACCTGTTTATATTCCTTTGCATACTCTTTGGGCTCAATTTTAACATTGAAAAACAGGTGGGTTGGGGGTGGGGGGCATTGAAAATTGACACCATTTCAGACCTGCCCCCAACCCGCCGATTTCCGGTTTTCACGGGGCGGGAAGAGGGGAGGGCGATCAACCCGCTCCCAAGAGGCTGGTCAGGCCTTAAAACCTTTCAAGGAGGCTTCGGGCATCCATTTTTCTGGACTTCCTGATTTTAACACTGGGCCTTCTGTTTTATGCCTTGTGAAAGGAGGCGAGAAGGCCCGAGACTAACACGTAGGTGCCGAAAAAGGCACAGCTTGTGGGCCCGGAGGAGCAGGAGTGCATCCCCCAGGCCCAACAAGCCTATCTGCGCTGACCCCCACCCAACGATCGCGGACCCCGACCCCCGATCACGGACCCCCAAACCTGATCCTCCCCCCCACTCCAATCCTCTGACCCTATGCCCACCCATGGTCCGTCTCCCCCCCGCCCCCATCCATACAAACAAAGACTTGCCTGCAGACGTCCTCTCCCTGGCTGGTCTCCCGTCCGTCTGAGACCAGCCTGTCAATCAGGCCAGTCAGTCAGACAGGAAACCGACAAAAAAAAAATAAAGACGTCCTTACGTCAAAATCATAAGGATGTCCGGGAAACCCGTAATAATGGGTTTCCTGACCTCAATTGGACACCCCCACCCCCTTTCCCAGCTCGGTTTTAAAATTAAGCCCTTTGTGTCCTCCTCACAGCTTACTTTCCCACCTAGCTTTACATCGCCAGCAAACTTCGATACATTACACTCGGTCTCTTCATCTAAGTCATTAATATAGAATGTAAATAGCTGAAGCCCAAGCACTGATCCTTGTGGCACTCCATTAGTTACAGCCTGCCAACCTGAAAGTGACCCATTTATTCCTACTCTCTATCCGTTAACCAAGCCTCTATCCATGATAATATATTACCCTCAACCCCATTAGCATTTATCTTGCGTAACAACCTTTCGTGTGGCACCTTATCAAAAGCCTTTTGAAAATCCAAATATTCGACATCCACTGGTTCCCCTTTATCTATGCTGCTAGTTACAGCCTCAAAAATCTCTAATAGATTTGTCAAACACGATTTCCCTTTCATAAAACCAAGCTGACTCTGCCAAATCATATTATGATTTTCCAAGTGCCCTGTTACAACTTCCTCAATAATAGATTCCAACATTTTCTCAATGACCGACGTCAAGTTAACTGGCTTGTTTTCTCTCTCCCTCTTTTCTTGAATAGCGGGGTTACATTTGCTACCTTCCAATCCACCGGGACCATTCTAGAATCTATGGAATTTTGGAAGATCAAAACCAATGCATCCACTATCTCTGCAGCCACCTCTTTTAGAACCCTAGGATGTAGAACCATCATGTCCAGGGGATTTGTCGGCTTTTAGTCCTATTAATTTTTCCGGTACTTTTCCTTTACTAATATTAATTACTTTAAGTTCCTCAATCTAATTAGCCCCTTGGCTCCCCATTACTTCTGGTATTTTTTTTGTGTTTTCGACTGTGAAAACAGATACAAAATATTTAAAGTCTCTGCCGTTTCCTTATTCCCCATTATAATTTCTCCTGTCTCAGCCTCCAAGGGACCCACATTTGCTTTCGCTACTCTCTTCCTTTTTACATATTTGTAGAAGCTCTTACAATCTGTTTTTATATTTCTTGCTGGTTTACTCTCATTTTACTATTTTCTCCTTTATCAATTTTTTGGTCATCCTTTGCTGGTTTCTAAAACTCTCCCAATCCTCAGGCTTATTTCTCTTCTTGGCAACATTATAAGCTTCTTCTTTTAATCTAATACTATTCTTAACTTCTTTAGATAGCCATAGATGGATCACTTTTCTTGTTGAGTTTTTATTTCTGAATGGAATATATATTCGTTGAGAATTATGAAATATTTCTTTAAATGTTCGCCTTTGCTTATCTACCGTCATATCTTTTAATTTTATTTCCCAACCAACCTTAGCCAACTTGCCCCTCTTACCGAAGAATTGGCTTTATTTAAGTTTAGGACTCTAGTTTCAGATTTAAGGATGCCATTCTTAAACTCAATGTGAAATTCTAACATATTATGATCACTCTTCCCCAGAGGATACCTTACTATGAGATTACTAATTAACCATGTCTCATTACACAAGACAAGATCTAAAATAGCCTGCACCTTGGTTGGTTCCATGACATATTGTTCTAGGATACTGTCTTGAATGCATTCCATGAACTCATCCTCCAAACTACTTTTGCCGATTTGATTTGTCCAGTCTATATGAAGATCAAAGTCTCCCACGATTATTACATTAATTTTGTTACAAGCTCCTCTTATTTCTTGATTAATACTCTGTCCAACAGTATAACTACAGTTAGGGGGCCTATAAACTACTCTCACCAGAGTTTTCTGTTCCTTGTTATTTCTTGTACGTGTACTGATTCTAATTCCTGATCTTCTGAGCCAAGATCCTGTCTCACTACTGTCTTTATGTCATTGTTTATTATCAAGGCTATCCCCCCCCCACCCCCACCACCCACCACTTCCTTATTTTCCATTTGTCTGTCTTTTCGAAAAGTCAAGTACCCTAGAATATTTAGTTCCCAACCTTAGTCACCTTGCTACCAAGTCTCAGTAATCGCTACTAGATCAAACCCATTTATCTCTGTGTCATTAATTCGTCGATCTTGTTACGAATGCTTTGTGCATTCTGATAAAGCGACTTTAATTTTAGCTTTTTACTATTTTTCCCTTAATTGACCTTATTCACTAATGCTCTATTACCATTAAACTCTCTGTCCCTTCCTGTCACACTCTGCTTATCCTTACCCAAATTGCTACATTCTATTGCCTTGTCTTTTCTCTTTCGATTCATAAATTTCCCCTCATCTGAACCCTCTCTCCCTTTTTTTAAGTTTAAAGCCCTATTTAGAGCTGTAGTTATTTGATTCGTCAGGACACTGGTCCCAGCCCGATTTAAGTGGAGTTCGACCTAACAGAACAGCTCCCTCTTTTCGCAGCACTGGTGCCAGTGCCCCATGAATCAAAACATCTGTCTCCCACACCACTCTTTGAGCCACAAATTTAACTCTCTGATCTGTTTGTCTCTATGCCAATTTGCGCATGGCTCAGGTAGTAATCCAGAGATTATTACCTTTGAGGTTCTGCTTATTAATTTGGACCCTAGCTCCTCAAACTGTCTCAGCAGAACCTCATTCCTAGTTCTACCTATGTCATTGGTTCCTACGTGGACCATGGCAAATGAATCCTCCCCCTCATGCTCCAAGTTCTTTGCCAGCCGCGAGGAGATATCCTGTCACCGGGCAGGCAACATAGCCTTTGGAACTCCCGGTCGCGGCTGCAGAGAACAGTATCTATTCCCGACTACTACCACATTCCTTTTTACTCCCTCCATTTGAATGGCCTCCTGTACTACTTGCTGTGGTCAGTTTGCCCATCCTCCCTGCAGTCTTTGTTCTCATCCATACAGGTAGCAAGTACCTTGTACCTGTTGGACAAGGTCAAAGGCTGAGGCTCCTCCACCACTGCATCCTCGGTCCCCATATCTGCCTGACTCACAGTCACATCCTCCTGTCCCTGATCAAAGACCAAATCTAAACCACTACCTAATCTAAGGGGTGTGATGCCTTCTGGAACAAATTGTCCAGATAACTCTCCCCCTCCCTGATGCATTGCAATGTCTGCGTCTCAGAATCCAGCTCAACAACTCTGAGCCGAAGTTCCTCGAGCTGCAGACACTTACTGCAGATGTGGTTGCTCGGGATATTGCTGCTCTCCACAAACTCCCACATGCTGCAGTTATGACACACCACCTGCCCTCCATCGCTATCTAACCTTGTTTAATATATTTAATTAGTTAAAGTTTTTAGTCACTCGATATTTTTAGTTTTATTAAGTAATTAGTTTATCTAGTTTAAGTTATTAATTTAATAAAGTAACAGTTATAAGTTTCCCAGCTCTTAGTTTAACCCACTGCTCTAGCTTAGAAAGCAAAAAAAAGGTAATACTCACCAATTAATCACCTAACTTTTGTCCTGTGACAACACTCCTTGATTTTTTTTGCTCTCTCTCCCCATTGCTCCTTTAGATCCCCGGGCCGCCACGCTTTAGATCCCCACCCCTCGCACTGTGCTCTCGCTGCTTTTAATCCCGCGCCACCGCGCTTTATATCCTCGCCGTTCTTAAGCATAGGAATAATTTAAATTGAATGGGATATTTATAATTTTTAGGCAGTAGTGTGAGGTCAAATCGCATCGTCACTGCTGTTACTTTGTGCAATCATGGCATCAAATTATTAGTTTCTTTGACAACATTCCTAATTTGCCTTTATCAAATAACTGTCCAAAAATAAAAGTACAAATATTGTTACATGCCACCCTGAAAAATGCAGTCATACCTGGCTAGAGCTGGTGTAGCCATATCACTCTGGACACCGATTGCCATAGGAATTCCACCGCAACGTATGTTTCCCAGCTCTTCTGCCACTGCTATATTGTAGCTGAAATCCAAACCAAGCCCACCATATTCTGAGGAAAAGAAAGGAAAACTTTACAGCCTTTCTAGTTGTATCAATGGGCTTTAAGCCTAACATATAATTTCTGTACGTGAGTGTGGTTAGTAAACAGCAGAAACAAGGAGACAACTCAGCTTTAGATGCAGTATTCATTCTTTAAATTATAGGATCACAAGATTTTATATATCGGGAAGGCCCATCTTTGCTCATCCATCCAGAATGATGGATGATCAGGTTAATCATGCAAGATCTTCTTTTCTGAATCCACGTTGGTCGCTGTTTACTAGATTACTACACTGGTAATCCTTACACTTACTCTTGATAATTGGTTTCATTTTACTCAGTGTTGAAGATTATTGAGTGTAGTTTCCGAGAGCTGTTGCGTCACATAAGACTTTGAAGAGGAAACAGGAGATGGGCAAGTAGGAGAACTGGCAGCAGCGCAGGGTTTGTACCACACTTATCCTTCCTTCCGTCTCCATCCTATTCATACGTTCACTAAAACCAAAGTATGCACTGAACAGCAGGTCCATGACAGCATTACAGAGAAAGGCTTCATGTGACTAAGTTGTAACGAGGACAAGTTGGTAACACTGTTTTCCCTTCTGTTTCTGTAGATACAGCAGGAGAAACTGAGATGGGTCCCAATGACTATGACCATGCACCTCACAGTACATCATGTCATTCATACTGACCCTGAAAAGCAGACCTCTATTGTGAACTGAAGGCGTCCGATGCATTGGTCGTCACTGAAGTTGAGGTAAGAGAATTGTTCCCTGAAGATCTGCCGTGGATACAGCCTCCTGCTGAGTGCCCTGCTCCTCCTCCTCCTCCCTCTTCTATCTGCTTATCCTGCTCTGCGTGGCCTCTCTTCATTCTCCCAGTCATGTTCAATTCTCAGAGGAAGCCCTACCAGGCCATCCATGTCTGGATGCCACTATTTTAAATGACACAAAAAGTACTGCAAGACCAGCCAGAGCACTCCCTGTAGAATACTCATTTAAACTTTAGCCAAGTATAGGAAACCTCCAAAAACGGGTACAATTGTACGAGCAGCCGGAAGAAATAATCCAGCAACTAACCTGTAAGTACTTCATGATCCCTTTAAATAATGCTGGTAGGGGGGTCCATCATGCCTTTTAACGTCGTGTTCAGCTGTGCACAGTTAGGACAGGGTGTTTAGGATCTGGAATGCACTGTTCGAGGGAGTGGTGGAGGCAGATTCAATCACGGCCTTCAAAAGGGAACTGGCTATGTACTTGAAAGGAAAAAATTTGCAGGGCTTCGGGGTAAGGGGGGGGGGGGGGGGGGGGGGAGTGGGACCAGCTGGATTGCTCTTGCATATAGCTGGCACGGACTCGATGGGCCGAATGGCCTCCTTCCGTGCTGTAACCTTTCTCTGATTCTATGGTCTTAGTTGCAGTGTGGGGTTGCAAAATGGCAGCGGTGGCTTCAAATCAGCGTTGTACACTGATTCGCGACATGATCTCGCTGCACTGCATGCTGCTGGTAGTCGCTAGGCTCGCGTGCAAACCCGCGTACCAAGATGGCGTCCTGCGCACTTTCCATCAGAAGTGTGCATGTGCATCTTGGACCCCATTTAGGTGGCCATGTAGCACCTAAAAAACAGGCGCTAGGCGGCCCAGTTTAACCCCCATGGTCCTTAAATATGCTGCTTGTCCCCCTCAGTAGCAAAAGTCGTGATATTTACATAATCATGTGGTTTAAGAAGGGTTAATTCTTTAAATTCTACATTTCCTCTCCATTAATGTATCACTATCAAATCTACCTATTGGAAACATGGCCACCAGTCACATCTATGCCATCTGAACCAGTTTTGCAGTTTAACTGATATACTAAGCCGATATTTATGAACCACATCAGATTAAGACTCATGTGGACAACTGTATCTACAAAACACTTACATCATCTGACTGGTAATTAAGCCAGGCACAACATGTGTTTCCAAGCTGTGAACATATGGTGAAGGACATTCACTTTCAGATTCCAGGAATAATTATCTGATATAAATGCTCCTTTGGCTGACAGCTCACACACAAATGTCCAAATTGCCTAATTTATCTTTTCAACATATTTCCCTGCCATCTTAAAGTTATGCTAATACTGTAGCTCACTGATTGATAGGGTTGTCTTGTAGTGCTTTTGTCACCAGTTGATGAGTCAAACTGGGTTTTTCATTAGAATTTCTTTTGCCATATCTGAAACAAAATTCTACACTACCTAAAGAAACTAATAATATTTTAAACACAATAGACTCAACATCACTTTCAATCCAATCATGTTGAGTAACATACCAATATATTCTAACAAAGTAATATTTATACAATACAAAATGTATGCTTTATTTGAATTTTAAACACATTTGCTTTGATTTCAAATAGATTACAATCGGATGTTTTGTCAGCCATTGTAAATTTTTAGATAAAGTGGATTATCCAAACTCAACTACCCACATGAATAATTGCGGGAGTTGGGGATAAGCTTTGCATTAACCAGCTAAAATAAAATTGAATGTTTTTAATTGATATTTTTCACAGAATCTAAGTTCTTGATCCAGCAAGAAAAAAAAATTGTTTTCTGGTTGTCCAGTACCTGGTAGAACTTAGTAGTCATGCAACGTTTCAAAAAATTAGATCTCCTTGGGAAATGCCCTAAATTTATGTTTGGATCAGGAGCCCTGCAGGAGTCAGGGATTCCAGGAGACAGCATTGGCTCAGTGGTAGCACTCTAGCCTCTGACCCAGAAGGTCATGAGTTCAAGGCCCACTCCACAAGCACATAAGCTGTGGAAGCTACATCATTGAATAAATTTAAGACAGAAATAGACAGTTTCCTAGAAGTAAAGGGAATTAGGGGTTACGGGGAGCGGGCAGGAAATTGGACATGAATTTAGATTTGAGGTTAGGATCAGATCAGCCATGATCTTATTGAACGGCGGAGCAGGCTCGAAGGGCCGATTGGCCTACTCCTGCTCCTATTTCTTATGTTCTTATAATCTAGGTTGACACTTCAGTGCAGTACTGAGGGAGTGCTGCACTGTCGGAGGGGTTGGCTTTCGGATAAGATGTTAAACTCAGGCCCATCTGCCCTCTCAGGTGGATGTAAAAGATTCTACGGCACTATTCAAAGAAGAGCAGGGGAATTCTCCAAGTCCTGGCCACCATTTATCCCTCAGCTAAAACCTCAGATAGATAATCTGGTCATTTATTTCATTGCTGAGCGCAAATTGGTTGCCGTATTTCCTATAGTACAACA
This sequence comes from Heptranchias perlo, assembly GCF_035084215.1. Lineage (NCBI taxonomy): Eukaryota > Metazoa > Chordata > Chondrichthyes > Hexanchiformes > Hexanchidae > Heptranchias > Heptranchias perlo. Next base: position 94,845,616 of record NC_090326.1, read on the forward strand.
TCAACTACACTTCAAAAGTACTTAATTGGCTGTAAAGCACTTTGGGATGCCCCAAGGTCGTGAAAGGCGCAATATACACGCAATTCTTTCTTTCTTTCTGTAAACAGCTGAAGGCATGGCTGAAAACGGTGCAGCGAAGGGAGTGGGGGATGAACAAAAGGCAAGAGTTGAAGAAATGCAGAGTTCTCGGAGGGTTTAGGGCTGGATGAGGTTACAGAGATAGGGAGGGGCGAGGCCATGAAAGGTTTCGAACATTAGGATGAGAATTTTAAATTGGAGATGTTTGAGGGACTGGAAGCCAATGTAGGTTAGTAAGCAGAGGTATGAAGGATAAGTAGGAGTTGGTGCAGCTTAGGATATGGGCAGCAAAGTTTTAGATGAGTTGCAGTTTATGGAGGGTGGAGGATGGGAGACAAGCCAGGAGAATATTGGAATCATTGGGCTCGAATTTAGCAGGCCTGCGGGTTCCCAGCGGGTGGTCCTCCGGGAGCGTCGAAAACGCGGACGGGTAATTGTTCGCGTCCCCCACGCGATCGCGGGATAATTGGACCCATTAAGGCCTGCTTCCGGGTTCTGCGCTCCCCAGCTGCGTGCCGGCCGGCTGCGCATGCGCAGTACCGTCGACGCGATGTAGGAGCTCCAGTTAAAGGGGCAGTCTCCCAAAGCCCCTCCTGCTGCAAGCAAGAGGTCTGGGAGAATGGCTCAACCAAGGGGAAAGGCTGCGCCCCGTTTTTCAGATCTGGCACTGCAGCTGATGCTGGAGGGCGTGAGGAGGAGGAGGGAAACACTCTTCCCTGAGGATGGGCGCAAGTTCCCTGCCGCCGCAACCAGGAAGGCATGGGCAGAGGTGGCGGCGGAGGTGAGCAGCAGGGGCAACACCCCAAGGACTTGGGAGCAGTGCCGCAAGCGCTTCAATGACCTGACTAGGTCTGGCAAGGTGAGTACACCAACGCACCCTCCCACATCCCGTCCCCACCATCACGCCAAGCAGATCACAACCCCCTCCTGCACAGCCACCACTGCGCTCCATCAGCAATCCTCACAGCCACTCATTCACCATCCTCGCCGTGCACGCAAGTACCCACCGTCCCTGACCCCACCCGAACACTACCACACACCCCAATCCCCATGCAATGGGATGGGCACGTGGCCCACACTTCCTCCCATCCGTTCCGCGCCACGCTCAACCCAACCACACCGATGCTCGATGCGTCTCACGATGCAAGACGCACCCACTCACACATCTGTGTTTGGCCTTCACAGGAGAAGAGGAGCAAGAACAACCGCGAAAGGGCACGCACCGGAGGTGGGCCGCCGCAAGTGGTGGAGCTCACCGACGCAGAGGTGGAGGCGCTCGACCTCGCCCGCACGCGACATTGCCTGTCGGTGGCCGATGGCGAGTGTGTCGCTGCCGAAATGGGCGGTAAGGGAAAGCTGACACTCAACACCCATGATCGCGAGTGACCGTATCATCACCTGCCATCAGGCGCACTGTCAAGTTGGTCCACATGCCTCAAAGTGCCCTCTGTTCTCTTGCAGGTGCGTCTTTGGATCAAGCGAGCATGGAGGGCGATTCCTCAGAGGACATGGCGGTCTCTGAGGGTGCATCGTCACATCAGAGCCAACCATCCACCAGCGCAGAGACACGCACCTCGGTGGGTCCCCCTCGCCAACTAGTTGGGGTAGCACTTGGTGAGTCACTGCGCACGAGTGAGCACGAGCAGACCCTGGTGGCAGGGGCAGCCGCGGAGGGTCCGCGACGGAGGGAGCACTCATCTCCAGGCTCTGCTCAGCCGGACCCAGATGCTGAACCCAGGGGGCCACCAGAGAAAAGGAGAGTCGTCGAGGGCCACCAGCTAATTGCTGAGGTGCTGGCAGAGGTGCCGCGCGCATTGTCCACAATAGCGCAGGCGATGGAGGAGTCCACCTCCTGCATGTGGGCATTGGTGGCGCAGGCACAGGAGGGTACCGACGACACAGTGTCGCAGGTAGGTGCGGGACTGTCTGCGGTGGAGGACAGGCTGGCCTCCCTCGAGCGTCACGCACAGCTCCACTTCGAGTCCTTGCAGGCCCTCACAACGTCTGTACGGATTCAGGGTGAGCAACATTCCGACGCCACCAACAGGCTGAGGGATACACTAGGGGTGGCCTTGCAAGGCCTCACACATGCCATCCAAACTGCCGTCCAGCAGGGTGGAAGGGGTGATGTGGGCCGAGGCCAAGAGAGGGATGATGGTGACCGGGGACATGGAAGCGGGGACGCCTCTCAAGGCGTCCCCACGTCCCACCCGTCGCCCACCTCTCAACCAGCACCCGCAATGGTGCCTCCTCTCCAGGTGGCCGAGTCTGCCCCTGCCCCGGTGCAGGAGGAGCAGTCTGTGGAGGTGCCCTCACGGGCACCGAAACCCAGGGGCCGTCCGCCAAAAGCATCTACCCGGTCAAGGCAAGAAGACGAGCAACCTGCCACTACCTCTGCTGGAGCCACAGGGGTAGCACCACGTAGGGGTTCCCGGAGAAGAATTCCAAAGGCCTTATAATCACAAAGGGAATACACCAGGGTGTTTATTATTTTGTACTTTGTTTCTTAAATGATGTCACATTCCACATATTAAATAGTCTATTCTCACCACTCCTGCCACCTCTCGTCCATTCTTCCGCGGCTTGTGCAGTAGTTGCGTTCCGTGGAGGCCATCATGACGGCGAACACCTGCTGCCACCCATTGGGCACACTGCTGTGGGTGCAGGATTACTGGCAGCACTCTTCAGTGGAGGGGGCTGGTATGGCCGCTCGCATGTGCAGGTGAGGAGATGCGAGCGCCTCGCAGTGTCTGACTCTAGGAGAACCGTTGACGTATGAGTGCGTCCCTGGCCCGGCGACCATCCCGGTGAGTCGCGGCTCGGCGCATGGGTCGTCCAACATCCTCGGGCGCGTCCTCCTCCTCCTCCTCCGCCTCCGCCTCCTCCTCCTCCTCCTCCTCCTCCTCCTCCTCCTCGCCCTCGCCTTCCTCAATGTGGGTGGCGGGTGTGGATGGGGCCTCCTCCAGCGGCACCCCTCTCTGTTGGGCCATGTTGTGCAGGGCACAGCAGACAACTATGATTCGTCCCACTCTGAATGGTGTGTATTGGAGCGCTCCCCCAGAACGATCAAGGCACCTGAAGCGCATCTTGAGAAGCCCTATGGTCTGCTCAATTGTAGACCTGGTAGCAGTGTGGCTGTCATTGTACCGACGCTCCGGCTCGGTGATGGGGTTCCTCAGAGGTGTCATGAGCCACGTGTGGAGGGGATACCCCTTGTCGCCGAGGAGCCAGCCGTTGCCGGCGTTGGGTGCCTGCAGGATGGGCGGGACGGCGGACTCCCTGAGGACGAAGGCATCGTGGCAGCTGCCGGGGTATCTGGCGCACACGTGTAGGAATCTCTGGCGGTGGTCACAGATGAGCTGGGCGTTCATGGAGTGATACCCCTTCCTGTTGATGAACAGCCCTGGCTCATGCGGAGGTGCCCGTATTGCGATGTGGGTGCAGTCGATTACACCCTGCACCCGTGGGAAGCCGGCCATGGCATGGAATCCAACCGCCCTCTCCATCTGGCTGCGCTCGTCCATGGCGAAGTTGATGTAGTGGGAGGCCCTGCGGAACAACCCATCGGTGACCTGCCTTATGCACTTGTGTGCAGAGGACTGACAGACCCCGGTGATGTCCCCGGTGGCACCCTGGAAGGAACCGGATGCGAAGAAGTTGAGGGCAGTGGTGACTTTGACGGCGACAGGTAAGAAGATGCTGCTTGGTCCATCAGGGAGCAGCTCGTCGTTAAGGAGGCTGCAGATGTCGGCGACTACCTGGCGATTGACTCTGAGCCTCCGTATGCACTGCTCCTCGGAGAGGTCCATGAAGCTGAGCCTCGCTCTGTACACCCTGTGCGGAGGGTAGTGCCTCCTGCGACGCATCTCTCTCTGCGGTTGCCCTCCCTCCTGCTGTGCAGGTGGTTGTGCCGCAGCACCGTGTTGGGGGGCCCCACCTCTCCGAGGCGGACGGCGTGGACTGTGAGGCTGCTGGGGCTGGTCATCCTGTTCGTCCTCCGACGATGTCAACGCACCACCCATCTGGCAGGTGTTGGTGTGAGGGGTTGTGCAGGGTAGGTGGGTGGGTCCTCGGACTGGGGCTGCGGTTTCGTGTCGGTCTGTCCTCTGGCTTGGCGGGGGTTGGTGGAGGGCAGGGGTTGCCCTATGTGACGCGGTGGCCTCCTGCGTGGGTGAGGGCGCTCCCCCGTGGAGCGCACCTTGGCACCTGGCACAGGCTGCTGGCTGCAACACGCCTGGTTTGAAGGGTCCTGTTTCCCCCAGTGTGGGAAACTGACTGCTTTGACCGTAAAATCCCACACTTCCTCTTTTGACAGCTGCTTCAGCTCATTAACTGACCACAACGAGCAAGTTAAGTGCTCTCAAGTGGAACCCCGCTGGCTTTAATTGCCTGCGGGATTCCCACCAGCGGGGCTTGCGCGCGCAGCCCCGCACGTCAGCGCGGTACCCGGAAGTGGCCGGGATTTCGTCTGAATCCGGTCACGTGATCGGAGATCGGGATTTTCGGGGCCCCCCCGCTGGAAACCCGCAGGTAACCCGACCCTAAAATCGAGCCCATTGAGTCTGCAAGTGACCAAGGCAGGATGAAGGTTTTGGCAACAGATGGGCTGAGCAGGGGCAGAGACAGGCGATGTTATGGAGGTAGATGTATGTGGTCTTTGTGAAGAGAGATATGTGACTGCGAACTTTTGGGGACTTGCATCCTAATCATTCAGGGAGTCCCCTAATGCCGCTATCAGCCAGATCCCCGAAGAAAACTTGCAACCTAATCCAGGAATTTATCCACCACCATTGGCAGAAGGGGTACTGACTGAAGACATCGTCCCAGGTCGAAATAGGTGACTGAGTGCTGATTAAATATCATCATGATGCTAACCAAGTAAACAAGCTTTATCATAAGAATATATAAAATAGGAGCAGAAGTAGGCCATCCGGCCCCTCAAGTCTGCTCCGCCATTCAATAAGATGATGGCTGATCTATTATTTGGTTAATAAATTTGTTGAAACTAAATACATAAGTGTCGCTTAACTGTGGTCTGGTGCGGTTGTCTCTGTATGCCATCGAGGATCACAACTGGGAGCTGCACTCTCAGGAACTGACATTATAAATTCAACCATTTCATCCCTTGATGTATATTTTCAGCTGGCTTAGATTTCCTTTACATCAAGAGACTTTAAATTATTTATAAATATATTCCTTTCACAACAAAACTATGTCAGCATTTAAGATCAGGTTGGATAGGTGAATGAAGGAAAAATGCTTCAGCCATCTGTTGCTGAAACCCTCATCCATGCTTTTGTTACCTCCAGACTCGACGATTCCAATGCGCTCCTGGCTGGCTTCTAGTCCGCCACCGTCCATAAACTTGATCTCATCTAAAACTCTGCTGCCCTAACTCGCACCAAGTCCCTGTACTCGCTGACCTACATTGGTCCCGGTCCATCAACGCCTCAAATTTAAAACTCTCATTCTTGTATTCAAATCGCTCCATAGCCTCGCTCCTCCCCATCTCTAACCTCCTCCAGCACTACAACCTTCCAAGAACTCCGCGTTCCTCCAATTCTGGCCTCTTTTGCATTCCCGACTTCCTTTGCCCCATCGTTGGCACAATTGTGCTGCCTGCTGTCTTAATTGACTGCTGCGTGCAGCCAATGCTACCTGTGTTGTTGATTGGCTGCACGCATCAGCAGGGGGTCCCAGTGTCGCAAGTTGCTTGTGCTTCTCAAAGGCAGCCTGCACCTCTTAAAGGGGAGGTGCATCGTGGCTGCAAGAAGTGGTAGGAGTCATTTCAAAACTGAATCTGTGCTGTGATACTTTGAAGAATGACTGCACACCAAGGTTCGCTGATGATGCACTGGAGTTCTTGGTGCAAGAGGTGGAGAGAACAAGGGACATCTTGTATCCGTAGGCGGCAGGAGGCCCTCCAGACATATGCTCAAGAGGCAGCAGGAGGAAGTGGGTGGGGGGGGGGGGGGGGAGGTAAATACCAGGAGCATAGCTCCAAGAACATGAATGCAGTGCAGGAAGAAGTTCAATGATTTAACACGACTTGTCAAGGTGAATGAGTTCAAGCTTCAAGTGGCATATCATACCAACTGCACCACTAGCCTCATCCACTGCTCAATTCACTACACCCCCATTTCCCACATACCAGCAATCTCTCTGAATCAGTACTCAACCGTTCAAATCATAAGCTTTATCTCACCCTTACACACTTAGCCCTGTTGCAAGCCTCACACCCACAACTTACAGTTCAAACACACTGGTAGCTATTCAACCATGACAACCCAAACATCTTGCAGGACACTCACTTACACACTTCCCTCTTTCTTGCAGGAGAAGGTAGCGCATAACAGGAGGCAGCATGTGGCAGTGGCTCCATGGAACACAAACCTGCTGTCCTCTCTCAGGATGACAGCATTCCTGCTCCAACCCCTGCCACTCCGCCAGTGCCCTTGCTGTTGCCCGTCAGCCGGCCAGCCAGCCCACTCCCTGTAGATTAAGAACATTAGAACATAAGAAATAGGAGCAGGAGTAGGCCAATCGGCCCTTCGAGCCTGCTCCGCCGTTCAATAAGATCATGGCTGATCTGATCCTAACCTCAAATCTAAATTCATGTCCAATTTCCTGCCCGCTCCCCGTAACCCCTAATTCCCTTTACTTCTAGGAAACTGTCTATTTCTGTTTTAAATTTATTTAAAGATTATCAAAACTTTATCCAGTTATAGGAAACCTCCAAAATCACGTACAAATGCACCAGCAGCCAGAAGAAATAATCCAGCAACTAACCTGTAACTACTTTATCATCACTTTAAATAACGCTGGTAGAGGATCCTTCATGCCATTTAAGTCATGTTCAGCTGTGCGAGGTTAAGACAGTACGTTGGATGGAATGTAGAGTTCCAAAATAGCAGCATTGCCTTCAAATCAGTGTAGCACACTGATTTGCATCATAATCTCCCTACTCTGCATGTTGCTGGCAGTCATTAGGCACGCGCGCAAACGCCTTTACCAAGATGGCGCCCGTACACTTCCCGTAGGAAGTGTGCGCATGCATTTCGGACCCCATTTTCGAGGCTTAGTTGTCCATGTGGCGCCTAAAAAGGCGCTACATGGCTCAATTTCACCCCTTTTGCCTCTCAATCTCACTCCTCCTTTAAGACATTCCTTGAAAGCTACCATCTAACCAAGCTTTTGGTCACCTCTCCTAATGTCTCCTTCTTTGGCTTGGTGTCAAATTTTTTTGCCTGATTACACTTCTATGTCATGCCTTGGGATGTTTAACTATGTTAAAGGCACTAATATAAGTGCAAGGTGCTGTTGATGCATGGATTGATTGGGCCGAATGGCCTGTTTCCTTGTAGCAACTTCTATGTATTTCTATAAGGTGTTCTGGCTACAATTGGATAAGTAAGAGCAAGTTGTATGATACTTTCTTTTAGAAAGACAGGACCGTTATACGATGTAATGTCTAGTGCATTATCCTGTTGCTAAATTGCAGCTGTATGTAACTTGTGTGTTTGATTAAAGCTTTAAGGTTTAATTTCTGTACCTTCTTTAAGTCAATTAGACATTGATTACCCTTAGCAGGTCCTCACTTTTTTAAGTGCGATTCCAGAAGACAACTAGAAGATGTCTTCTGTGCCATCCTCAGCTCAATTAGCAGCTGATCAAAGAAAGACTTGCATTTATATAGAACCTTTCATGACATCAGGACGTCCCAAAGCGCTTTACAGCCAATGAAGTGCTTTTGGAGTGTAGTCACTGTTGTAAAGTAGGAAAGTCAGCAGCCAATTTGCATACAGCAGGCTCCTACAATGTGATAATGACCAGATAATTTGTTTTAGTGATGTTGGTTGAGGGATAAATGCTGGCCAGGACACTGGGGAGAACTTTCCTGCTTTTCTTCGAATAGTGCCGTGGGATCTTTTACATCCACCTGAGAGCGCAGACAGAGCCTCGGTTTAATGTCTCTTCCGAAAGATGGCACCTCCAACATTGCAGCACTCCCTCAGTACTGCACTGGAGTGTCAGCTTGGATTATGGACTCAAGTTGCTGAGTGGGGCTTGAACCCATAACCTTCCGACTCAGAGGCAAAAGTGCTATCCACTGAGCCAAGGCTGACCTTTTTACTCTTATTCCTAGCAGATCCTCAGCTCAATTAATGATTGGACTGGCTTTCATACCTTCTTTAGTTTGCATGTGTGGCAATGTGAATGTGAAGTGTGACAGACACATCTGAAAGCTGGTGTGAGGGGGCAAACTGGGCCCTGCATTTGTAATGGGCCTAGGGCCATTCTTGACATTTTAATTACTGTAAGTGGGAGCAGGGGTCCCAGCCGCTGCCTTTCTCCTGTATTAATCACTGTGAGCTGGCAGTGGATTTGTGCCGGGAACCCTTCTCAGATGGTGGAAGTGGGCCCCAACTGGGGATTCAGACTGGAATCAAGTGAGGTTTTTTTAAAAATCAATATATAGTAAAACCATATAGTAACATAGTTTGAATCTGTCAGAGTGCATCAAACAACTAAGGATAAATTGGAAATGCTATCCATTAAAGTGATACAGCCAAAATACTTGTCTGACTCACATCATTTTGTAAGTGGTGATAAATCTGAAGTAGTTTATTGTCACCATGAAGTATATCTTAAGGTCCCTTTTGCAAACCCTTTATAGAGATGTGGAAAACAGTCGGTTTTTTATTATAATTATTATATTTAGCAAAGATTACAGTGCCAGGAAATTGCTCTCCTTTTAGCTCAATAACTAAAACAGCAAAAATAGTAGAGCTGAAAGAAAAATCTGAGGGCATCCAGCAACAGTAAACAATAAAAAAATTGTAAACTCATTTATAACCAATTCACTACACCTAGTCCACAGGGGAAATCCATCCCTTTACGTGCAAGCCAACAAGGTTAATGAAAATATCAACAGGGCTAAAAAAGCTTGTTAGAATTGTTTGAAAATATAACATTTACTCAATGACGGTAACATAAGATATACGAGCGGCAGTAGGCCTTAGGGCCCCTCGAGCCTGCTCGGCATTCAATAGATCTTGGCTGATTGACTACCTCAACTCCACTTTCCCGCCCTATGCCCATATTCATATCCCTTGATTCCCGTAGTGTCCAAACAAATGGAACCAAAAATCTGCACGGGCGCAACCCAGCGCAAGCGCAGCGATATGCCCATGTGGTACCTCCACCATTGACCCATCAAAGTTTCTGGGGTCAGGAGAACATCCCTTAATTTGAATGGGAATGGTAGATACTCCACGAGGGCATCTCATCTGCCAAAGAGGCCACAAATTGCAACAAAACTGTGGCTGCCCGGGAAGGAGGGGGTCTCTCTAGCAGTCTCCATACAATACAACTCTCGGGCTCATGCCACAATTCCAGTCTGGACCCCCTGATGTGGCCTACTTCCGCCACTGGTAGGAATAGGAAGCCTGGTCTCACCAGAATTAAAGTGTTGTCTGAGGGGTGTTGACTGAAAATGTTTGATATCAAACATATTGGGGCTGAAAATCTGCGGTGCTTCTGGTGCACTCCCACCATAATGTTGACATACCACTTGTCAATCCTACGTCAGGCCCCAGCAAGAGAATGAGACGCAGGAACTCCTGGTGTTGCAAGTCCCTGCCCCTGGCCCTACCCCCGCTCACGCCACTGGCCTTGTAAGGAGCAGGCAAAGGATCAGTCCCTTACAAGGCCTGGGGAAATCCCGATGCAAGGCCGAGACCCACCCTAATTACCAGCCTACACTGTGCACTCCCGTCAGAATGTTCGGGAGGGGCCACAGACTTTCAGCTCCAATATGTTTGATTTCATACATTTTCAGTCAGCGTTACACAAAGTGCCTCAGACAACAATGAGGGACAAAGTGAAAATTCATAAAATTCTTTCATTTTGGGTGAGGGCTGTCTTGCCCTGATCTAATATCATAATGCGCAGGGATAAAGTACAATGGAGATTCTGATTGAGGTTCTCTCATTATAAAAGATTCTTTCCAACTAGACGGGAGGAAAAGACTGTACTCCAGCATGATGAAAAAAGAAATGAGTCAGATAATCGCTGTGTGAGTAGCCAGAAGCAATTTAATTGAATTTGAGATCTTTTGGCACTGTCACTCAAAAAAGATGCTCAGCATTTGCAATTAATCCGCTGCATTTTCTGTTTAAAGACAAAAGGGAAAGGTAATTGAGTAATGTGTGTGTGTGTGTGTGTGTGTGTGTGTGTGTGTGTGTGTTTAGATATATATATATATATATATATCTATTGTATCAGTGCTAGGAACAGATGAAGAGCATAAGAACAGGAACAGAAATAGGAATAGGAGTAGGCCGTACGGCCCCTCAGGCCTGCTCTGACATTCAATAAGATCATGGCTGATCTTCTACCTCAACTCCTCTTCCTGCCCAATCCCCATATCCCTTCATTCCCTTAGAGTCCAAAAATCTATCAATCTCAGCCTTGAATATACTCAACGACTGAGCATCCACAGCCCTCTGGGGTAGAGAATTCCAAAGATTCATAACCTTCTGAGTGAAGATATTTTTCCTCATATGGGTCCTAAATGGCCTTGATACTATGATCCCTAGTTCTAGACTCTCCAGCCAGGGGAAACAGCCTCTCAGCATCTACCCTGTCAAACCCTCTAAGAACTTTATACATTTCAATGAGATCACCTCTCCATCTTCTAAACTCCAGAGTATAGTCAATCTCTCCTCATAAGACAACCCTCTCATCCCAGGAATCAATCTAGTGAACCTTTGTTGCACCACCTCTAAGGCAGGTATATCCTTCCTTAGATAAGGAGACTAAAACTGTACACAGTACTCCAGGTGAGGTCTCACCAGAGCCCTGTATAAATGCAGCAAGACTTCCTTGCTCTTCTAATCCAACCCCCTTGCAATAAAGGCTAACAAACCATTTGTGTTCCTAACTTTCTGTGGTTTGTGTACAAGGACACTCACATCCCTCTGACTACCAACATTTCTTAGTCTCTCACCTTTTAAAAAATATTCTGCTTTTCTAGTCTTCCTACCAAAGTGGATAATTTCACATTTCCCCTCATTACACTCCATCTGTCATCTTCTTGCCCACTCACTTAGCCTGTCTATATCCCTTTGCAGCCTCTTTGCATCCTCCTCACAGCTTACTTTCCCACTTAGTTTTGTATCATCAGCAAACTTAGATACATAACACTCAGTCCCCTCTTTTAAGTCATTGATATATATTGTAAATAGCTGCAGCCCAAGCACTGATCCTTGCAGCACCCCACTAGTTACAACCTGTCAACCCGAAAATGACCCGTTTATTCCTACTCTCTGTTTCTGTCAATTAACCAATCCTCAATCCATGCTAATATATTACCCCGAATCCCATGAGCCTTAATCTTGTGTAACAACCTCTTGTGTGGCACCTTATCGAAAGCCTTTTGAAAATCCAAATATTCTACATATACTGGTTCCCCTTATCTACCCTGCTAGTTACACCCTCAAAAAAATGTAATTGACTTGTCAAACACGATTTCCCTTTAATAAAACCATGTTGACTCTGCCTAAACATAGTGATATTCCAAATGCCCTGTTACTACGTCCATAATAATAGATTCTAGCATTTTCCTTACTGCAGATGTCAGGCTAACTGGCCTATAGTTCCCTGTTTTCTCTCTCCCTCCTTTCTTGAATAGCGGGGTTACATTTGCTACCTTCCAATTCACGGGGACCGTTCTGGAATCTAGGGAATTCTGGGAGATCAAAACCAATGCATCCACTATCTCGGCAGACACCTCTTTTAAAACACTAGGATGTAGGCCATCAGGTCCAGGGGATTTGTCGGCTTTTAGTCCCATTAATTTCTCCAGTACTTTTTCTTTACTAATCTTAATTACTTTAAGTTCCTCACTCTCCTTAGACCCTTGGTTCCCCACTATTTCCGATATGTTTTTTGCATCTTCTATTGTGAAGACGGATACAAAATATTTGTTTAACGTCTGCCATTTCCTTATTCCCCATTATAATTTCTCCTGTCTCTGCCTCACGTTTACTTTCGCTAATCTCTTCCTTTTTACTTACTTGTAGAAGCTCTTACAATTTGATTTTATATTTCTTGTTAGTTTACTCTTAATCAATTTTCCCCCTCTATCAATTTCTTGGTCATCCTTGTTGATTTCTAAAACCCTCCCAAACTTCAACGAGAAGTCAATGGGAAGCGGGGCACATTTTGGCAGCATAACGAGTGTAAAAATTTGTAGATCTTAGGAAAAACATCACATTGGTCTCACTGGACACCATTATCCCTCAGTGTAAGAGTTTCCTTGGATGAGACTCGTGGTGGAAAATTCCCTTCTTGTCCAATAGAGTGTGTTCAGCCTTGCAAAGGACAATGTGCCAATGAAAATTAAATCACAATTACAGATAGACCTTAAACTGAAGAAGAATGTAAGCATAAAACAGCAAAAAATCCAAATTTAGAAAATAGACAGCATCTCCCAATTACTGACATTCAGTTAAAGAATAATGAATACCTAATTCAGAATAAAATTTAACAGGATAACCACAGATGTCAATCCCAACAAAATCCATATCCATAACACCCACACATTAAAAGCATGCATTAGAAATGAACACTTCATCATTCATGAATGAGTGTCACTGGAAGTTTTGTAGCTTTAATGATTCTGGTCCTGAGCCAGTAATTCGACAATAAGGTTAGAATTTGTGAATGATGACCTGTTAATTTCAATTGCATATTTCTGACATCTGGTTTCACTGTACAGTGAAGCTGTTAGCCAAACCACGCACAAACTAAACTCTCAAAAGCCAAATGGGAGATGCCCTTTCTATAAAACGCTGTCACCAAATTCCATTGACTATTCCAGATCTTGAAAATCAGGTTTTCCTCCCTACATTTTTCCAGGTTTATTCTGTAGATTTCTTGTCTCTGAGGACCAGGCATGATTAAGGACACTGTGACAGTGACCTATTGGAGGGTAGTTACCATCACAATGCTAGTTACTGTTCTGCGTTTAGCTAGGACTGAATTTTCTATTCTTGGATACTCCCAATCAGCATCCAGGTCCAGCAAGTTTTTTGTCTGTCCAAAGTTTAAAATCTGTTAGTACAAGAGATTGCAATCGAGTTTCTTCTTTTGAGATTAGATCTGAAGTTACTTTCTATCATTCCTGTGAGAGAGAACCACATCGCGTTTACATCAAAACTATAGCAGAGAAACAGGCCATTCAGCCTAACTGTTTTATGCCGGCCTTTATGATCCACAAAAGCCTCCTCTCTCCCAACTTCATCTAACCTTTCATCGAATGTCCTTAAGGGAAGGAAACCTGCCGTCGTTACCCGGTCTGGCCGACATGTGACTCCATGTGGTTGATTCTTAATTGCCCTCTGAAATGGCCTAGCAAGCCACTCAGTTGTAAAATCTTGCTTAAAAAAAGTCACAATAAGAATAAAACCGGATGGACCACCCGGCACCGGACACAACAAAGGCAAACCAAGCCCAGTCGACCCTGCAAAGTCCTCCTCACTAACATCTGGGGACTTGTGCCAAAATTGGGAGAGCTGTCCCATAGACGAGTCAAGCAGCAGCCTGACATAGCCATACTCACAGAATCATACGGTTCAGCCAAAGTCCCAGACTCTTCCATCACCATCCCTGGGTATGCCTTGTCCCACCGGCAGGACAGACCCACCAGAGGTGGCACTACAGTGATATACAGTCAGGAGGGAGTGGCCCTGGGAGTCCTCAACATTGACTCTGGACCCCATGAAATCTCATGGCATCAGGTCAAACATGGGCAAGGAAACCTCCTGCTGATTACCACCTACCGCCCTCCCTCAGCTGATGAATCAGTCCTCCTCCATGTTGAGCACCACTTGGAGAAAGCACTGAGGGTAGCAAGGGCACAGAATGTACTCTGGGTGGAGGACTTCAATGTCCATGACCAAGAGTGGCTCGGTAGCACAGCTACTGACCGAGCTGGCCGAGTCCTGAAGGACATAGCTGCCAGACTGGGCCTGCGGCAAGTGGTGAGCGAACCAACATGAGGGAAAAACTTACTTGACCTCGTCCTCACCAACCTACCTGTCGTAAATGCATATGTTCATGACAGTATTGGTACGAGTGACCACCGCACAGTCCTCGTGGAGACGAAGCCCCGTCTTCGCACTGAGAACACCATCCAACGTGTTGTGTGGCACTACCACCGTCCTGAATGGGATAGATTCAGAACAGATCTAGCAGCTCAAAACTGGGCATCCATGAGGCGCTGTGGGCCGTCAGCAGCAGCAGAATTGTATTCCAGCACAATCTGTAACCTCATGGCCCGGCATATTCCTCACTCTACCATTACCAACAAGACAGGGGATCAACCCTGGTTCAATGAGGAGTGTAGAAGAGCATGCCAGGAGCAGCACCAGGCGTACCTAAAAATGAGGTCCGAACCTGGTGAAGCTACAACTCAGGACTACATGCATGCTAAACAGCGGAAGTAACATGCTATAGACAGAGCTAAGCGATTCCACAACCAACGGATCAGATCAAAGCTCTGCAGTCCTGCCACATCCAGTCGTGAATGGTGATGGACAATTAAACAACTAACGGGAGGAGGAGGCGCTGCAAACATCCCCATCCTCAATAATGGCGGAGTTCAGCACATGAGTGCAAAAGACAAAGCTGAAGCGTTTGCAACCAGTTTCAGCCAGAAGTGCCGAGTGGATGATCCATCTCGGCCTCCTCCCGATATCCCCACCATCACAGAAGCCAGTCTTCAGCCAATTTGATTCACTCCACCTGATATCAAGAAACGGCTGAGTGCACTGGATACAGCAAAGGCTATGGGCCCCGACAACATCCCAGCTGTAGTGCTGAAGTCTTGTGCTCCAGAACTAGCTGCCCCTCCAGCCAAGCTGTTCCAGTACAGCTACAACACTGGCATCTACCCGACAATGTGGAAAATTGCCCAGGTATGTCCTGTCCACAAAAAGCAGGACAAATCCAATCTGGTCAATTACCGCCCCATCAATCTACTCTCAATCATCAGCAAAGTGATGGAAGGTGTTGTCAACAGTGCTTTCAAGCGGCACTTACTCACCAATAACCTGCTCACCGATGCTCAGTTTGGGTTCCGCCAGGACCACTCGGCGCCATTACAGCCTTGGTCCAAACAGGGACAAAAGAGCTGAATTCCAGAGGTGAGGTGAGGTGAGAGTGACTGCCCTTGACATCAAGGCAGCATTTGACCGAGTGTGGCACCAAGGAGCCCTAGTAAAATTGAAGTCAATGGGAATCGGGGGAAAACTCTCCAGTGGCTGGAGTCATACCTAGCACAAAGGAAGATGGTAGTGGTTGTTGGAGGCCAATCATCTCAGCCCCAGGGCATTGCTGCAGGAGTTCCTCAGGGCAGTGTCCTAGGCCCAACCATCTTCAGCTGCTTCATCAATGACCTTCCCTCCATCATAAGGTCAGAAATGGGGATGTTTGCTGATGATTGCACAGTGTTCAGTTCCATTCACAACCCCTCAGATAATGAAGCAGTCCGAGCCTGCATGCAGCAAGACCTGGACAACATCCAGGCTTGGGCTAATAAGTGGCAAGTAACATTCGTGCCAGACAATGACCATCTCCAACAAGAGAGGGTCTAACCACCTCCCCTTGACATTCAACGACATTACCATCGCCGAATCCCCCACCATCAACATCCTGGGGGTCACCATTGACCAGAAACTTAACTGGACCAGCCATATAAATACTGTGGCTACAAGAGCAGGTCAGAGGCTGGGTATTCTGCAGTGAGTGACTCACCTCCTGAATCCCCAAAGCCTTTCCACCATCTACAAGGCACAAGTCAGGAGTATGATGGAATACTCTCCACTTGCCTGGATGAGTGCAGCTCCAACAATACTCAAGAAGCTTGACACCATCCAGGACAAAGCAGCCCGCTTGATTGGCACCCCATCCACCACTCTAAACATTCACTCCCTTCACCACCGGCGCACTTTGGCTGCAGTGTGTACCATCCACAGGATGCACTGCAGCAACTCACCAAGGCTTCTTCGACAGCACCTCCCAAACCCGCGACCTCTACCACCTAGAAGGACAAGAGCAGCAGGCACATGGGAACAACACCACCTGCACGTTCCTCTCCAGGTCACACACCATCCCGACTTGGAAATATATCGCCGTTCCTTCATCGTCGCTAGGTCAAAATACTGGAACTCCATTCCTAACAGCACTGTGGGAGAACCTTCACCACACGGACTGCAGCGGTTCAAGGCGGCGGCTCACCACCACCAACCTTTCAAGGGCAATTAGGGATGGGCAATAAATGCTGGCCTCGCCAGCGACGCCCACATCCCATGAACGAATAAAATTTTAAAAATCTAATTGTATCATAGTAGGTACATCACAGGAGGAGGCTATTTAATTAGTCCTATTTCCCTGCTCTTTCCCCATAGCCCTGTAATTTTTTTCCCTTCAAATATTTATCCAATTCCGTTTTGAAAGTTACTTTTGAATCTGCTTCCATCACCCTTTCAGGCAGTGCATTCCAGATCATTACAACTCGTTGCATAAAAAAACGTTTCGTCATATCGCCTCTGGCTCTTCTGCTGATCACCTTAAATCTGTGTCTTCTGCCACTGGAAACAGCTTCTGTTCATCAGTTCTGGGTCTCTCAGGAATTGCTCTGCTCAAAATAGTTCTTGTGAGTTTGTTATGCCAAGGAAACAAAGGGCACATTTTTCAGGTACAAAAAAGTATTGTGCCCCTTAATCTCTGATCTTTTAGCAGTCCCTACTTGAAAGCTTCAGCAGTGCCTGTCAGCATTTAACTGGCCTTGCTCCTTCAGTAATGAAAATCTTGTTACAACTCAGCATTAATTCAGGGGCTGGATGCGATCGGCATTGCTGTGAATGCTCATTTAGACTAAATGAAAGTTGACATGCTTCTTCTCAACCTCTCTCACTCAGGCTGAACTCAGACAGGGAACAGTGCGCGAAATGGAATCAATTATCAATTGATCTCTGAGTCAGAATTTCCAAGACAGCATGGGCCTCTTTCCATTCACCTCCTGACTGACTTAGGCACAGTGTCTGATGTTCCCTTTGATGTGAGGCCCTATGTTTCACATATTGCAAACATATCTTCAAAATGGTGAACTACTTAAGATTATGATACATTCTTATGTAGATAGCATTTTCCTCAACCTTCCGGTGAAACTGAAACTCCAATCAGGGGTTCCCTTTATCCCATGGGGGGAAAAAATCACTGAGACACCACCTCTTTTAGAATTTATACCTCTAATGTCATATGCCCTTCCTTCTTTCCCACACCTATCTGTAACAAAGTCTTCCCGCAAGGGAAAAACAGTGACATTTAGGTTTCTAATAGATCAACCAGTCTATCATTTCCATGTAAGCCAGCTTCAGACTCAGTTCACAGAGATGCTACATCACTACCCAATCCCCTCACCCTCCAAACCAGTTCACAAAGACACTCAAGATTTCAGATTTCCAGCATCTGTGGTATTTTGCTTTTGATTTAGTGTTGAATTCATTGCCACATCTCTTCCAGGAATACCCACCTTGAAGAAGTTCTGCTCATCTCTCGGACGGGATTTCCGTTTGCCTCTTTTACCTTGTTCACCTTAAATCTTCCCTTCTTCCAGTTCTGACGAACGGTCATCGACCTGAAATGTTAATTCTGTTTCTTTCTCCACAGAAGCTGCCTGACCTGAGTATTTCCAACATTTTCTGCTTTTATTTCAGAGACACTAGCTCCCGCTACAATTCTCCCAGTTCAAGTTGGCACTCTTTCCTCCAAATCCTCAGTTCATATTGCGATTTTGTTCCCCCTTAATTCAATCTGGCAATCTCCCTTTTCCAAGCCCCCAGTTTAAGCTGGCACTCATCTCCATCTCCCCAATTCAAGTAGTCACTCTTCCTCCAAACACCCCCAGTACAATCTGGCACTATTCTTCCACCCTACCCATATACATTAAACCCCAATTCATGCTGCACTCACCTTTCCATCTACTCCTGAATTGATCCTAGCACTCTCTTCCCCCAAAAAACATCAATCCCAGCATCTCAACCCCTTCAAAACAATGTTCCCATGCCTAGCTTTTCACCTATCTTCCCCCTCCTTACAAATGTTCTCCCATCTACTCCCTCCTCTCCACTCCCTACAGTCTCCCAATTTCGTCCTTTCCTTTCAACCCCAAACACTACTCCTGGCTCCCCCCTTTCCTCCTTGAAGCACTGGTCCTGAGCTTCCTACCTCCTGCTTTGATTAATTGATGCTGTTGCATACTGTGTGGAAATTCCTGATCTTGTTAGAATTCTTTCCCAGTGTGCAATGGAAGGAATCAGTCAGATTGGTAGCACCAGGACGCAAGAGCTTGGGAGCAGCATTTGGGGGAAGGGCCTGATCCACATCGATTTTTAGTTGCAAACATGGGCACATGGACAGCATCCCTGAAACACTTACTGTCTGCAGTTCTGCATAAAAATCCCTGATTTGTGTACTTATTTTTGTCATTTTGAAATAATGTTTTGGAAGAAAATTGTTTGAAGCAGACATAGCCTTGGCCTAGAATTTGCTTATTTTTTGATCGAGTTTTACTGAAACAAATCTTATATTTCATTTTTTTTAGGAAACTAATTCTGCCAAACACATATTGGAAATGCCAGAAGGCAAGAGCTTATCAGTGCAGTCTCTCTCTCCATTTGTCACAATACCTGGAACTTGGCAGAACAAAATTCTGAACAAAAAACATCCTATTATCTGTACTAAGTCTTGCAGGAATCAAAACACCACACAATAAAGAAACTAAAATCTTAATCTCCAACAGTTCAAATGAATCACATTAGCACTTCTTGGTTTTTAGCAGGAGTTTCCACTCCAACATTTTGAACTGTAGGAAAAGAACTGATCAGTGACAAAAATACTCCCTCCCTTCCAAAGTAAATAGTATCGGGAAGAAGGCATGGTGTCTCAGAATGTTGGAGCATGAGTTCACACTGTGGGGTTGTGTGGCTGAGGGTGGGGCATTGAACAGAGATATTATGATAAAAGAAAATGAAGGTCAGGACCAGAAGTGACAAATTAAAATGAATGAAAAATAAATTAGAAACAGACATCAGGAAGAACTTGATAAATACACAGTCACAAAGAAGGAAAGGAACAATAATGATGGTTAACAGGATGAAAGAGATAAATGAAAATCACAATGAAGTGAAGAAGAGAACATCTTCAAGACGTGCATTCCTTGAAGGGAATCAGCAGTGAGTCAAACTATGCAAATAAAAAGGGTACTTATCTTTTTCACTTTACAGTTGCTGACATACCTGCTCTGAATTTTCCACATATTCTATTTTTATTTCAGATTTTCAATACTTTTATTTTCATTTTGTTTTTGCTCCAGGTAGATCATATTTATTTAGAGTGCTAAATGTTTGCAAAAACCTGCCAGACAGTATAGTAAAGGTAAGATCATTAGGGGGTCATTGAAAATACAGTTGTATACTTTAATGGGATATTTAAGGTGCTGGAATGATGATTCTTGAAGGGACGAATGGCTTTTTCTCATCCCTGATTTTTCTTATGTTTAAGAACATGGTAGATCCCAAGCCTGTCTCGCACACCTCCTGGTGACTAGATCACGAGCAACAACAGCAAAGGCCCGAAAACAGGTGACCCACCCGCCCACAGCTGGTACATTTTGTACAGAAACCAGGAAAACACGGGTCTTATCGTCAAATGGAAACAATACCAAAGTCAGGAGCTTAGAACTAGGAACATATAGCACAAATAAAATCGATTACAGCAAAATATAACAATTTTAAGTTTTAGAGGGTAAAGATACCATGGGACAATTACAGTTATAAATTTTGTGAAGTATTATATTATCTTGGAGACAGACAAATAAGGATGATGTGGGTGAATTGATTGCCACGTTTGATCCAGACCATTACTTATAAATCCTCTGAACAGTTCAAGTGCTGGAACTGATTCCTGGCAACTCTGCTGGTCACAGCTTCTTAATTAGAATCTCTACCAGTGATTACCATTCTTTGTTTTCTATTACTCCCTTGGCATTGCACATGGGGAGTCAAGGCAAAGTGTAATCTTCAGGTGACGCTGGGTTAGAAGGCAGGAGATAATTTGAGCAGGGTGTGCAGACGTGATCCTTATTTTAAAGTAATTCATTCTGTCCTTATGTTAAATATTACAACCAGTCAAACTGTAATGGCATTGCTCATGGGAAGTTGAGGAATATAGGCTTGATAAAGACAGGAGGAGTGAAGGGTGTTAAGGTATATTGGATCACTGTAGAGCTACATAGAAATTATAATAAAATTAATGTAAGCAATTGGAAATTGAGATGAAATTGTATATGAGAAACCTTTTATACTATTGTAGAGGTTTGGAAAAAAGGAAATGAGCGTTACAATAAATTGTGAAATATATAAACTGTATAATAAAATGTCATGTATCTGTAGTGTATATGTAAAAATGCAAAATTTTCTTCTATAACATGTATAAACTGTTGAATATAAGTTATATGTAGTACCATGCATATATATGATAATAACAGTATGAAGAAAATTTATTATGAGTATGTCAGGTGCTGTCAGGATTGGAAGACTAAAATTGGATATATGACGGTGAGTGGGGTTAGTTTGGGGAGTTACGCTGATGTGTTAGAGAGGTATAAAATATGAGGAGAGGAAACAGAAATAAACATTTGGCTTAGTGAGAGGTTGGCAGTAGTTATTGAGAAAGTTTGCAGCGGTGGATAGATGGTAAAACCTCAAGTGACAAAAAAGCTGTTGAAAAACTTAAGAAAATGGTGGTGGTGAGTACATAGATTAGTGGGATGATGTCTGAGCAGTAAAGAGGGAGTTACAATGAAGAGAATGGTGGGGGAAAACATAAGAAAGGTGGAAATAATATGAAGTGTTGAGGGGAAAGTTTTGGGAGGTTTAATAGTGAGTGGATTGTTAAAAAAGCATGAAACTAAAAGAAAAAGCAAACAAAAATGCAAAAAATAGCACAGATCCTGGTGACTGGGAGAGATACAAAGAACAGCAAAGGGTCACAAAACAGATAGCAAGAGCTACAAAAAGGGAGTATGAAAAGAAACTTTCAAGGGATATTAAAATCAACACAAAACATTTTTACAATTATATTAGGAAAAAGAAAGTGGTTAAGAGCAATGTTGGCCCCTTAAAAAATGATAATGGTGATACTGTAAATGAAAATAAGGAAATGGCGGACAAGTTAAATAATTACTTTGTGTCAGTATTTACAGTAGAGGGAGAGGATAGCATGCCAGATACCCCAAGGAAACTCATATTGAATCAGGGACAGGGACTCCTCATAATTGATGTAAGCAAATTAACAGTAATGAAGATAATAATAGCACTAAAGAGTGACAAATTCCGAGGACCAGATGGTTTCCATCCCAGGGTTTTAAAGGAAGCAGGTGAGAACATTGCAGATGTCCTAACTATAATCTTCCAAAGTTCTCTTGATTCAGGAACCATTCCTTTAGTTTGGAAAATAGTACACGTCACTCCGCTAACAGTCAGAGGGAAACCAAGGAATTGTAGACCAGTTAGCCTAACATCTGTTGTTGGGAAATTACTAGAATCTATAATTATCTCCTCACAAACATCTGGGGACTTGTGCCAAAATTGGGAGAGCTGTCCCACAGACTAGTCAAGCAACAGCCTGACATAGCCATACTCACAGAATCATACCTTTCAGCCAAAGTCCCAGACTCTTCCATCACCATCCCTGGTTATGTCCTGTCCCACCGGCAGGACAGACCCACCAGAGGTGGCGGTACAGTGATATATAGTCAGGAGGGGGTGGCCCTGGGAGTCCTCAACATTGACCCCATGAAATCTCATGGCATCAGGTCAAACATGGGCAAGGAAACCTCCTGCTGATTACCACCTACCGTCCTCCCTCAGCTGATGAATCAGTCCTCCTCCACGTTGAACACCACTTGGAGGAAGCACTGAGGGTAGCAAGGGCACAAAATGTACTCTGGGTGGGGGACTTCAATGTCCATCACCACGAGTGGCTCGGTAGCACCACTACTGACTGAGCTGGCCGAGTCCTGAACGACATACCTGCCAGACTGAGCCTGCGGCAGGTGGTGAGCGAACCAACATGAGGGAAAAACTTACTTGACCTCGTCCTTACCAATCGACCTGTCGCAAATGCATCTGTCCATGACAGTATTGGTAGGAGTGACCACCGCACAGTCATAGGAACATAGCAAGGAACATAGGAACAAGAGTAGGCCATTCAGCCCCTCGTGCCTGCTCCGCTATTTGATAAGATCATGGCTGATCTGTGATCTAACTCCATATACCTGCCTTTGGCCCATATCCCTTAATACCTTTGGTTGCCAAAAAGCTATCTATCTCACATTTAAATTTAGCAATTGAGCTAGTATCAATTGCCGTTTGCGGAAGAGAGTTCCAAACTTCTACAACCCTTTGTGTGTAGAAATGTTTTCTAATCTCGCTCCTGAAAGGTCTGGCTCTAATTTTTAGACTGTGCCCCCTACTCCTAAAATCCCCAACCAGCGGAAATAGTTTCTCTCTATCCACCCTATCTGTTCCCCTTAATATCTTATAAACTTTGATCAGATCACCCCTTAACCTTCTAAACTCTAGAGAATACAACCCCAATTTTTGTAATCTCTCCTCGTAACTTAACCCTTGAAGTCTGGGTATCATTCTAGTAAACCTACGGCGCACTCCCTCAAAGGCCAATATGTCCTTCTGAAGGTGCGGTGCCCAGAACTGCTCACAGTACTCCAGGTGCAGTCTAACCAGGGTTTTGTATAGCTGCAGCATAACTTCTGCCCCCTTGTAGTCTAGTCCTCTAGATATAAAGGCCAACATTCCATTTGCCTTCTTGATTATTTTCTGCACCTATTCATGACACTTTAATGATCTATGTACCTGAACTCCTAAGTCCCTTTGGACATCCACTGTTTTTAACTTTTTACCATTTAGAAAGTACCCTGTTCTATCCTTTTTTGATCCAAAGTGGATGACCTCATATTTGTCTACATTGAATTCCATTTGCCACAGTTTTGCCATTCACCTAATCTATCAATATCGCTTTGTAATTTTATGTTTTCATCTACACTGCTTACAATGCCACCAATCTTTGTGTCATCGGCAAACTTAGATATGAGACTTTCTATGCCTTCATCCAAGTCGTAAATAAATATTGTGAATAATTGAGGCCCCAAGACAGATCCCTGCGGGACTCCACTAGTCACATCCTGCCAATGTGAGTATCTTCCCATTATCCCTCCTCTCTGTCGCCTTTCGCTCTGCCAACTTCCCAACCAAGTCCGTACTTTTCCCTCGATTCCATGGGCTTCTATCTTAGCTAACAGTCTCTTATGTGGGACCTTATCAAATGCCTTCTGGATGTCCATATAAATAACATCCATTGACATTCCCCTGACCACTACTTTAGTCACCTCTTCAAAAAATTCAATCAGGTTTGTCAGGCACGACCTACCTTTCACAAATCCATGCTGGCTCTCTCTGATTAACTGAAAATTCTCAAGGTGTTCAGTCACCCTATCCTTAATTATAGACTCCAGCATTTTCCCCACAACAGATGTTAGGCTAACTGGTCTATAATTCCCCGGTTTCCCTCTGTCTCCTTTCTTAAAAAGCGGAGTGACATATGCAATTTTCCAATCTAGAGGGACAGTTCCTGAATCTCATGGAGATGAAGTCCCATCTTCGCACTGGGGACACCATCCAATGTGGCACTACAACCATGCTAAATGGGATAGATTCAGAACAGATCTAGCAGCTCAAAACTGGGCATCCATGAGGCCCTGTGGGCCATCAGCAGCAGAATTGTATTCCAGCACAATCTGTAACCTCATGGCCCGGCATATTCCTCACTCTACCATTACCAACAAGACAGGGGATCAACCCTGGTTCAATGAGGAGTGTAGAAGAGCATGCCAGGAGCAGCACCAGGCGTACCTAAAAATGAGGTGCCAACCTGGTGAAGCTACAACTCAGGACTACATGCATGCTAAACAGCGGAAGCAACATGCGATAGACAGAGCTAAGCGATTCCACAACCAACGGATCAGATCAAAGCTCTGCAGTCCTGCCACATCCAGTCGTGAATGGTGGTGGACAATTAAACAACTAACGGGAGGAGGAGGCTCTGCAAACATCCCCATCCTCAATGATGGCGGAGTCCAGCACATGAGTGCAAAAGACAAGGCTGAAGTGTTTGCAACCATGTTCAGCCAGAAGTGCCGAGTGGATGATCCATCTCTGCCTCCTCCCGACATCCCCACCATCACAGAAGCCAGTATTCAGCCAATTTGATTCACTCCACCTGATATCAAGAAACGGCTGAGTGCACTGGATACAGCGAAGGCTATGGGCCCCGACAACATCCCGGCTCTAGTGCTGAAGACTTGAGCTCCAGAACTAGCTGCGCCTCTAGCCAAACTGTTCCAGTACAGCTACAAAACTGGCATCTACCCGACAATGTGGAAAATTGCCCAGGTATGTCCTGTCCACAAAAAGCAGGACAAATCCAATCCGGCCAATTACCACCACTTCAGTCTACACTCAATCATCAGCAAAGTGATAGCATTGTCGACGACACCTTCCATCAAGCGGCACTTACTCACCAATAACCAGCTCACCGATGCTCAGTTTGCGTTCCGCCAGGACCACTCGGCGCCAGACCTCATTACAGCCTTGGTCCAAACATGGACAAAAGAGCTGAATTCCAGAGGTGAGGTGAGAGTGACTGCCCTTGACATCAAGGCAGCATTTGACCGAGTGTGGCACCAAGGAGCCCTAGTAAAATTGAAGTCAATGGGAATCAGGGGGAAAACTCTCCAGTGGATGGAGTCATACCTAGCACAAAGGAAGATGGTAGTGGTTGTTGGAGGCCAATCATCTCAGCCACAGGACATTGCTGCAGGAGTTCCTCAAGGCAGTGTCCAGGGCCCAACCATCTTCAGCTGCTTCATCAATGACCTCCCCTCCATCATAAGGTCAGCAATGGGGATGTTCGCTGATGATTGCACAGTGTTCAGTTCCATTCGCAACCGCTCAGATAATGACGCAGTCCGAGCCCGCATGCAGGAAGAACTGGACAACATCCAGGCTTAGGCTGATAAGTGGCAAGTAACATTCGCGCCAGAAAAGTGCCAGGCAATGACCATCTCCAACAAGAGACAATCTAACCACCTCCCCTTGACATTCAACGGCATTACCATCGCCGAATCCCCCACCATCAACATCCTGGGGGTCACCATTGACCAGAAACTTAACTGGACCAGCCATATAAATAGTGTGGCTACCAGAGCAGGGCAGAGGCTGGGTATTCTGTGGTGAGTGACTCACCTCCTGACTCCCCAAAGCCTTTCCACCATCTACAAGGTACAAGTCAGGAGTGTGATGGAATACTCTCCACTTGCCTGGATGAGTGCAGCTCCAACAACACTCAAGAAGCTTGACACCATCCAGGACAAAGCAGCCCGCTTGATTGGCACCCCATCCACCACCCTAAACATTCACTCCCTTCACCACCGGCGCACAGTGGCTGCAGTGTGTACCATCCACAGGATGCACTGCAGCAACTCGCCAAGGCTTCTTCGACAGCACCTCCCAAACCCGCGACCTCTACCACCTAGAAGGACAAGTGCAGCAGGCACATGGGAACAACACCACCTGCACGTTCCCCTCCAAGTCACACACCATCCCGACTTGGAAATATATCGCCATTCCTTCATCGTCGCTGGGTCAAAATCCTGGAACTCCATTCCTAACAGCACTGTGGGAGAACTTTCACCACACGGACTGCAGCGGTTCAAGAAGGTGGATCACCACCACCTTCTCAAGGGCAATTAGGGATGGGCAATAAATGCCGGCCTCGCCAGCGATGCCCACATCCCATGAACGAATAAAAAAGGATAAGGTGACTGAACATCTTGAAAATTTTCAGCTGATTAGAGAGCCAGCATGGATTTGCAAAGGGTAGGTCATGCCTGACGAACCTGATTGCATTTTTTGAAGAGGTGACTAATGTAGTGGACAGAATTATCAATGAATGTTGTTTATATGAACTTCCAGAAGGCATTCTATAAAATCCCTCATAAAAGACTGTTAGCTATAATTGATGCTCATGGAATGGAAGGCAAATTATTGACCTGGTTCGGAAATTGGCTGAGCAGCAGGAGAGAAAGAGAGTAGGGATATTGGGCAGGCACTCAAAATTGGCAGGATGTGACTAGAGGTGTCCCACAGGGATCTGTTTTGGGGCCTCAACTATTCACTGTATTTATTAATGACTTAGATGACAGAATAGAAAGTCACATATCCAAGTTTGCTGATGACACAAAGATAGGCAGCATTGTAAGTAGTGTAGATGGAAGCATAAAATTAGAGAGAGATATTAATAGATTAAGTGAATGTGGCAAATGGATTTCAATATGGGCAAGTGTGAGGTCATCCCACTTTTGACCTAAAAAGGATAGATCAGAATACTTTCTAAATGGTGAATAGCTCAAAACAGTGGAGGTCTAAAGAGACTTGGGGGTCCATGTACATAGATCATTAAAATATCATGGACAGGTACAGAAAATAACCAAAAAGGCTAATGGAATGCTGGCCATTATATCTAGAGAACTAGAATCCAAGGGGGTAGAAGTTACGCTACAGCTCTACAAAGCCCTGGTTAGACCACACCTGCAGTACTGTGTTCAGTTCTGGGCACGCATCTTAGGAAGGATATATTGGCCTTGGAGGGAGTGCAGCATAGATTTACTTGAATGATACCTGGACTCCAAGTTAAATTACGAGGAGTGATTATACAAACAAGGGTTGTATTCCCTGGAGTTTAGAAAATTATGGGGTGATTTGATCAAAGTTTTCAAGATATTAAGGGGAACTGATAGGATAGATGGAGAGAAACTACTTCTGCTGGTTGGGGAGTATAGGATATGGGGACATAGTCTAAAAATTAGAGCCAGGACTTTCAGGAGTGAAGCTCAGAAACAATTCTACACGCAAAGTGTGGTAGAAGTTTGGAACTCTCTTCTCCAAATGCCAGTTGATGCTAGCTCAATTGTTAATTTTAAATCTTTATTTATATTAACCAAAGATAATAAGAGATGGGGCTAAGGCGGGTATATGGAGTTAGGTCACAGATCAGCTATAATCTCACTGAATGGCAGAAAAAGGTTCAAGGGGCTAATTCACCCACTCCTGTACCTGTGTTCCAAAGTGGGAGTAAGATTATAAACAGAAGAGTGGCAATTAAAAAAAGAATGGGAGTGGGACTGAGAAACAGAAGCAATGGCAGGGGGAGTAAACAAATTGCCAGAATGGAAGAAAGACTAAAAGAAACAGAAATACCAGGAGCAGAAGTTAAAAGCAAAAAGAGATTTGTACTTGAGAGAAATACTAGGAGTTCAAAAAAAAAGGAAATACAGGGAGTTGGCACTGAAAAGACAAACAGCAGGGCATTAGGTAAAAGAAATAGAAAGACTGGAAGAAGATGGAAACAGCAGTTATATTTAAAAACCTAAAGATTGGGAGCAACATTAAAATAGATAGAAATAACATAACAGGGGGTTAAAAATATAGAAACATGCAGAAGGAATTTAAGAAACAAACAGCACAAGGAAGGCTACAATAAAGACAAAGAGCAGCAAGACTTAGAAAACATATCAACATCTGGAACGGGAGTGCAGCATGAAAGATGTGGACAGCTTTGGCTTTGTGGGTCGTGAGAGTGATCCAATCGTGATTTGAGGGAGATTTGCCCATAATCAAAGTCATGCTAATGGGCCTCTAACTTCCCAGTTCTGAATAATTGCCCTTTTTAAATATTGGCACCATAAGAGCCTCTCTCAAGGGCTTGCACTTTCATTGAGCACTCTCAGGTTCTTAACGAATACTTTGTGACTGCCTTCAGAAAAGAGAGGGATGATGTAGACATTGTATTTAAGGAGGAGGGGTGTGAAATATTGGGTGGGATAAACTTAGTGAGAGAGGAAGTATTAAGGGGATTAGCATCTTTGAAAGTAGATAAACCACCAGGGCCAGATGAAATGTAACCCAGGCTGTTAAAAGAAGTAAGGGAGGAAATAGCGGAGGCTCTAACCATCATTTTCCTATCCTCACTGGATACAGGCGTGGTGCTGGAGGATTGGAGAACTGCTAACATTGTACCGTTGTTTAAAAAAGGAGCGAGGGATAGACTGAGTAATTATAGGCCAGTCAGTCTAACCTCGGTGGTGGGCAAATTATTGGAATCAATTCTGAGGGACAAGATAAACCGTCGCTTAGAAAGGCACGGACTAATCAAGGACAGTCAGCATGAATTTGTTAAGGGGAGGTCGTGTCTGATTAAATTGATTGAATTTTTTGAGGAGGTAACAAGGAGGGTCGATGAGGGTAGTGCATTTGATGTAGTCTACATGGATTTTAGCAAAGCTTATGACAAAGTCCCACATGGCAGACTGGTCAAAAAAGTACAAGCCCATGGGATCCAAGGGAGAGTAGCAAGTTTGATCCAAAATTGGCTCAGTGGCCAGAAGCAAAGGGTAATGGTCAACAGGTGTTTTTGTGGCTGAAAGGCTGTTTCCAGCAGGGTTCCACAGGGCTCAGTACTAGGTCCCTTGCTTTTTGTGGTATATTTTAATGATTTGGACTTAAATGTAGAGGCCATGATTAACAAGTTTGCAAATGATACAAAAATTGGCCATGTAGTTGGTAGTGAGGAGGAAAGCTGCAGAATGCAGGAAGATATCAAATAGATTTAAAGTGAAAGGTAGAAGGATTAGAGGGGAGCTGAGGAAATTTTTTTTCACCCAGAGGGTGGTAGGGGTCTGTAACTCACTGCCTGAAAAGTTGGTAGAGGCAGAAACCCTCAACTTATTTAAAAAGTACCTGGATGTGCATCTGAAGTGCCGTGACCTACAAGGCAAGTTTGATCCAAGTGCTGGAAAGTGGGATTAGGCTGGGTGGCTCATTTTCGGCCGGCACGGACACAATGGGCCAAATGGCCTCGTTCTGTGCCATAAATTTTCTTTAATTCTATGAATGCCTTCAGGGCCAGCAGCCTGATCTGTTTTGAGATCCCTTATTCTAGTCAGGATTATATCCGCATCCACTTTTACACTTTCAACTTTTGCATCAATCCTACAATGTACTATTGGTAACTCAGCGTCGTCTTCTGTAATAAAGATTGACACAAAGTAACCAGTTGAATCCTCTGCAATATTCAGGGAGTCCATCCAAATCTGTCCTGAGGAATCTTTCAAAGATCCTATAAAATCCTTAATGGCCCTCTGACCCTTAAAGTTGTAAAAGACTGCTATTACCACTACAGCTATCCAATATCATCTTCTCCAAAGTCCTTTTGGTTGCTCTGAGAGCAGGTTTTATTACCTTTAACTGAGATCAATCAATGCCTGTTCTCCTGAGAACTATTTTTTTTTAAATGTGTAAAAATATTTCTGCTTAAATCTGATTTATCTTTGAACATGACCGATTAGCCAATTTGACTTTGTTTTACCATGTGCCCTCGCTTTAACTCTAGGGACAAACATGGCCTCCTTTTAAGCATTCCATTTTTCTTCCCTTGTCTAGTAGGACTCCCAGGTCAAGTCATTTGACATCTTTGCAAATCTAGCCCTCTTAAAATCTGGTACTAGCATTAAGTTTTCAGCAACTTTGATTTGGCTGATCAAGTTGAATCTAATAATATTGTGATCACTGCTGCCTAGGTGTACCCCACATGGAAGTCTGATACCACATCAGGGTCACCACCAAAATTTAAATCTAGTAACTGATTATTCCTAGTTTCCTCATTAACGTGTACAGGAACAATTTATTATATCTACAAATCTTTCAGCTAAAACTGGAACACTATCTATTTCCAATCTTCTTTGCTATCTCTATCATAGTAGGTACAGCACAGGAGGCCATTCGGCTCATTGTGCCTGTGCTGGCTCTTTGAAGGAGCTATACAATTAGGACCTGTTCTTTTCCCATAGCCCTGTAAATTTTTTTCCTTCAAGTATTTGTCCAATTCCCTTTTGAAAGTTACCATTGAATCTGCTTCCACCACCCTTTCTGGCAGAGCATTCCAGATCATTACAACTCACTGCGTAAAAAAATATTCCCTCATGTCGCCTCTGGCTCTTTTGCCGATTACCTTAAATCCTAGTCTTCTGGTTAACAACCCTTCTGCCACTGGAAACAGTTTCTCCCTATTTACTCTATCAAAACTGTTCATGGTTTTGAACACCTCTATCAATTCTCCCCTTAACCTAGCATAACATCCTTGCTTTTGTACTCAATGCTTCTATTAATGAAGACCAGGATCTCATAAGCTTTTTTAAACAGCCTTCTCAACTTTCCCTGCCAGCTTCAAAGATTTGAGTATGTGCAACCTCAAGTCTCTGTTCCTGCACCCCAGGTCGCTCTGTTCTTGCACCCCCTTTAAAATTGTACCATTTAGTTTATATTGCCTCTCCTCATTCTTCCTACCAAAATGTATCACTTCACACTTCTCTGCATTACATTTCATCTGCCATATGTCTGCCCATTTCACCAATCTGTCTATGTCCTCCTGAAGTCTGTTACTATTCTCCACATTGTTTACAACATTTCTGAGTTTCGTGTAGTCTGCAAACTTTGAAATTATATCCTCTATACCCAAGTCCAGGTCATTAATATATATCAAAAAGAGCAGCGATCCTAATTCTGACCCCTGGGAAACACCACTGTATACTTCCCTGCAGTCTGAAACACAACCGTTCACCACTACTCTCTGCTTTCTGTCCCCTAACCAATTTTGTATCCATGCTGCCACTGTCCCTTTAATTCCATGGGCTTTAATTTTGCTAACAAATCTATTACGTGGTGCTTTATCAAATGCCTTTTGAAAGTCGATATACACATCAACCGCACTACCCTCATCAACCATCTCCGTTACTTCATCAAAGAATTCAATGAAGTTAGTCCAACACGATTTTCCTTTAAGAAATCTATGCTGACTTTCATTTATTAGCCCATGCTTTTCCAAGCACCAGTTAATTGTATCCCAGAATATTGTCTCAAAGTTTCCCCACCACCGACATTAAGCTGACTGGCCTGTAATTGCCGGGTTAATCCCTCTCCCCTTTTTTAAACAGGGGTATAATATTTGCAATTCTCCAGTACCATCCCCATATCTAAGGAGGATTGGAAGATTGTGGCGAGAACCTCCGCAATTTTCACCCTTACGTCCCTCTGTAGCCTAGGATGCATCCCATCTGGACTGGGTGACTTTTCTGCTTTGAGTACTGCCAGTCTTTTAAGTACCTCCTCTTTATCTATTTTTATCCTATCCAAAACCGCTACTACCTCCTCCTTTACTGCTACAATGGCAGCATCCACTTCTCTAGTGAAGACGGATGCAAAGTATTCATTTAGTGCCTCAGGCAAGCCCTCTGCCTCCACAAGATCAACTTTATTGTCCCTAACAGTCCCACACTTCCTTTGACTACTCTTTTACTATTTATATGTTTATAAAAGATTTTTGGGTTCCCTTTTATGTTAGCTGCTAATCTATTCTCATACTCTCTCTTTGCCACTCTGATTCCCTTTTTTAGATCTCCTCTGTTCTTTGTGTATTCAGCCTGGTTCTCTACTGTATTATGAACTTTACATTTGTCATAAGCTTCCTTTATCTGTTTCATTTTAATGTCTATCTATATCTGTAGTCATCGAGGAGCTCTAGCTGTGGATACCCTTCCTTTCCTCCTCATAGGGATGTGTCTACTCTATACACGAACCAACTCCTCCTTGAAGGCCTCCTATTGTTCAATTACTGTTTTGCCTAGCAGCAGTCTTGCCATCAGAGGCACTTAACCCTCCTGGAATAGAGTTTTTGCCGGTGCTTCTGACGGAAACTGCCAGTAGCAACACATACAAAAAGTGCAAGTGGCAGCAATGATGTTATGTTATGTGCTTACTTCTGTGATCTGTAATTTCTGAAAGAATAAGTAAAATGTTGAACTGCACACTGTGAATTATTCATCATCAATAACCTGCAAGGCCAAAGAAATAAAATTTTGAAGTGAGATATAGAGCATATATTACCATCAATTTTAATATATAACATACATATTTGTTAAGCTAGCACCTGTAGCATGTAAAATCCATCACCATAGTGTAAATATGGTGTAACAGTATTTCAATTCAAATCACAATTCAATCATAGATGTTTACTGTCTGCTGCCATCTACCGCACTACCCACTACCGATTAATGTGTAGCAAAATCATAATTACATTTATAATGAATGGAGTGTTTACAGTTCTATTGCAGATGGCACAGAGAAGCAATTTTCTCCCTGAATGTATGTCAATCCTTTCTTCTTTTAAATACATAAAGACATCTTAAACACTAGCATAAATTACAATGTTAGCCAAAATTGAAATTTTAAAACAAGTATATTATATACAACAATAACTTTATATTTTAGGATAATCAATTAATTCAACTTTTACTCAATGTTACAAGTTTTGGACTTGCCTCAGATATTCTCTTGCATACAGTGGTGGTAATCATTCCCATTAGTGGCCTGAGGGCTTACATTTAGGGATGTGCCAGTACTACCCAATATCAAACTATATGTTGGCATAACTCGGGGGCAACAATTGCTCCCCATTGTGATCTGAATTGGATATTTGTGCCTTTCGCACATTCCTGAAAGTGTGCCTCTCAAATCTTTTCACAGGATGACCAAGGAAATACTTAGTAAGATGAGGCCAGATCTAAATTGGTTAAGCTGCTTTACTTCACAGCAAATGAACATAGAGCAATAGTTATGATCGGACTCACTTAATGCTTTGTGTAATAATACAAAATAATGAATGCAATACATTTTCCCACATCATTAGCTCATATTGCTTGGCTTAAACAAAATAACCTCTAACTACCCTTCTGCAGTCTAAACTACTGAACCTGGCAAAAGCTTGGGTTCACAGCTTTCTGTTTAAAAACCTGACTGAGAGTATCTATTTCTGTTCCTGCTTTGAAATCCGTGTTCACAGCCCATGGGGAAGGTCTATGCCAGAAACCCCCTGCCAAGTGTCCAGGGCCAGGAACCTCCCATACATAGGATTTGAGGTCAATTACAGAGACCGGCTAATGAATTGCTTTTTTAAAAAAAAAAGTCTAAGGAAAATTAACATTTTAATTACCTTTTATTTCTGCCTTTTTAAAAACTGTGTGAGGGTACACTTTGCTTTAAAACCTCAACATTTAAGTGTAACTCTTTTCCAAATCGCTTGTGAAAAAATGGTCAAAAGTCCGAAACCGTGATACTGGATTACACTCTGACTAATCGTAAAAATTATATCAATGAGTTTCAAAGTTTGTTTTTTTACATTTCAAAGCTCCAGGGATGCACATACTGCAAAAATGTGTGCTGCTATTTCAGCAAAATCACATTATTATTGCAGAGAAGTGCACTTTTAAATCCTTAGTGTTTGTTGTGAAAAATTCAAGTTTCTAAGACAGCTGGTTCATTTGCTGATAGTGAAAAATTCTAACAATTTCAAGGAGTCACAGGTGATCCCACAGTCCTTATCACAGAAATTTCTAACAAAATTAAATTCTGTCAGCATTCATTTACAGTTCTAGAATGTGAAAGAATACACAGAGCTGTAATACGTGACTATTCCATTTTGGGCATCTGTATCAAAAAGAGTAGTGCTGCTAGTTTACAATTATATTATAAATCATTATAAATAAATATGTATCAACAACTTGCATTTATATTGTGCCTTTAACGTAATAAAACATCCAATGTGCTTCACAGGAGCAGTATCAAACAAAATTTGACACCAAGCCACATAAGGAAGTATAAGGATAGGTGACCAAAAGCTTATTCAAAGAGGTAGGTTTTAAGAAGCGTCTTAAAGGAGGAGAGGGTAGAGAGGTGGAAAAATTTAGGGAGGGAATTCCAGCCACTAATGGATTGTTGTCACAGGTAAGTGCAAGAATGTCTGCAATGGAGTGGCAGCCTCCATTGAGCTTCAAGCACGGCACTCAAAAGGATCTATACAGGGCATGACAACGGCCGTGCAGACTGATGATGCCAACATGTCTGCCGCCTTAAACAGGCTGACAGATACTGTATCCGTGGCCTTACAAAGTGGCACATCTGTTCACCAACCTGCTGTCCAGCAGTGTGGTGGGAGTGACGTTGTGCTGGCCCAGGAGAGCGATGATAGCGAAAGGGGACATGGAAGTGGGGACTCCACTCAAAGCGCTCCCACGTCTCATCCGTTGCCCCTCCCCCTCCCAACCAATACCCAAAATACTGCCTCCTCTCCCAATGGCCAAGTCTGCCCTTGCACAGGATCGGACGCTCAAAAGCTCCAAAACCCAGAGGGTGTAGGCCAAGAGCATCTCAGCAGTCAGGGCAGGTATCTGAGCAACCTTCCACTACCTCTGCTGAAGCCACAGGGGATGCACCACCTAGAAGCGGTAGAAAGCGCAAGGTTAAGCAATTGTAGCTCACCAAGGGTATGCACAAGGTTGTTTGACGAAATGTCATGTTGTTCATTTATATTTTTTCTTGTATTGGCACATTAAATTTATTCATTATCACCACTTCCATGTCTTGGCCAGTATTGCGTCCTGAGTGGAAAGTCACCCTTTCATTTGCTTCATCATGAATGCCAAGTGCCAAGACATGACAACAGCCATTGGGCGGATGTGCAATGGGTGTATACGTGGTTGAAGGACTGTTTTGTGCAAAGGTGGGAAGGGTAGGGGGGCGGGGAAGAGGCGTTGCTGGTGTTGGTTGTTCCAGGCGGCCCGAGTTGTTCAAAGCCTTCAATTTGCAGGTCTCATTATGAGAACCCGTTAGAGATGAGGGCATCCCTGGCATCACGGACAGCAATGTGGGCGGCTGCTCTGGTGATGGGTTCCCCATCTTCATTTTCCTCCTCTTCCTCCTGAGCGCATTCAACCTCCTCCACCTGTAACCCTTTCTGCTGCCGTATGTTGTGCAGCTCATGATGATTATTCTGGACACCTTGCTGGCGAGTACTGAAGGGCTCCCCCAGATCTAACCAGGCACTTGAAGCACATCTTCAACATGCCTACGGCTTGCTCAATGACACACCTGGTGGTCACATAGCTCTGATTGTATGCTGCAGTGCCTCACTGGTGGGGATTCTCACAGGTGTCATGAGCCACATTTGCAGGGGGTATCCCTCGTCTCCAGCCAGCCTGCCCTTAGGTCTGTCTCCTGTCTGGAAGAAGTCTGGGATGTTGGACCGGCACAAAATGAATGAATCATGACTGTTGCCAGGGAATCTGGCCCACACCTGCAGAAATCTTTTCTGGTGCTCGCACGCCAGCTGTACATTGATGGAGTGATATTCCTTTTGGTTTATGAAGACTCCCGGCACATGTGGTGGTCCTCAGATTGCCACGTGTGCGCGATTGATTGCGCTCTGTACCCATCGGAAGCCGGCCAGATTGTGGAAACCCAACGCCCGCTCATTCTGGTTGATATTGTCGTGGGGGAAGTTCATGTAATCGGATGCCATGGCAAACAAGCCATCCCTCACCTGTCGTATACATTTATGTGCAGATGACTGACACACACTGGAGATGTCACCGGTGACATCCTGGAAGGATCCGGAGGCAAAGAAATTGAGGGCAGTGGTGACTTTAACTGTGACGGGCAATGTGTGGCCACCAGGTCCAGCAGGGAGCAGCTCTTCCTGAAGGAGACTGCAGACGTCTGCGAGCACCTGCCAGCTCAATCTGATCCTGCGTAGGCACTGCTCTTCGGAGAGGTCCAGGAAGCTCAGCCTCTGCCTGTAGACCCTCTCACGTGGGAAGTACTTCCTGCGACATTGGCCCCTCCATTGGTCCCCTCTCTCAACTTCTCCAGGTCCTTGTTGCGCACCTGCCTTGTGCGCCTGCAGATCCCAGAACTGCACGACATGCCTGTCACAGATGGTGATGTTCCTCCTCCCCATATTTACTGTGGAATAGGTCCATTGCACACCTCATCCTGATAGTCAGTTTGAGGGTCTCCAAAATGTTGGTAAATTTATCTGAACACAAGAACACTCTGTCTAAACACCAAGAACTCCCAGCCAAACATTTGCCTGAGAACTGAATGACCAGCTGCAATACCTGACCTTTTATTGAGAAGTGTCAATCACAGGTTTAAAGGACCAAACGAGCTTCAGCTGCATCTAGCCTCCGTTTCAATAGTGCATTTCAGAAGCCACGGGAAACACGTGCAGGTGAAGTTAAATCCGTTCCAGTTGCAAAATCCACAAAAAATTAAGTAGCTCAACTGTTTAAATTACCTACTTTGTCCCTTTAACAAGCTGGCTGCGGGCATTAAGTGGGGACAGGACTTCCAGGTTTTGGTTACTTCTGTGCGTGTGGGTTAAACCCAGAAATGGGCGCGTTGGAGCCAGGTTGCTGTCCCGCTGAAGAAATCAATGATTTTACTACCCACCCATCCCCAGCCCACCGGGTCTTGGGGGTTAAAATGACCCCCTAGGTGCCCGAAAGGAAAGCATTTCGTGCTGCATCACTAACATCCCTCACATTGATGAGTACAAAATTCGTAACAACAAAGTAAAGGATAATCAGCCGGTGTTAATGTTCCTGACCAATACCCTGTCACCACAGGTGGAAACGCGCACGTGTGGACTTTGGGGCGAGCATAGAATTGCAATCAGTTATAATGTCTCCCACAGTCAAATATATTGCCGAAGTTCATGGTTTAGGTTCATACATGGAGAATGATTTAGACAACGTACCAGAGAACACCTGGAAACATACCCCGGTGAACTGCTTCATGAGAGAGGGAAAATTAATTTAAAAATCAGCCGGAAAAAAAGTCAGAAAGTTGGAAGCAGGATTAAACACTATAAGGATAAGTATACAGAGAGGATCAACTACTCTATGCAGCCTAATTATTTCTTTACTGCTGAGGCATAAAAATATTGTGGAAAATAACCAGAGCTGAATAATGGAGGTTGTAAGGTTAGCTAAATATTCTGGAGATTTTCTCTTTATCTTTGGGACTTCTGATGACTGTGTGGGTTGGGTAGAGAAAATAATAGAGCAGGCTGTGTATGATTTGGCCAAGTACCAAGCTTGATGAGCCAAAAGGCCGTTTATCATTCCATACTATTTTATGTTTTAAAGAAATCCAAATAAGTAGTGTAGCAACACAGCAGGTTCTAGGTTTTATTAAAGTTACATTTTTGAGATCACAGTAGCCTAATCTGTTTGATGATTAAGCTAAAATATTAAACTTTGCATGATTAAGCAATTTGAAACTTTTTCACATTGTTTCCCTCGAGTCCTGATTTTTAGATTATGCCAAATTTATATAAGGAGATACTTTTATTAGTTACTGTGCAATTTGTAGATTGTTAAGGGAGTAAACAAAAGAAGCTTAATCAGAAAATAGTGTTAAATTATCATTAACTGCTTAACCCAACATTTCTCCAGGGAATTGATGAAACTACATTCTTATTTGACTATTGATAACAATCATCAAATTTTCAGTCCTCTTCCAACCGCATGACATATTACAGCACACACAGAACAAGGAAAAACATTCATAAATACATATACTTGCACCGTTTTTTTTTACATCTTATCATTAAATTTCATGTTGAAAGGTAGAAGAACCCAGGTACATCTGAAGAACAGCAGGCAGTTTGCCCAGTGATCTTGCCAATATACATCTCTCAATCGCCATCCCCAAAACTGGTCATTTACCTTGTGTGCTGTCTGTGCAACCTTGTTGCTGTGTTTGGTTATAACAACAACAGTGCCTGCACTTCAAAAGTAAGGCACTGGCTGTGAGACACTTCAGGGTGTTATATAAATACATGTTTGTACTTTCTCTTCCTTTAAATAATCGTGGCATGGTGAATTGCCTTAAAATGATGGAAAGTGAGCATCATGATCCCGTTTTAACGGTCAAATATGACCTGCACTTTGATGGACTTTCCTGGAAACTCTCACACCGTGAAAGCTATGGAATTATGTACAGGGCCTTGAGGCCACTTGGATGCCAATGATATCCTAGGCTTTGGGGAAACTGCCATCGAAAAAAAATTCAGAACCCTCTTATTTTGTTGACAGTTGCCTAAGAAAAAGAAGTGATGAAATTGTTCATCTTAGCAAAAAATGCATCAATTAATACTTAATTTGCTTAATATTGCTTAATACATCTGTGAACTGCAGATTATCTGATATTGCTAATGTCCCCTGGAGCAGGTTGGAAAGAACCAGCGACATAAAAGTCCGGGGCTGTGGTGACCTTGACAATCAGTATTATATTGGAGGTCCGTTAGAGGTCAGATATTCTGGCACAACACTATCACAGTCTCCTTGATGAAGTGGAGTCTGTGAAAGCAGTTTTCCTCCAACAGTCCAAGGTAGTATACTTCTGCCTGCAGTATGGGTTGTGTAATGACAAGTAAGGGCAGTCCACCTCTGATACAAAATGGCCTGCCTTATATCCCTCTTAATTCTCTTCTTCATCCTCAAAATAACACAAAAATAGATGAATCCCTGCTTTCAAAATTATGACTGCAACAACTAAAAATTTGGCAGTCAACACTTTTGAGAAAATATAGCCTGACAAAAATAAGTGAAAATAACAACCGGCACGCAGAATATTCCCAGCAAGAATCACAATGATTGTATACATAGTAACATGCATCCAATTAAAATATATTTATATTAAAATAAAGCTCTTGATTGTTCTTAAGGCCTGATATCAACACCATGGCTACAAGAGCAGGGCAGAGGTTTAGTCCCTCAACTAACACCACCAAAACATATCAACCAGTTATTCATTCCATTGCTGTTTGTGGGACCTTGTGTGCAAACTGGCTGTCATATTTGCCTACAAAACAACAGTGACTGCATTTCAAAAGTAATTCATTGGCTGTAAAATACTTTGGGACACCTTGAGGAGTATACTATATAAATACAAGTTTTTCCTCTTAACTCTTCAATGAGTGGCTAACCTCCTGATGTCTCAAAGCCTCTCCATCATTTAAAAGGTTCAAGTCAGGTGTGTGATGAAAAGTACACCATTTGCCTAGACAGGTACAGTCGCAACAAAACTCAAGAAGCTCAACACCATCCATAGTGCAAATGTAACCCCACTATTGCAAATGTAACCCCACTATTTAAAAAAGGAGGGAGAGAAAAAACAGGGAATTACAGACCAGTTAGCCTAAAATCAGTAGTGGGGAAAATGCTAGAGTCTATCATAAAAGATGTGATAAAAGAACACTTGGAAGGCATTAACGGGATTCGACAAAGTCAGCATGGGTTTATGAAAGGGAAATCATGCTTAACAAATCTACTGGAGTTTTTTGAGGAGGTAACTAGTAGAATAGATAGGGGAGAACCAATGGATGTGGTGTACTTGGATTTTCAGAAGGCTTTTGATAAGGTCCCACACAAGAGGTTAGTGTGCAAAATTAAAGCACATGAGATTGGGGGGAAATACTGGCATGGATTGAGAATTGGTTGACAGACAGGAAACAGAGAGTAGGAATAAATGGGTCTTTTTCCGGGTGGCAGGCAGTGACAGTGGGGTACCGCAGGGATCAGTGCTTGGGCACAGCTTTTCGCAATATATATCAATGATTTGGATGAGGGAACTAAATGTAACATTTCCAAGTTTGCAGAAGACACAAAGCTGGGGTGGAATGTGAGCTGTGAGGAAGACGCAAAGAGGCTCCAATGTGATTTAGACAAGTTGGATGAGTGGGCAAGAACATGGCAGATGCAGTATAACGTGGATAAATGTGAGGTTATTCACTTTGGTTGTAAAAACAGAAAGGCAGATTATTATCTGAATGGTGATAGATTGGGAAAAGGGGAGGTGCAACGAGACCTGGGTGTCCTTGTACAGCAGTCGCTGAAAGCGAGCGTTCAGGTGCAGCAAGCAGTTGGGAAGGCCACATCTGGAGTATTGTGTGCAGTTTTGGTCTCCTTATCTGAGGAAGGATGTCCTTGCCATTGAGGGAGTGCAACGAAGGTTTACCAGACGGATTCCTGGGATGGCAGGACTGACATACGAGGACAGATTGGGTCGACTGGGACTATATTCACTAGAGTTTAGAAGAATGAGAGATGATCTCATATAAACATATAAAATTCTAACAGGACTAGACAGACTAGATGCAGGGAGGATGTTCCCGATGGCTGGGAGTCCAGAACCAGGGGTCACAGTCTCAGGATACGGGGTATGCCATTTAGAACCGAGATGAGGAGAAATTTCTTCACTCAGAGGGTGGTGAACCTGTGGAATTCTCTACCACAGAAGGGAGTGGAGGCCAAGTCATTAGATATATTCAAGAAGGAGATAGATATATTTCTTAATGCTAAAGGGATCAAGAGATATGGGGAAAAAGCAGGAACAGGATACTGAGTTAGACGATCAGCCATGATCATTTTGAATGGCGGAGCAGGCCCGAAGGGCAGAATGGCCTACTCTTGTTCCTATTTTCTATGATTCTATGTCCAGGACACAGCAGTTCGCTTGACTGGCGCTCCTGCCACTGGACTCAATATCCTCCCACTACTATGACTGTAGTATGCAAGATCTACAGGATGCACTGTAGCAACTCATTAAGGTTACTTTGACAACCCCCTACGACCTTTATCACAAGCAGGATGAGAGCAGCAATGTTGTGGGAACACCATCCCAAGTCCCTTCAAGTCACTCACCATCCTGACTTGGCCATATATTGTAGTTCCTTCATGGTTGCTGGGTCAATTTTCTGAAACTCCCTACTTGGTGAGAGCGCCATCACCACAGCGGTTCAAGAAAGCCCACTCCAACTTCTCAGGGAAACTAGGGATGGGCAGTAAATGCAGCTTTGCCAGTATCTCCCACAACCCAAGTACAAATTTTTAAAACATTTTTGTAGTTAGATTCAATTATTTCTAATAGGTTCTCAAGAGAACTGCTATAAAATGAAACACCACCATAGTAAGGAACTCAGGGAAGACAGGACGATGATGTTCTTAGTTTTACAAAAAATGTGATCTATGCCTGAGGCTACACATTTTTTATTTGCTTTTCTTACCTCATTTTTAAACAAATTCTAAATCTATTTATCACATTACAATTTTTCTTATGCTCAAATAGCATATAGTTCAGAATTATAATTATAGAACCATAAATGTTAGTTACCTGTTGGTCTGTTAATACCCAGGAAGCCAGCTTGTCCAAGAATTTTGAAGACTGTATGGGCTGGGAATATCCCTGCTTCTTCCCACTTATCAACAAAGGGATTGATTTTCTTCTCAATGATCTATTAGAAGTAAAACCAATAATCTTTTATTTATTATACCAATAATATTTATCAGCATCTTTCAACAAGGATGACTGAGCTTTGGTAACAGATAAACATTACTTGATTTTTAAAAAAAGTTGCCACATCTATTTACCCTTCCTATTTGACACAGTGGCCAATATTGTAACATTGCAAGAACCACTGCTCCTCAGGCACTCAGTGAGCCTGTGCCCCACAGAGCAGACCTCACCCAATAATGTGAACAGCTCATTTAAATATTTCTGTGGCGCTCCCAGTGCCTAGAACATAATGTGATGGGAACATCATAGGAATCAGTGAGCACGAGCAGTTAGTGAGGAGCTGCTGTTGGCCCCTCAAGCATTGCCATTTTTATTTTAGTTCAACAGTTTCGAGCACAAAGACCCTTTCATCCATTGGCCTTTGGAGGCCAAAGAAGCAAGGTTTACTAATAAAGGGGAGAATACCATCCAGGAGAAAAATTCAACTATTTTTCAACCAGCTTCCCAAAATATCTGTTCCAAACGAGTGCAAGTGCAGGGGTGCTCCAACCTCACAATGGGGCTTCAGCCTAATTTAAGTAGAATTCAGGGGGAGGGTATTGAACCTTGCGTCGTCGGTGTGCAGGCACTTTGTGCACAAAGTGCTTGCTGCCCATGTTATGAGTAACACTCAGCACTCGATAATATGGACGCTAGGCACCTGAAGTACAGCACTTTGTGCATCAGCCCCATAGCAAATTACCACACAGTTTTTGTTTCACAGAACAATTTCTCATGCAGTTTGAAGCAATCCAGTTATGGAAAGGTGTTGAAATATTTATTTGTGAAACTTTTGTTTATTATTGTTTGTTTATTGTTTGCAAAGCCTGGTCACTCAGTAAGCACAAACCCCGTACGTAGTACTTGGGTCATTCTGAGACTCGATGGCCTTAATCCATCACGTTACATATACTACAATGCTAGTGTTGCAAATCTCCTCTTATTAAAGTGATTAGCCTTATAAAAGTATTTAGCCTGATGCAGTTCTGGGCTGCAATTAGATCTGACTTAAGCATCTTAAGCAGTTGTGGAGGTCATGGTTTGCACAAAAGTCTCTGCTAGTTATAGAAGATGGAATTGCTTCAACGGCCATTAGCAAGCCATCTCCTCTTTACCTGCAGACATCGGCTGACTTAAAGCTCCATGACTTAAATTTCCCCGAAGATTTTGCACCCATCTTGGGTTGATTTTGGGGCAGATGGGAATGGAAAACATGGAGGGAAACCCTTCCACTTGCTCCCTTATTGCCACCGTTCCAGCATTTTTCATTTGAAGTGACGATAGACATTGTATGCAAACGATAGGTTAATAACAGAAATATATTTCCATCATCAACACCTTAGCAATGTTGGAGATCGGGAATACTCTTGCATTTGATATCCAGCACTGCTAAGGAGACGGGGGTAGGGAGGTTCAAAAATGAATGGGCCACCTTGCATTAGGCAGTTCATTGCAGAGCGATTGACTATACTACGCAACGTAAGCGATTTAATGGAGATGTAAAAGAAAATAAAGACCCGAATTTACTCGAGGGTCCCACCAGACTCCCACCGTAACTCTGCCAGCAGAACCCATAAGAAAAACGCAGAAACCCAGCTACGCCAGATCCCCGCCAACTTCCCAGTCAGCCTTGTAAGTGAAGGAGGCGACCGCTTTATAAAGCCAATAATGCTGAGGGGGCGGAGCCAAGGCAGAGACGCCCTACACCAGGTTCTCACTTATCCAGCTCAGAAGGGACTTGCCACATTACTGGAGGCTGGTACGCCGACGAAGAACATACTGGCTTCCAGATGGGTGCAAGTGGGCCCCATTTAGAGGGGTCAGGTAAGGGGAGCAATGGATCCCAAAGAATGG
Organism: Heptranchias perlo; assembly: GCF_035084215.1. Lineage (NCBI taxonomy): Eukaryota > Metazoa > Chordata > Chondrichthyes > Hexanchiformes > Hexanchidae > Heptranchias > Heptranchias perlo. The sequence goes on from NC_090326.1 coordinate 94,889,046, forward strand.
TAGGAGCATTTTATTTTAAATTTTGGATTGGCCACCTAAGGAGCATGGGCTAGATAGGGGACCCTGGAGCCTTCCCCAATGGAAAACACATGCCATATTTCTCAGCCCCGTGTGGCGGGCAGGCACCGGAAATGCGCCCATAGTGACACCAGTGACCCATGCAAATGGAATATCCTGATGACCCCACATCACTGACCCTCAAAATCCAACTGGATAAGTTCTGATGGGCACTATCAAGATTGCAGTCTGCGGATTTTCAGGACCACAGCTTTTCTTCTCTCTTCTCCCCACTTCTTTCCCCCACTAAAGGCAGGGAAACCACCAGTTCCGGAAATACAGCTAGATGCCATTCACGAACACTCAAATAAGCCTAACCCCAGCTCTGCTGGGATCAGAGGGCAGGGAGATGAATGGGAACCGGCACCGATTCATTGAAATTCCACCAGAATGGAAATGTAGGTCATTTGTCTTTGAGCAACCACTCACGACTTGACTAATTATGGGATATTGCCCAGGCCAAGATTTAGTGCTGTTACCTCTTCTCCTCCAGATAAGGCGACAAAGGAATATTGTTAGTAGTTATCTCAGCTTCCAAATAACAAGTGAACGCACAGTATTAAAATAGAACAATTAGCCCAACAGTTTTTTTTCTCTCCCTGCAAGGAAGTATCTGATATCCATATGTCACTGTATACAGTGGCATGACTGGAATCAGCTCACTGAGTAGTGAATTCATAGGTACAGACCCACACAGGGATAGACTGGCATATGGGAAATTTCTTGAGTGGCCAAAAAGCTGTTGAGGCTAAGTCAATTGAAAATTTCAAAACTGAGATTGATAGACTTTTGTTAGGCAAAAGTATTAACGGTTATGGAACCAAAAGCTGGTAGATGGAGTTAAGATACAGATCAGCCATGATCTAACTGAAAAGCGGAACAGGCTTGAGGGGCTGAATGGCCTACTCCTGTTCCTATGTTCCCTGTGAACGGTTCCATAGCACTGTATTATCGGCACCCCCTTTTACCATGAGAATCCCAAAGAATCCCATGCGCTTTTGGGGGATTCAGTCCGCTGGTGGACTCACATCCCATTACTCATAGGAAACTGCAATGTGCAGAACCTAAGAGTGGTCATTAAAGAAAACAATGACTGGAACTGTGAACTTCAATAAAAAGCTACTGAAACGCTGGCCTTAAAGAACAGGTTATCAGGCAGAAGAGAAGGAAAGCTAACCTTACAGGCATCTCTTTCTCTCCATTAAATTGTGGTGACTAATAGTTTCACAAACAAGTTGCAGTTGGTACTCAGAGGCACTTGAAGTTAAATCATCCATTGTCCTTTTTTCTCACCTTTTCCTCAGCGTATAGCATGAACGTTACTTGGCAAATCTACAGACCAAGAGTGGAATCTATTAGAGATACCAAACAAGTACATGTCCATAAAAGTCAAAAGGGATACCTCTGGAGTGATGCAACCATGGGCAATGAGAATGATTAGCACCAGTATTAAATAAAAAAGGTTTATGTAAGAGCTAAGAAAGGTAGTATGATGAGAACTGGAAGGATTGTAGAAAGTACAGAATGTGACCAAGAAAATAATACAGTAGGCAAAAAGAGAATATGAAAAATACACTTCAGAACGTATCAGGGGCAATAGCAAGAGAAATAGCCCATTAAAAGTACGGCACTCTCTCCACTCCCCATGTGCCAGCCGCTGTACACTGTTGACAGCAACCTCAATTCTCACATGAATTCCCAATTACAGTATACATCCGCTGGGATTAATGGCATTGAGAAAATTGAGGTTTTGGACTGACTTTTTATATGAGGAGCTGGAGTGTTTGACAGCTGGGGCTTTATTCTATATTAACCCTGCCCACTGTTCATAACAGTGAGTTCTGCAGGGTAGCAAAGAGAGGTTAAAAACAGGGAGACAAGAGTGAGAATAAAGGAGGGACAGACTGGTACAGATAGAGAAGTAAAACAGAAACAAACTACATGATAAGCAGAATAACAAGCCAAGGGAGAAAATCAGAGCGTGCAAAAAGCGGACTGAGCAATTACAGGAGGTGAGGTAGGTACAATTTTTCTCAAGCAGTTCCAGTAGCTGGCATATAGCCCAGGTATGTCCTGTCCACAAAAAGCAGGACAAATCCAATCTGGCCAATTACCGCCCCATCAGTCTACTCTCAATCATCAGCAAAGTGATGGAAGGTGTCGTCGATAGTGCTATCAAGCTTACTCACCCTCCTGTTTGGCGATTGTTGCGCGGTGTCCGTTCATCCGTTGTCGCAGCGTCTGCATGGTCTCGCCAATGTACAACGTTGTCTACCTCATACGTTGCAGGAAAGGATGCTCCAGAGCATGGTACATTGGCGAGACCATGCAGACGCTGCGACAACGGATGAACGGACACCGCGCAACAATCGCCAAACAGGAGGGTTCCCTCCCAGTCGGGGAACACTTCAGCAGTCATGGACATTCATCCACCGACCTTCGGGTAAGCGTACTCCAAGGCGGCCTTCGAGACACACGACAACGCAAAATCGTCGAGCAGAAATTGATAGCCAAGTTCCGCACCCATGAGGACGGCCTCAACCGGGATCTTGGGTTCATGTCACGCTACACGTTACCCCACCAGCGAACAAATGTTATCTGTTTTTAATATAACGGGTCAGTTGCTGTCTTTTCTATGTTTCTACCTCTCTATCTCTGTTTTTTTTTTGTTTGTTGTTTTTTTTTTGGTGATTTGTATATTCTGAGACCTGGCAGGTAACACCTGTCTGTCTGCACACTGATTGCCTTGGCAACGGGCAGTTGAAAAAACTGTCTGTACTCACCAAGCATTGTTCTGTGAATTATAAATGCGATTTCATTTCGAGGATTTCATTTTCACATCGTTCACCTGACGAAGGAGGAAGCCTCCGAAAGCTTGTGAATTTAAAATAAAATTGCTGGACTATAACTTGGTGTTGTAAAATTGTTTACAATTACTCACCAATAGCCTGCTCACCGATGCTCAGTTTGGATTCCGCCAGGACCACTCGGCTCCAGACTTCCTTACAGCCTTGGTCCAAACATGGACAAAAGAGCTGAATTCCAGAGGTGAGGTGAGAGTGATTGCCCTTGATATCAAGGCAGCATTTGACCGAGTATGGCACCAAGGAGCCCTACTAAAATTGAAGTCAATGGAATCAGGGGGAAAACTCTCCAGTGGCTGGAGTCATACCTAGCACAAAGGAAGATGGTAGTGGTTGTTGGAGGCCAATCATCTCAACTCCAAGACATTGCTGCAGGAGTTCCTCAGGGCAATGTCCTAGGCCCGACCATCTTCAGCTGCTTCATCAATGTCCTTCCCTCCATCATAAGGACAGACATGGGGATGTTCCCTGATGATTGCATAGTGTTCAGTTTCATTCGCAATCCCTCTGTCCGTGCCCGCATGCAGCAAGACCTGAACAACATCCAGGCTTGGGCTCATAAGTGGCAAGTAACATTCGCGCCAGAAAAGTGCCAGGCAATGACCATCTCCAACAAGAGAGGGTCTAACCGCCTCCCCTTGACATTGAACAGCATTACCATCACCGAATCCCCCACCATCAACATCTTGGGGGTCACCATGAACCAGAAACTTAACTGGACCAGCCATATAAATAGTGTGGCTACAAGAGCAGGCCAGAGGCTGGGTATTCTGTGGCGAGTGACTCACCTCCTGACTCCCCAAAGCCTTTCCACCATCTACAAGGCACAAGTCAGGAGTGTGATGGAATACTCTCCACTTGCCTGGATGAGTGCAGCTCCAACAACACTCAAGAAGCTCGACACCATCCAGGACAAAGCAGCCCGCTTGATTGGCACCCCATCCACCACCCTAAACATTCACTCCCTTCACCATCGGCACACTGTGGCTGCAGTATGTACCATCCACAGGATGCACTGCAGCAACTCGCCAAGGCTTCTTCGACAGGACCTCCCAAACCCGTGACCTCTACCGCCTAGAAGGACAAGGGCAGCAGGCACATGGGAACAACACCACTTGCACGTTCCCCTCCAAGTCACACACCATCCCGACTTGGAAATATACCGCCGTTCCTTCATCGTCGCTGGGTCAAAATCCTGGAACTCCCTACCTAACAGCACTGTGGGAGAACCTTCACCACACGGATTGCAGCGGTTCAAGAAGGCGGCTCACCACCACCTTCTCAAGGGCAATTAGGGATGGGCAATAAATGCTGGCCTCACCAGCGACGCCCACATCCCATGAACGAATTTTTAAAAATGAGATCCTCAAATTACAGTTGTATACCACTGCTGATAAACCCTCATACATGAAATAAGGCACATTCTTTAGTACAGACGTGAATTTGGAATTGGCCGACCGCTTGTTCACATATTCTTACAATAAATTAACATAGTTCTCAACCAGAAAGAAAAGCTTTAAATTACCACCATTTGAATTTCTACAGTTCTTTGTTTTAACAAAGTGAAAATTGTATGGTCTTACTGCTACGCCAATCTATTTTTAGTTTATGAGCCATATTGTTATTGTGGAACACATTATCCATGGACACCTGTTTGTCGAGACTAATTCATTAAGCAGAACAGTCATCTAAAACCTATATATCCATTTAGCGTGACCCAAATAGCTTTCCAAGCTAATTAATTTAACCTTGAGCATTAGCAAAGTATTCTTTTCAAAACTAAGGCGTGTACTTTTTTTACATAACGAAGTATTTGTGCAATTATAAGGAGTCGTACAACACCAGGTTATAGTCCAACAGCTTTATTTGAAATCACAAGCTTTCGGAGCTTTTCTCCTTCGTCAGGTGAGGAACCTGACGAAGGAGCAAAGCTCCGAAAGCTTCTGATTTCAAATAAAGCTGTTGGACTATAACCTGGTGTTGTACGACTCCTTACATTTGTCCACCCCAGTGCATCACCGGCATCTCCACATCTGTGCAATTACAATGCGATATTGTACTAGCACTGGAGACAAACTCAAAGAATGTCAGGATTCATTCAATGTGAAAATTTTCCTGACTGCAACATTAGCACTCCTCATATACTGAAGGACATCTCAAAACACTTAACAAGGCAGAGGAAAACAGTGCACACTGAGCTGGAGTGAAACAATCGAAAATTGAAAAGTTGTGGGGGAGGGGGGGGCAAAGGTATGGTCAAAGAGAAGAGCATAAGGAGACTTTTGAAAGCAGGGCAGAAAGATTTAGAGATTTTCTCAGAAACCATCTTGCAGTTTATAATAAACAGATTAAAGTCACTTACTGACAATCATGCCTTCATCTTAGTTTTGAAAACATTTGAAATTCTCTCATGTCATTGCTGTACCTCAAAGCAAGCACTGTAATGTTTAGAACCACCACCAATAGGGAGATCTTGCGCTTTCAGTTCAAAGCCCCATTATTGGAGTAAACCTTAACAAAGGATTCACATTGCTATATTCTTACACAATGCAGCAATGAAGAGCAAAATGTACACATTTGGTATAATACATCAAAGGCATGTTTTACAGTGCGCACACAACTTTGCTGACAGGTTGCAATTTTAAAACTGCATGAAGCAGTTTGTGGGGCACTACAGATTTAAAAAGGTATAATGCAAAGAAGAAAGGCAGCAGGTGCTTCCATCAAAATAGTAAGACATGCATTCATGACTATAATCCCTGCATGAAGAATTCCTGAACTCAGTTGTGTTATTAAGCACAAGGCACCGAGCAAAGGCCACTTTAACCAGAGGCAGAGGTGAAAAATCAGTGGGTAAATTATTCCAAACTACTTCTTTGCAGCTCCTTGCAAGTGGCTTAGAGGTGACAGAAGAAACCTGGAAAAAGGCTCCTTCACAAAAACACTGCTTAGTGTGGGACAGGAAGAAAAAAAACATTTAAAAGTGGGGCTGGGAAATAGGCATCTGTATGAGTTCAATGTGTAACAAAATTATATCATCATATATATCAATGACTTGGATAAAGGAATAGAGAGTTGTATATTCAAGTTTGCCGATGACACTAAGTTCGGAGGTACGGTAAGTTGCGTAGATGGGAGCAGGAAGTCATTAAGGGACAGAGACAGATTGGGCCGATATTAGGAGGGCGGCGGGTTCGCAGCGGGGGGGGGGGGGGGGGGTCAACTGGGCGCGTGGGTAACGCGCCCAGTGAAATCGGGGTGCTCCGCACGGAATCGCAGGCTAATCAGAGCCACTTACCTGTGCTTCCGGGTTTCGGGCTGGAAAGCTGCGCAGCGGGCGGACTGCGCATGCGCAGCATAGGCTGTCAGCTGGAGGAGCCCTATTTAAAGGGGCAGTCCTCCACTGACTGATGCTGAAGAAAGGAGCCAAAATTACGGCATGGAGCAGCCCAGGGGGAAGGCTGCGCCCAGGTTTAACGATGCCTCACTCCAGGTCTTATTGGATGGGGTGAGGAGGAGGGGGAGGTCAGAGATCTTCCCCCCGGCGGGTAGGAGGAAGCGGCCTGCCTCTGCCACCAAGAAGGCCTGGCTCAAGGTGGCAGAGGAGGTCACCTGCACCACCAACATACAGTGCAGGAGGCGCTTCAATGACCTAAATTGGTCAGCCGAAGTGAGTACACTTATTCATTCCCCTACACTCCATCTGCCACATCACCGCCCCCACCCCACATGTCCTTCTGCACTGCCAACACCACTCTATCACATCACTCCTCACACCCACTCAAAGCTCATCCTCATCTTACCTGCACTTACTCACCTTGCCAGTACTCATCCCGCCACTACCACTCAACCCAATCCTCATACAATCTCATGGCTCTATCTCATACTCACCCTCTCGTGCATCTCTTTCACGGTCAGCATCACTCAACCTGCCACTAGTTGTGCTGCAGCCACAGGGCATGCATCACATATGTGCAGTAGGAAGCGTAAGGCAAACGTGTCGTGAGCATAAAGAGGGTGCACAAGGGTGTTTGAGGGTTTGTCGTGGTTTTTACCTATTTTTAATTTCTGATCAACTCACATAACATATTATACTGTCACCACTACTGCCACGTCTTTGCGAATCTTGTCTGGTTTGTGCAATAATGCCCTCTCCTGAGGATCACTATGAGGACCCACAACTGATGCCACCCATTGTGTCACTGCAGGGCGGGTGTAGGTGTATTTGCAGGGCTCTTTTGAGCAGACGACTGAGAGACGTCGGCGATGTCCCCGGTGGCACCCTGGAAGGATGCGGAGAAGTTGTTGAGGGCAGTGGTGACTTTGACAGAGATAGATAGGAAGATGGTGCTTGGGCCAGCCGGGAGCAGCTCGGCATGAAGGAGGCTGCAGATGTCCACGACTACATGTCGAGTGACTCCGAGCCTCCATGTGCACTGCTGCTCAGAGAGGTCCAGGAAGCTGAGCCTCGGTCTGTGGACCCTGTGGCGAGGGTAGTGCCCTCTGCGACGCATCTCTCTCTGCGGTTGCCCTCCCTCCTGCTGTGCAGGTGGATGTGTCACAGCACTGTGTTGTGGGGCTCCAAGTGTCAGAGGTGGACGGCGTGGACGGTGATGCTGTTCGTCCTCCGAGGAAGTTATGACTGCAGCTATGGCGGCCCCCATCCGGAAGATGTACATTTGAGGGGGTCCGCAAGGTAGGTAAATGTGTCTGGACACCGGGGGTAAGTGTGCAAGTTGTTGAATTTGATTGTCAGGAGGAGGGTGGTGGAGGCCAAACTTTGTCCAAAGTGACAGAGTGGCCTCCTGCAATGAATGAGGGTCTCCCCCCCCCCCCCCTCCCAACAACCTGTCAAATGGACCTTTGCAGCTGCCACAGGCTGATGGCTGCAACATGTCCATTTCAACTGAGAGTGTTTCCCACAGTACAGGAAACAGTCCCAGTTGTTTGGAAAATCCCACCCCTCCTAAAATATCATGTTAATCGGGTCTCCAAATGACCTGAAGTACCTAAATGATTACCTTAAGTGGCACCCCACCGGCTTTAATTGCCGGCGGGAGTCCCACAAGCAGGGGCTGCGCGCACATGTCAGCGCGTCACTGGGGAACCCGGAAGTGGGCGGGTTGGAGCCAGGCTCCAGACCCGCCCCGGGAATCCCCGATTTTCACCCCCCCCCCCACCCACCCCGTCACAAACGCACCCGCTCGGGGGTGCGAAAATCGAGCCCATTAGGTGAGTGGGCAAAACTGTGGTAGATGAGAGTTCAATGTGGGAAAGTGTGAGGTCGTCCACTTAGGATCCAAGAAAGACAAATCGGAATATTTTCCTAATGGCAAAAGACTAAGAACTGTGGAAGAGGAAAGAGATTTAGGTGTCCATATACACAAATCACTAAAAGCTCATGCACAGGTACAAAAAGTAATCATAAAGGCTTATGGGATGTTAGCCTTTATGTCAAGGGGACTGGAATACAAAGAGGAGGTAGTTAGAGCCTCGGTCAGACCCCATCTGAGTACTGCATTCAGTTATGGGGATTGTACCTCAGGAAAGATATATTGGCCTTGGAGGGGGTAGAGTGCAGATCCACCAGAATGATACCAGGGCTTAAATGATTTAATTAAGAGGACAAGTTGCATAAACTTGGCTTGTATTCCCTTGAGTTTAGAAGGTTGAGCGGTGATCTAATTTAATAGGTGTTTAAAATGATTAAGAGATATGATAGGGTAGATACAGAGAAGCTATTTCCTCAGGTGGGTTAATCCATAACAAGAGGGCACAATTTTAAAATTAGAGCTAGGCCACTTAGGAGTGAAATCAAGAAACACTTTTTCACATGAAGTGTAACAGATATCTGGAACTCACTCCCCCAAAAAGCTGTGGATACTTTTAGGTCAACTGAAATTTTCAAGACTGAGATTGACAGATTTTTATTCGGTAAGTGTATCGAGGGATATGGATAAAAGGCAGGTAAATGAAGTTAAGGTACAGATCAGCTATGATCTAATTGAATGGTGGAAGAGGCTCAATGGGCTGAATGGCTTACCCCTGTTCCTGTGCAAATCATAAAGTAATGTAGGTGTATATTAAAAATTATATACAACATTTATAAACATTTGAAGTGCAAAAGTATAACAATTTTTTTTGTTATGGTAAATCAGAATACTGGTGAGAGTAAAATATTTAAGATAGATGAGAAACCACTGCAGCCGGACTGCTGGAAATAACAAGTGGAGGAGTTAAAATTTGGGATAGAATATTTGTTTTTAAAGGTGATTAGTGATTAATGGCAGTATTCAACAACTCTTCATTGATGCTACCCACTTCCAAAACTGCAGCATTTGGAAAATGAATTTTATATTCATCATAAGCAGGCATAATAATGGCCAAATTCAACCTGATACTTTTAGGTGAAAAGCAACATTTTGATAAATGCAGTAGCATTGTGCAACAAAAGTAATAGATATTTAAATATCTATTTTGTTCAAAGTGTATGAGGAAAAAGATATGATATAAATTACAAGCAGCTCTTTGCTCCAGGGTTCTGCAATACTGAGCATTATTTTGTGTATGTGTTTACGTTGGGGAAGAAAGGTGGTGAAGAATACTTAAAAACAAATTATACTGTGTAAATGTTTCTCAAAAATAAAAGATTAGAATGGCACATGATTACATTATGTGAGATTGTCTAGGTCTTCAGCGTTGTGTATTTACAATCCAATTTAAAAATATGAGCTCATAACAATTATTTAGAAATTATACTTTAATATTTTGATGTGGAGATGCCGGTGATGGACTGGGGTTGACAAATGTAAAGAATCTTACAACACCAGGTTATAGTCCAACAATTTTATTTGAAAATCACAAGCTTTCGGAGATTATCTCCTTCGTCAGGTGACTCACATTAATATTTTGAGGTGTTCTATGATCCTTCTCTTTTAAAAAGTTATATTTAAATATCTGCTCCTTTGACTAGAGTTTGATGTTTTTTGGCATTTTACAGAGCACTCCTCTGTTTTTGCCAGACAAGCATGTAGAAGAATAATATTCAGTAAAATAACCATGACAGTTAGATTCCATCAGTGGATGAGCCTAAAGGGAAACACAAGATGACCTATTATCTTGACTTAGAGTTTTGACATGAGCTGTCAGCCATGCAGACGGAAGAAGCCAAGGACTGGGAACCAGTGCCCACACATACAATGATTTGCTGAATGGATTACTATTCGATTATGTTGATTTTATTGTGCTAACATTTTATTACTTTTGTGTTGCAAATAAGTCCCAATTTGTCTATTTCTCCCAAAGTTATTTTAGAATGGTATTTAAGTAACAATGTAGTTCCATTCATCAGGCTGATTTATCTGTCTTCTATTTCCAGCACACTCCAGGCTCAGTCAATATTACTATTTGATCAGTTCTTGTTTAATGTCCTACATTGACTTTCTTGTTTGCAGCTTTCAAAAATCATTATTGCTTCATTCAAACAATGAACTTTCCGTTGCTGCTGTCAGACTTAAAGGAACAGCTAAGTCTGGTCAACACGTGATAAGAGTGCCTTATTTCACCTAATTCTATTCAATCATTTTTGACTAAATAGCATTTGGTTACCATATTGTCAAACAGTGTGATTAGACTGCCGTGCAATGTATTATGCTATGAAATAGTGAAATTCCATGTTTAGTAATATTACTCTCTTTATATTTACTTGACATGTGTAAAAACAGAAAGATAGCATAAAAATTAGATTTCATAAAACAGTATTGCTGGAGTAAGGTTCCATTTTAACTGTTTTGGGGACACTGCAGAAATGCTACCAAGCTTAATCGCAGTAACTCCACCATCTACGTTTCACATTATATTTTTTCCTCTCCATGTACACATTTCAAAAAGCAAACAGTATGGATGGGTTTCTGTTGATGTCGTTGTCACTGATGGCAGGTAACTACAGACTTAGCCTCATGTCAATAGAAAACTGTTAATTACCATAACAATGGATAACATTAATGAACAATTATAAAAGTATGGGCTAATCATGGACATTCAAGTCAGATTTGTAAAGGGCAGGTCATGTATGACTAATTTATTTAAATTATGAGGTAATTAACAAACATATGGACAAAGTGAATGTAGTGGATGTGATATATTTGGACTTTTAAAAAGCATTTCATAAAGTGCCACATAAGAGGCGTGTTGCAAAGATTAAGGCCAGTGGTATAAAGGTAAAGTGACAGCAATGATAGAGGAATAGCTGAAGGATACAAAACAGAAAGTAAGAGTAATGGGATGCTCTTGGTGTGGCAAGATGCAGCTGGTAGTGTGCCAAAGGAACTGTGCTAGGACCACTCTTTCTCCGTATACATAATGTGTTTTTGGACAAGTAAAGAAAGACTTGCATTTATATAGCACCTTTCACGACCTCAGAAGTTCCCGAAGTGTTTTGCAGCCAATGAAGTATTTTTTTTGAAGTGCAGTCACTGTTGTAATGTGGGAAACACAACATCCAATTTGCACACAGCAAGATCCCACAAACAGCAATGTGACCATAACCAGATAATCTGTCTTAGTGATGTTGGTTGAGGGATAAATATTGGCCACGACACTTCTTTGAAATAGTGCGGAGGGACCTTTTATGTCCACCTGAGAGGGTAGATGGGGCCTCAGTTTAACTTCTGAAAGACAGCATCTCGGACAGTGCAGCACTCAGTGTGGCAAGATGCAGCTGGTGTGTGTCAAAGGAATTCCCTCAGTACTGCACTGAGGTATCAGCCTGGATTATGGGCTCAAGTCTCTGGAATGGGACTTGAACCCACAACCTTCTGACTCAGAGATGAGAGTGCTACCAACTGAGCCACGGCTGACACCTACTATTGAATAATATTGAAAATTACTGACAATACCAAGCTTAAGACATGGCAAACTAAGAAGAATCAAACTATGCGAGAGACTGGAGAACACATACAGGTTATGGGAGTGAGCTGATGTGGCAAATAAAGGTCAATGTAGATAAATGTAAAGTGGAACATTCTGGGGAAAAAGAAGAGAATGGAAATATATCTTAAAGTGTTAAATTCTCAATGAAATAGAGGTGCAGAGGTATCAATGAGTGCTGATATAGGAATCTTTACAAGTGGGATTGCAGGTGGAAAAAGTTATAAAACAGGCAAATGGGGTTCTCGGATTTATATAGAGGCAAAGGTTAGGGAAGAAAAGAAATATTTACATTGTCTGTAAATGTCCTGAAGCCGTGAAAAGTGCAATGTGGTACAAAACGGACTGCAACAGATCGGCTGCCAGTTATCCATGGAAAGGAATATCAAGCGGAATGTATAATGGTCGAATAGCCTGTTTCTGTGCTGTACATTCTATGCAATTCTATGTACACTGGTCATACTGTAATTATACCATCCCACTAGTGGTCATGCTGCAGCACCACCATATGGGAGAGGATGTAATTATAGCATGGCAAAGTTTACATAGGCATTTTCCATCCTAAATGTGGACACCGCAATTTATAATGGAAAAAGATTACAGAAATTGTGCATAGATTTGCGTAGGTTTCAAGTGGATACTTCATCTCCACTTAAAAATAAGTTTCTCATGGAGTTGTCTCCAGCAATATTACACACATCTGATTTTTTTTCTAGAAATTTTACACCTGCTAGGCACTTTCCTTATCTTGGAACAGTGATATTTTAAAAATGAAGAATGCATAATTTATTTTGTTTTAAATAGAAAGGTCTATATTTTGACAGTTTAAAGCAGCATTCAATACACAAGTGATGCAAAAAGTCCAATTTTGGAACTTAGGCTATATCTAAAATGGAACAACTTGTATTTTGACAGTTTGACGGGGACTGGAGACAAAGTTTAACAACTCAGATAGGAAACATCTGCTACCTGTACTGGCATCAGCAAAAAAAACTGCAACAACTAATACTGTAATAAAACACAGCAAAAAGTTGCCATACAGGAGATCTCAGATTTATAGATGCACATTTATAAAAGGATTCCACTTAAACATTCTTTATGCAATAAAGTATGCCATACTTTTGTTGTTCAACTTGGACAAGTCACATAATAAAAACCTATTTTAAAAGCCACAATTATGATTTAGCAATGAAAAGACTCAGTAGACTCCTAACAATTTAAAATATCAAACAGCATGATTCCTTCCAACTACAATCACCATCTTTCAATTTTGATGTCCTTAGAAAGACAAAATGGAAACAACTGCAGCCACATGGAACAAAAAGAATAACAGGAAACAGCTTTCCTATCAACACTTTACTGCTGTAAATTTAAACCAAGTCCATCACATCCAAAATGGCATAATATCAAAAATAAAAAAGTAATTGATTCTACCTCTGGCCAATAAGTACAGCAAAAGGAAGTGGCAGACCATAGATGAGGAAATGGTTGATAATAAACAATGCTGAATTGACCACTGGGAATTTGCAATTTACGTAACTTAAACAACTAAGCACAGCAAATTACCAAGGTCACATTGGAGAACAGCCTCATAATACTCAACTACAAACTTTTTTTTTCATGAATCATAAAACCACCAGAGCAATATTTTTTTCAAGCCATGCCTGGACATTATATTAGGGCACTCAATGAACATAAGCAAAGATAAAATATGCTTCAGTGATCTGCTCAATTCAACTGTGTGACTTAATCAGCACCCTAACGCTGCCTGATTCAGTAACTTCTCCAAATCAGTCACACTATGAAGTAATTTGTGGTACTTGTCAACTAAACAAAAATATTCAACAGCAATGCATGGGAAAAAGACGAAAGATGACCAGAATTTTTTTAAATAAAAGTTAGATTTGCAGAAGTAGTACAAATGGTGAGATTCTTTAATATTTGTTGGTTAAACAACCCTCTCCACTAACCAGAGAGAACTGTCAATAAAATAGAAAACAGGACTCTAAGAAAAAGGTTTAAAGAGTGACTAAGAAAAGTCAAATCAATCTACTGTATGTCATAAAAGCAATTTAAAATTATACTCTTCGAAATTCCTCAACATTTTATTATTTATTATTTTAGTTGACATGCACATGACATTAAATTGGAGGGAAGCTGTTGACATGGACAAAGCAGTCAAGAATCTACAAAGAGAAGTTACATAAAATCTATACTTGCACAAAGTAGTGGCATATGAAATTCAATACAGATAAATGCAAGGTACTACACAATGATAAGAAAAAATGGATGTCACAAGTTTACTATGGAATGTGCAAAAATAACTAAAGGTGAAGTAGAAAGGGATGTGTATGCAGTAGTAGATTCAGCACTTAGCATGTCAAATCATTGGTCAGCAGCAATAAATGAAACAAAAAGAATGCTGTTACATAGCTAGCTGAGGTGAGTCGGAAGGAGAAATTGATACACAGGACTGTAGAGCAACAATGGGATGTTTTTAAAAAGAGACTGCAAAAGTTCACAGTAACTATATTACATTAAAAAAGAAAACTACTAGTTTTTAGGATGCCATGGACAAATAATTAGGTTAGAAACTAATTAAAATTAACAAGAGGGCCAAAGAGAATAATAATAATGAAAAAAAACTAAAGGAGATTAAAAAATAAGAGGTTAAGAACAGGATAAGGAAAGCTAAGAGACGGTATGAGGAAAGAAATTCAAAAAATATCAAAAGGAAAAATGAAGTATTTTACAAATTCACATGTAAAAAGAAAATTGTTAAAAGTGAGGTGGGATTCCTAAGTGGAGAAGATTGTCAATTTGTAGATGATCAAAAAATGGCAGAGGTATTTAATAAGTACTTTGTATCAGTCTTTACTAAAGAGATGTAAAGAATATCAGAGGAGCTGCATCCAGTGCGAGATGAGCGATATTATGATGGATAAAAGGAACACTTTTGATAAGTTATTTAGGTTAATGGAAGACAAAGCACCAAGGACTGACATGATACATCCTAAGAACCTGAGGGAGGAAATTGCCACGGCCCTAGAAATTATATTTCAGGGCTCAATTGAGTGTGGATGTATGCCAAAAGACTGGAGAATGGCCACTGTAGTACCCATTTTTAAAAACTGTGACAGAGTTAATCCAGGTAATTACAGGGCAGTTGGCATAACATCTGTGGTAGGGAAAGTTTTAGAATCTTTAATTAAGGATGCAATTACCACATATCTAGGTAAAGAGAAAATAGTTAGCAGCCAGTATGGAATTCAAAAGGGACAATCGTGCTTGACGAACCTCATAGAATTCTTTGAGGAGATAACAGATATGGTAGATGGGGCAAATGCAGTGGATGTAGTGTACATGGACTTTAGTAAAGCCTTTGACAAGGTACCACATATGAGACTACTAGAGAAGGTTAAGGGGTATGGAATTAGAGGGAGGATAGCAAACTCAATTAAAAATTGGTTAAAAGGGAGAAAACAGAGTAGGAGTTAAGCACAATGTTTCAGAGTGGGTGGAGGTACGTAGTGGTATCCGATAGGGTTCAGTTCAGCAGCCATTTCTGTTCACTGTGTAGATCAATGCTTTGAATATGGGCCTACAGTGAGTTGTGTCAACATTTGCCATTGATAGCAACATAAGAGATATAGTTAATTCTTTAGCAGACCAAAGGAAGCTGCAAAGGGATATTGATTAAAATGGGAAATGGCAGATGAAATTCAATGTGTGAGGTGATATATTTTGATTTAAAGAACAGCAGTGATTATTCTCTGAATGGAAGTAGACGGTGCTGCAGAAGAGCAGGATTTGTAGGTTCACAGGATATTAAAGGCAACATTTTAGGTCAATAAGGCCATAAAAAAAGCTAATGGAATTCTATGTTTTATCACCAGAGGTATAGAATGTAAAAGCGAAGAGGTAATGCTGAGCCTATATAAAACCTTAATAAGGCCTCAGTTAGAGTGCTATGTGTAGTATTGGGATCCACACAATGGGCCCGATGTTAGCAGGGCTGCGGGTTCTCGGCGGGGGGGCTATCGGGCGCGTGGGTAACGCGCCCGGTGAAATTAGTCTGCTTCCCGCGCGATCGTAGCAGACAAACCACTAATTGGATCCACTTACCTTCTCCTCCGGGTTCCCCACTGCTGATCTGCGCGTCGGGCGGGCTGCGCATGCGCAGTACGATCTGTCAGCTGGAGGCGCTCTATTTAAAGGGGCAGTCCTCCACTGACAGATGCTGCAACAAATAGCAAAAATTACAGCATGGAGCAGCCCAGGGGGAAGGCTGCTCCCAGTTTAATGATGCCTCACTCCAGGTATCAATACATGGGATGAGGAGGAGGGGGAGGACAGAGATCTTCCTCCCGGCGGGCGGGAGGAAGCGGCCTGCCTCTGCCACCAGGAAGGCCTGGCTCGAGGTGGCAGAGGAGATCACCAGCGCAACCAACATATCGCCCACCTGCATACAGTGCAGGAGGCGCTCCAATGACCTCAGTAGGTCAGCCAAAGTGAGTACACGTAGTCTTTCCCCTACACTCCATCTGCCACATCACTGCCCCCACCCCACATCTCCTTCAGCACTGCCAACACAACTCTGTCACATCACCCCTCATACCCACTCAAACCTCATCCTCATCTTACCTGCACTTACTCACCTCGCCAGTACTCATCCCGCCACTACCGCTCAACCCAATCCTCATACAATCTCATGGCTCTCTCATACTCACCCTCTCGTGCATCCCTTTCACGGTCAGCCTCACTCAACCTGCCACTACCTGTGCTGCAGCCACAGGGCATGCATCACATATGTGCAGTAGGCAGCGTAAGGCAAACGTGTCGTGAGCATGAAGGGGATGCACAAGGGTGTTTGAGGGTTTGTCATGGGTGTTACTTATCTTGAATTTCTGAACAACTCACATTACATATTATATTGGCACCACTACTGCCCTGTCTTCGCGAATCCTGTCTGGTTTGTGCAATAATGCCCTCTCCTGAGGATCACTATGAGGACCCACAACTGATGCCACCCATTGTGTCACTGCAGAGTGGGTGTAGGTGTATTTGCAGGGCTCTTTTGTGCAGATGACTGAGAGACATCGGCGATGTCCCTGGTTGCACCCTGGAAGGATGCGGAGGAGAAGTTGTTGAGGGCAGTGGTGACTTTGACAGCGACAGATGGTGCTCGGGCCAGCCAGGAGCAGCTCGGCATGAAAGAGGCTGCAGATGTCCACGACTACATGTCGAGTGACTGAGCCTCTGTGTGCACTGCTGCTCAGAGAGGTCCAGGAGGCTGAGCCTCGGTCTGTGGACTCTGTGGCGAGGGTAGTGCCCTCTGCGACGCATCTCTCTCTGCGGTAGCCCTCCCTCCTGCTGTGCAGGTTGATGTATCACAGCACTCTGTTGTGGAGCTCCACGTGTCAGAGGTGGACGGCGTGGATGGTGAGGCTGGTGATGCTGTTCGCCCTCCGAGGAGGTCATGACGGCCCCCATCCGCAAGATGCACATCTGAGGGGGTCCGCAAGGTAGGTACATGTCTCCGGACCCCGGGGTAAGTGTGCAGGTTGGTGACTTTGACTGTCAGGAGGAGGGTGGTGGAGGCCAAACTTTGTCCCAAGTGACAGAGTGGCCTCCTGCAATGAGTGAGGGTCTCCCCCCACACCTGTCAAATGGACCTTTGCAGCTGCCACAGGCTGACAGCTGCAACACGTCCATTTGACCTGGGAGTGTTTCCCCCAGTGTGGGAAACAGTCCCACTTTGTTCTAAAATCCCACATAGTCCCTTAATCAGGCAGTTAATGACCTGAAATACCTAAATAAATACTGTCCAGTGGCATCCCGCTGGCTTTAATTGTCTGCGGGATTCCCACCAGCGGGGGCTGCGCGCGCACGCCGGCGCGTCAGCGGGAAACCCGGAAGTGGGCGGGATCGAGACGGGATCCGGTCCCGCTCCGGGATTCCCCGATTTTCGGGGCCCCCCCCCGCCGAGAACGCACCCGATAGCGGGTGGTAAAATCACCCCCAAATGGAAAGACAGAGCTTTACAGAAGGTACAATGCAGATTCACTTGAATAATGCCGGATTATGAGGAAATACAAATACGAAGAAAGATTTGAAAAATTGGGGCAATTTTTTGTTAGAACAGTGCAAATTATGGGCAGTATAATAGAAATCTTTACAATTATGAAAGAATGAAACAAGGTAGATGGAAGCAGTTGAGAGACCTAGAACAAGGTGCCATAGGTACAAGAACGGATAAAAAAACAAGCATTGATATAGTGACTGTCACAACTTCAGGACGTCCCAAAGCACTTGACAGTCAGTGAAGTACTTTCTTTCTTAAGTATAGTCACCGTTGTAATGTAGGCAAATGCTGCAGCCAATTTGCACACTACAAGGCTCCCCAAACAACTATGAAATAAATCTGTTTTAGTACTGTTAGTTGAAGGATAAATGTTGGCCTTTTCAAATAGTGTCATGGGATCTTTTACATCTGTCTGAGGGGGCAGATGCAGCCTTGGTTTAACGTCTTATCTGAATGACAGCAACTTCGACAGCACCGTATTCCCTCAGTACTGCATTGAAGTGAGAGTCTAAATCATGTACTCTAGTCTCGGTAGTGGGGCTTAAAGCCACGACCTTCTGACTCTGAGGTGAGAGTTAAAGGTAAGAGATTTATAACAGACAGCCAGAGAAACTTCTTTACACAGAGTTGAGAGGCTGTGGAATTTACCTCCAGGATTAGTGGTTGAGATACTATGTCAACATTTAAGATTAGATTGGATAGGTGGATGAAGGAAAAGAGACAAAGGGATATGGCTGATAAATGTGATTAGAACTTTTTATTCATGTGGAGGGTAAACACCGATATGGACTAATTGGACTGAAAGGCCTGTTTCTGTGTTGTCCTCAACTATACAAAGAAGTTACATGTCGATAGAGGTAACACTAGAATTCTACATTTCTCTGGTAAGGCCCCACCACGAATACTATGTTCAGTTTTGGTCAGCAAGATATAAGGGAAATATTCAAGCCATGAAAGCGATTGAGAAGAGCCACAAGGCTGATTCCTATCATCAAAGGATTGAGCTCTATAACATAAGAACATACATAAGAACATAAGAAATAGGAGCAGGAGTATGCCAATCGGCCCCTCGAGCCTGCTCCGCCATTCAATAAGATCATGGCTGATCTGATCCTAACCTCAAATTTAAATTCATGTCCAATTTCCTGCCCGCTCCCCGTAACCCCTAATTCCCTTTACTTCTAGGAAATTGTCTATTTCTGTTTTAAATTTATTTAATGATGTAGCTTCCACAGCTTCCTGGGGCAGCAAATTCCACAGACCTACTGAGTGAAGAAGTTTCTCCTCATCTCAGTTTTGAAAGAGCAGCCCCTTATTCTAAGATTATGGCCCCTAGTTCTAGTTTCACCCATCCTTGGGAACATCCTTACTGCATCCACCCGATCAAGCCCCTTCACAATCTTATATGTTTCAATAAGATCGCCTCTCATTCTTCTGAACTCCAATGAGTAGAGTCCCAATCTACTCAACCTCTCCTCATATGTCCACCCCCTCATCCCCGGGATTAACCGAGTGAACCTTCTTTGTACTGCCTCGAGAGCAAGTATGTCTTTTCTTAAGTATGGAGACCAAAACTGTATGCAGTATTCCAGGTGCGGTCTCACCAATACCTTATATAACTGCAGCAATACCTCCCTGTTTTTATATTCTATCCCCCGAGCAATAAAAGCCAACATTCCGTTGGCCTTCTTGATCACCTGCTACACCTGCATATTAACTTTTTGATTTTCTTGCACTAGGACCCCCAGATCCCTTTGTACTGCAGTACTTTCCAGTTTCTCGCCATTAAGATAATAACTTGCTCTCTGATTTTTCCTGCCAAAGTGCATAACCTCACATTTTCCAATATTATATTGCATCTGCCAAATCTCCGCCCACTCACCCAGCCTGTCTATATCCCCTTGTAGGTTTTTTATGTCCTCCTCACTCTCTACGTTCCCTCCCATCTTTGTATCATCTGCAAACTTTGATATGTTACACTCAGTCCCCTCCTCCAAATCGTTAATATAGATTGTAAAGAGTTGGGGACCCAGCACCGACCCCTGCGGAACACCACTGGCTACTGGTTGCCAGTCCGAGAATGAACCATTTATCCCAACTCTCTGCTTCCTGTTAGATAACCAATCCTCCACCCATGCCAGAATATTACCCCCTATCCAGTGATTCTTTATCTTGAGCAATAATCTTTTATGTGGCACCTTGTCGAATGCCTTCTGGAAGTCGAAATACACTACGTCCACTGGTTCCCCTTTATCCACCCTGTACGTTATGTCCTCAAAGAACTCAAGCAAATTTGTCAGACATGACTTCCCCTTCATAAAGCCATGCTGACTTTGTCCTATTAAATTATGTTTATCCAAATGTTCCGCTACTGTCTCCTTAATAATAGACTCCAAAATTTTACCCACCACAGATGTTAGGCTAACTGGTCTATAATTTCCAGCCTTCTGCCTACTACCCTTTTTAAATAAGGGTGTTACATTAGCAGTTTTCCAATCTGCTGGGACCTTTGCCGAGTCCAGAGAATTTTGGAAAATTATTGCCAAAGCGTCCACAATCCCTACTGCCACTTCCCTCAAGACCCTCGGATGTAAGCCATCAGGTCCAGGGGATTTATCCGCCTTGAGTCCCATTAATTTACTGAGTACCAATTCCTTAGTGATTTTAATCGTATTTAGCTCCTCCCCCACTAGAGCCCCCTGTTTGTCCAGTGTTGGGATATTCTTAGTGTCCTCTACCGTAAAGACTGAAACAAAATATTTGTTCAGCATTTTTGCCATCTCCATGTTTCCCACCATTAATTTCCCGGTCTCATCCTCTAAGGGACCTATGTTTGCCTTAGCCACCCTTTTTCTTTTTATATAACTGTAGAAACTCTTGCTATCTGTTTTTATATTTTTTGCTAATTTATTTTCATAATCTATCTTCCCTTTCTTAATCAATCCTTTAGTTACTTAAACCTTGAAAGGAGGCAACTGAGAAGCAATCTTATAGATGTATACAAGATACTAAATGGTATAGAAAACATTAATCTGGAGCACCACTTCAAGGTATACCAGGTTACTAGAACAAGGGGGCATAAGTCAAACTGGTGAAACATATGTTTAGGACTGATATCAGGAAAAACTTCTTCACTCAGTGATCAACACTTGGAATGGTCTTCTGGGTAGCAGAGCAGGTGAAAACTTTAGAATCATTTAACAGTAAGTTAGATGATGTAATGGGAAAATGTAAATCTTTTTCTGGATGATTGAGTCAAGATGAGTAGAATAGTCTCCCTCATCTGTAGCTATCTTGCAAAATCTTGTACAATTCTAAATGTCTGTTTTGTATTCACTGTGAATTTTTTTTTGGTTGGATGGAACTTATAAACAAACAGGGGGAGCCTAACCATAATTTTGCTTTATGAATGTTTCATTTTTAAAAGTGGTACAGGTGGTAAGATTTCATCTTTAATGTTCATATATTGTATTTGTTTGTTTGTTACACAAAACCTTCTCCCGTGGTACTTTTCAGGAACTCGTGGTTAAAATGCCCACTGACTGGAAAGCCCACAGTATTGTAAGGGTCAAACATTGTCTTTAGAACCTCAATTCCAGATTTAAAAGATAATCACATAGGTTTTACTTCCCAACAAGGTTAGCTCTAGCTTTTGATTAAATTATTAACAAAAGCCATAACTACGGATAGGAGAAGACAATAAGAACAGGATACTGAGTGGCTAATAAAAGTCAATTAATAAATCAATTTTAGCATAAAAGCTGCCCTGATGTGACCACTGTCAAGGCGACTTACAGGCAGAAAGAATATTTAAGGCAACTATGTAAGCAGTAGTTAAGGATACTAAAAAAAGAGGAAACTCAGTTCAATTCAGTCATATTTTGTGTACATGAAATAGGTAAGTGTGGTAAAAGAATAGATAATATTACTTAAAAATGACAGGACTGCATTAAGAAAATAAGGGAGGAAAAAGGTTAATTGATATATCAATTGCAAAACAATTTATGTCAATGAAGAATTACCATTAGTATACAGAATATATCAACAATTAAAAAATCTCAGCTGACAGAAGGACTAAGTCTGCTTAGGTAGAACCCTGTGATACCAAGGAAAGGAAACTTAACTTCACAAAGAAACTAAGTTGAAATTACAGTACATTAGTATAAATAATAACATACAAGAGCAGTTTGTTACTAGTTACAGTATAGCTTTTTTGAGGTTTTATGTTCTGAAATAGGAAAGTTAGATAGTGCCTAAAGGAAAGGCAAAATGATTTACAGGAACTGAAGAACAGCAAGATTGTACACATGAAAGATAAACCAGGAATACTTGCAAAGCCAGTCACAAAGGACAACAATGAAATGAAATTATCTGGATATCATAGTAGTATCATAATATGGTAGAGCACAGGAGGAGGCCATTCGGCCCATCGTGTCTGTGCCAGCTCTTTGAAAGAATATCCAATTAGTACCATTCCTCTGCTCTTTCCCCATAGCCCTGTAATTTTTTTCCCTTCATGTATTTATCCAGTTCCCTTTTGTTAATTACTATTGAATCTGCTTCCACCACCCTTTCAGGCAGTGTATTATAGATCATTACAATTTGCTGCGTAAAAAAATGTTTCCTCATGTCACCTCTGGCTCTTTTGCCAATCACCTTAAATCTGTGTCCTGTTTACCAACCCTTCTGCCACTGGAAACAGTTTCTCCCTATTTACTCTATCAAAACCGATCATGATTTTGAACACCTTTACCAAATCTCCCTTAACCTTCTCCGTTCTAAGAACAATCCCAACTTCTCCACATAACTGAAGTCCTTCATCCCTGGCACCATTCTAGTAAATCTCTTCTGCAATCTCTCTAAGGCCTTGACATACTTCCTAAAGTGTGGTGCCCAGAATTGAACACAATACTCCAGCTGAGGCCTAACCAGTGTTTTATAAAGGTTTAGCATAACTTCCTTGCTTTTGTACTCTATGCCTCTATTAATAAAGCCTAAGATCCCATATGCTTTTTTTTAAAAAAAAAACAGCCTTCTCAACTTTCCCTGCCAGCTTCAAAGATTTTTGTATGTACACACCCAGGTCTCTGTTCCTGCACCCCCTTTAAAGTTGTACCATTTAGCTTATATTGCCTCTCCTCATTCTTCCTACCAAAATGTATCTCTTCACACTTCTCTGCATTACATTTCATCTGCCATGTGTCTGCCCATTTCACCAGTCTGTCTATGTCCTCCTGAAGTCTGTTACTATCTTCTACATTGTTTACTACATTTCAGAGTTTCATGTCATCAGCAAATTTTGAAATTATACCCTCCACACCCAAATCCAGGTCATTAATATACATCAAAAAGAGCAGTGGTCCTAATACTGACCCCTGGGGAACAGCATTATGTACTTCCCTCCAGTTTGTAAAATTGTTCACCACTACTCTGCTTTCTGTCCCTTAGCCAATTTTGTCTCCACGCTGCCACTGTCCCTTTAATCCCATGGGCTTTAATTTTGCTAACAAGTCTATTATGTGGTACGTTATCAAATGCCTTTTGAAATTCCATATACACATCAACCGCATTACCCTCATCAACGAACTCAACCAAGTTAGTCAAACACTACATTCCTTTAACAAATCCATGCTGACGTTCATTTATAACACCATACTTTTCCAAGTGTCAATTAATTTTCTCCCGGATGGCAGGGCCAGCATTTATTACCCATCCCTATTGCCCTCGAGAAGGTGGTGGTGAGCCGCCTTCTTGAACCGCTGCAGTTCTTGTGGTGAAGGTACTCCCACAGTTCTGTTAAGTAGGGAGTTCCAGGATTTTGTCCCAGCGACAATGAAAGAACAGCAATATATTTCCAAGTCAGGGTGGTGTGTGACTTGGAGGGAAATGTGCAGGTGGTGGTGTTCCCATGAGCCTGCTGCCCTTGTCCTTCTAGGTGGTAGAGGTCACGGGTTTGGGAGGTGCAGTCGAAGAAGCCTTGGCGAGTTGCTGCAGTGTATCTTGTGGACGGTACACACTTCAGCCATGGTGCATCGGTGGTGTTGGGAGTGAATGTTTAAGATGATGGATGGGGTGCCAATCAAGCGGGCTGCTTTGTCCTGGATGGTGTCGAGTTTCTTGAGCGTTATAGGAGCTGCACTCATCCAGGCAAGTGGAGAATATTGCATCACACTCCTGACTTGTGCCTTGTAGATGGTGGAAAGGCTTGGGGGAAGTCAGGGGATAAGTCACTCGCCACAGAATACCTAGCCTCTGACATGCTCTTGTAGCCACATTATTTATATGGCTGGTCCAGTTAAGTTTCTGATCGATGGTGACCCCCAGGATGTTGATGGTGGGGGATTCGGCGATGGTAATGCCGTTCAATATCATGGGGAGGTGGTTAGACACTCTCTTGTTGGAGATAATCATTGCCCGGCATTTGTCTGGCGCGAATGTTACATGCCACTTATCAGCCCAAGCCTGGATGTTGTCCAGGTCTTGCCGCAATGCGGGCACGGACTGCTTCATTATCTGAGGGGTTGTGAATGGAACTGAACACTGTGCAATCATCAGCGAACATCTCCACTTCTGACCTTATGATGGAGGGAAGGTCATTAATGAAGCAGCTGAAGATGGTTGGGCCGAGGACACTGCCCTGAGGAACTCCTGCAGCAATGCCCTGGGGCTGAGATGATTGGCCTCCAACAACCACTACCATCTTCCTTTGTGCTAGGTATGACTCCAGCCACTGGAGTTTTCACCCTGATTCCATTGGCTTCAATTTTATTAGGGCTCCACAATGTCACACTCAGTCAAATGCTTTCTTGATGTCACCTCACCTCTGGAATTCAGCTCTTTTGTCCATGTTTGGACCAAGGCTGTAATAAGGTCTGGAGCCTGGCGGATCCCAAACTGAGCATCGGTGAGCAGGTTATTGGTGAGTAAGTGCTGCTTGATAGCACTGTCGACGACACTTTCCATCACTTTGCTGATGATTGAGAGTAGACTGATGGGGCGGTAATTGACCGGATTGGATTTGTCCTGCTTTTTGTGAACAGGACATACCTGGGCAATTTTCCACATTGTCGGGAAGATGCCAGTGTTGTAGCTGTACTGGAACAGCTTGGCTAGAGGCGCAGCTAGTTCTGGAGCACAAGTCTTCAGCACTACAGCCGGGATGTTGTCGGGGCCCATGGCCTTTGCTGTATCCATTGCACTCAGCCGTTTCTTGATATCACGTGGAGTGAATCGAATTGGCTGAAGACTGGCTTCTGTGATGGTGGGGATATCGGGAGGCGGCCAAGATGGATCATCCACTCGGCACTTCTAGCTGAAGATGGTTGCAAACACTTAAGCCTTGTCTTTTGCACTTACGTGCTGGACTCTGCCATCGTTGAGGATGGGGATGTTTAATTGTTAGTTGTTTAATTGTCCACCACCATTCACGACTGGATGTGGCAGGACTGCAGAGCTCTGATCTGATCCGTTGGTTGTGGAATCGCTTAGCTCTGTCTATAGCATGTTGCTTCCGCTGTTTAGCATGCATGTAGTCCTGAGTTGTAGCTTCACCTCATTTTTAGGTATGCCTGGTGTTGCTCCTGGCATGCTCTTCTACACTCCTCATTGAACCAGGGTTGATCCCCTGGTTTGTTGGTAATGGTAGAGTGAGGAATATGCCGGGCCATGAGGTTACAGATTGTGCTGGAATACAATTCTGCTGCTGCTGATGGCCCACAGTGCCTCATGGATGCCCAGATTTGAGCTGCTAGATCTGTTCTGAATCTATCCCATTGAGCATGGTGGTAGTGCCACACAAGACGTTGGATGGTGTCCTCAGTGCGAAGACGGGACTTCGTCTTCACGAGGACTGTGCGGTGGTCACTCCTTGGGCCCCAGCTAGTCACAATCTATATCAATTATTTGGATGAGGGGACCAATTGTAATATTTCCAAGTTTGCTGATGACACAAAATGGGAATGTGAGTTGTGAGTAGGATGCAAAGAGGCTTCAAAGGGATAAAGACAGGCTAAGTGAGTGGGCAAGAACATGGCAGATGGAATATAATGTGGAAAAATGTGAAGTTATCTACATTGGTAGGAAAACCAGAAATGCAGAGTATTTTTTAAATGGTGAGAGACTGGGAAATGTTGATGTTCAAAGGGACCTGGGTGCCCTTGACCATGAGTCACTGAAAACTAACATGCAGGTGCAGCAAGCAATTAGGAAGGCAAATGGAACGTTCGTCTTTATTACAAGAGGATTTGAGTACAGGAATAAAGATGTCTTACTGTAATCATATAGGGCCTTGGTGAGACCGCACCTGGAGTATTGTGTACAATTTTGGTCTCCTTACCTAAGAAAAGGATATACTTGCCATAGAGGGAGTGCAACAAAGGTTCACCAGACTGATTCCTGGGATGGCAGGATTGTTGTATGAGGAGAGATTGAGTAGACTAGCCTGTATTCTCTAGAGTTTAGAAGAATGAGAGGTGATCTCATTGAAACATACAAAATTCTTACAGGGCTCGACAGGGTAGATGCAAGGAGGATGTTTCCCCTGGCTGGGGAGTCTGGAACCAGGGTTCATAGCCTTAGAATAAGAGTTAGGCCATTTAGGAGTGAAATGAGGAGAAATTTATTCACTCAAAGGATGGTGAATCTTAGGAATTCCCTACCCCAGGGGGCTGTGGATGTTGAGTCACTGAATATGTTCAAGACTAAGATGGATAGATTTTTGAACTCTAGGGGAATCAAGTGATATGGGAATTGGGTGGGAAAGGGGAGTTGAGGTCGAAGATCAGCCATGATCTTATTGAATGGAAGAGCAGGCTCAAGGGGCTATATGGCCTACTGCTGTTCATATTTCTTATATTCTTACATTCTTATCCCTTTTTAATTCACTGAAATTAGCCCTCCTCCAGTTAAGTATTTTCACATTTGATTGTTCCTTGTCCTTTTCCACAACTATTCTAAACCTAATATTATGATCACTGTGCCCCAAATGCTCCCCTACTGAAACATGCTCCACTTCATTCCTTAGAACTAGATCCAGCACTGTTTCCTTCCTGCTTGGGCTGGAAACGCACTGTTCCAGAAAGTACTCTTGTACACATTTCAGGAATTCCTCCCTGTCTTTGCCCTGTTACTGCGCCAGTCTATATTGGGATAATTGAAGTCTCCCATTTTCACTACTTTATAGTTCTTGCATCTTTCTGTAACTTGCCTGCAAATTTGCTCCTCTATCTCCTTCCCACTATTTGGTGGGCTATAGTATACAACCAGTGGCCTAATAGCTCCTCTGTTGTTCCTTAATTCTAACCAAATAGATTCTGTCTTTGACCCCTCAACTACATCATCCCTTTCCAGTGCTCTAATAGCTTCTTTGATCAATACTGCCACCAACCCCCTGCCCCCCCCCCTTTCATATCATTCCTGAATACCTTGTAGCCAGGAATATTAAGTATCCAATCCTCCCCTCCTTTGAGCCAAGTCTCTGTTATTGCCACTACATCACAGTCCCATTTGGTGACTTGAGCCTGCAGCTCACCAACCTTATTTACGCTACATGCATTTACACACATGCACTCCAAACTCATCTTAGTCTGCCTTGCATTTGCTCCCTGTTATACCCCTCCTATTTCTGAACTCTTCTTTACTCTAGTGCTATTTGTCCCTCCCAGTCCTCTGCACTTTTTTTCTCTCTAATGTTTCATCCTGGTTTCCACCCCCTCCCAAATGAGTTTAAACCCTCCCCCACAGCACTAGTTAACCTCCCAGCGAGGAGATTGGTCCCAGTTCTGTTGCGATGCAACCAGTTCATCTTGAACAGATCTCTCCTGCCCCAGAAATGGTCCCAATGCCCCAGGAATCTGAAGCCATTTCTCCAGCCACACATTTACCTGCCTTAGCCTAGTATTCCTATACTCACAAGCACGTGGTACTAGGAGTAATCCAGAGATTACTACCTTTGAGGTCCTGCTTTTTAAACTACCTCCCTAGCTCCTGAAACTCTGACTGCAGAACCTTGCCCCTTTTCCTTCCAATATCATTGGTTCCCACATGGAAAACAACTTCTTGCTATTTCCCTTCCCCCTCAAAATGTTCTGCATCCTCTCAGTGATGTCCCATTCCCTTGCTCTTCCCCCATTGCCCTGTAAATATTTTTCCCTGCAAGTATTTATCCAATTCCCTTTTGAAAGTTATTATTGAATCTGCTTCCACCACCCTTCTAGGCAGTGCATTCCAGATCATAACAACTCACTGCATAAAAAAATGTTTCCTCATGTTGCCTCTGGTACTTTTGCCAATCATCTTAAATCTCTGTCCTCTGGTTACTGACCCTTCTGCCACTAAAAACAGTTTCTCTTTTTTTACTCTTATCAAAACCGTTCATGATTTTGAACACCTCTATCAAATCGCCCCTTAACCGTCTCTGCTCTAAGGAGAACAACCCCAGCTTCTCCAGTCTCTCCGCATAACTGAAGTCCCTCATCCCTGGTACCATTCTAGTAAATCTCTTCTGCACCCTCTCTAAGGCCTTGACATCCTTCCTAAAGTGTGGGGCCCAGAATTGAACACAATACTCCGGCTGAGGCCTAACCAGTGTTTTACAAAGGTTTAGCAAGACGTCCTTGCTTTTGTACTCTATGCCTCTATTAATAAAGCCCAGGATCCCAAATGCTTTTTTAACAGCCTTCTCACCTCATCCTGCCACCTTCAAAGATTTGTATATATGCACCCATAAGTCTCTCTGTTTCTGCACTCCCTTTAATTTATATTGCCTCTCCTCATTCTTCCTACCAAAATGTATCACTTCTCACTTCTCTATATTAAATTTGCCCATTTCACCAGTCTCTCTATGTCCTCCTGAAACAAGTGGAGTTTTTTAAGAAAACAAAGGTGAGACACTAAGAGTGGCTATGATGAACCTTAAAATTATATTTTTTACAACAGTTTAACTATAGCAGATATTAGGAACATTCTCATGCAGATAACCAACGTTGGTAGGGCTACATCCAATTTTCTCCAGAAAATAATTAAAAATGAAACGGTCAAGGAGACTTGCAGATTCCAGATGGAAGCATTAAGAATAGTAAATGAAATGCAAGTAGTTGGCAGAAGCTTTGCACAGCTCGCTGAACAAAAGCATGATATTCAAAGTTATAAATAATTTGCATTTATGTAGCATCTTTAATGTAGAAAAACGCCACGATACGCTTCACAGAGGCATAAGGAAAATGGATGCCAAGCCAAAGAAGGCGAGATTACGAGGAGTGACCAAAAGCTTGGTCAAAGAAGTGGATCTGAAGGAGAGGCGTGGCAGGGCAAAGGGGTTTAGGGAGGGAATTCCAGAGAGGTGGACTTAGCTGACTGAGGAATGGCTTCCAAAGGTGGGGCAAAGGGAGGAGGAGATGCACGAGCAGCCGGAGTCTGAGGAAGCAAGAGTATGGCGGGGTTATAGGCTGAAGGAGGTTATAAAGATAGGGAGTGGCAAGGAGGTTACTAAATCTACTTGCTTGACATCTACATCAGAAAAATACTGGGTCAAATACAAAAGAAACAATGCAACAACTACAGTAGGGGCAATAAAATCCAAACCATCACTGTTATGTGAAAGTAAAGGAACAGGTGGATGTTGTATATTTACAAAAGCACTTACTAAGTTCCCTCAAAAAATCTGAGTGCTGTGGTACTGCCCATGATTATACACATCAGTAGTAGCCCTTCCAAGTGCTGAATATGCTAACAATTTATTTTGCCACATCTATGATTTGGACATGACTGTTACCAACACACACAAAAAGTTTAGATTGAAATATTCAAAAAAGATATTCCTTTTTTTAACATATATATATATATAGTTTTGGGACTTATCTATTAACAGATGTCAGTGCTCGGGAACAAAATGTAGTGTGGCTACTCACTCAACCTGAACGAGACAGTGCGCATCTTCAGCATCCTGTTCAGCCTAGAGTTGAGCTTCAAACTTAATCCTCTCTCTCATCAAGACTGCTTACTTCCACCTTCACAATATCATCCCCCTTCATCCCCAATGCCACTGAAACCTTCATTCATGTTTTCATCACCTCTAGAATCAATTTCTCTAATGCCTCCCGATCAGCCCCCTCACCTTCACTCACCATAGTTCCAACTTGTCCAAAATTTGCCACCAACATCCTGACCCATCCTAAATCCTACTTACCTATCACGCCTGTCCTTACTGACCAACACTGCCTCCCTATCCCCAATGCATCAAAATGAAAATCCTCATCTACAAATCCCTCCATGGTCTCATCCCATCGACCTCTGCAACCTTCGTTTCATAGAATCATAGAATCATAGAATCATAGAAGTTACAACATGGAAACAGGCCCTTCGGCCCAACATGTCCATGTCGCCCAGTTTATACCACTAAGCTAGTCCCAATTGCCTGCACTTGGCCCATATCCCTCTATACCCATCTTACCCATGTAACTGTCCAAATGCTTTTTAAAAGACAAAATTGTACCCGCCTCTACTACTGCCTCTGGCAGCTCGTTCCAGACACTCACCACCCTTTGAGTGAAAAAATTGCCCCTCTGGACCCTTTTGTATCTCTCCCCTCTCACCTTAAATCTATGCCCCCTCGTTATAGACTCCCCTACCTTTGGGAAAAGATTTTGACTGTCGACCTTATCTATGCCCCTCATTATTTTATAGACTTCTATAAGATCACCCCTTAACCTCCTACTCTCCAGGGAAAAAAGTCCCAGTCTGTCTAACCTCTCCCTGTAAGTCAAACCATCAAGTCCCGGTAGCATCCTAGTAAATCTTTTCTGCACTCTTTCTAGTTTAATAATATCCTTTCTATAATAGGGTGACCAGAACTGTACACAGTACTCCAAGTGTGGCCTCACCAATGCCCTGTACAACTTCAACAAGACATCCCAACTCCTGCATTCAATGTTCTGACCAATGAAACCAAGCATGCTGAATGCCTTCTTCACCACCCTATCCACCTGTGACTCCACTTTCAAGGAGCTATGAATCTGTACTCCTAGATCTCTTTGTTCTATAACTCTCCCCAACGCCCTACCATTAACGGAGTAGGTCCTGGCCCGATTCGATCTACCAAAATGCATCACCTCACATTTATCTAAATTAAACTCCATCTGCCATTCATCGGCCCACTGGCCCAATTGATCAAGATCCCGTTGCAATCCCAGATAACCTTCTTCACTGTCCACAATGCCACCAATCTTGGTGTCATCTGCAAACTTACTAACCATGCCTCCTAAATTCTCATCCAAATCATTAATATAAATAACAAATAACAGCGGACCCAGCACCGATCCCTGAGGCACACCGCTGGACACAGGCATCCAGTTTGAAAAACAACCCTCTACAACCACCCTCTGTCTTCTGTCGTCAAGCCAATTTTGTATCCAATTGGCTACCTCACCTTGGATCCCATGAGATTTAACCTTATGTAACAACCTACCATGCGGTACCTTGTCAAATGCTTTGCTGAAGTCCATGTAGACCACGTCTACTGCACAGCCCTCATCTATCTTCTTGGTTACCCCTTCAAAAAACTCAATCAAATTCGTGAGACATGATTTTCCTCTCACAAAACCATGCTGACTGTTCCTAATTAGTCCCTGCCTCTCCAAAGGCCTGTAGATCCTGTCCCTCAGAATACCCTCTAACAACTTACCCACTACAGATGTCAGGCTCACTGGTCTGTAGTTCCCAGGCTTTTCCCTGCCGCCCTTCTTAAACAAAGGCACAACATTTGCTACCCTCCAATCTTCAGGCACCTCACCTGTAGCGGTGGATGATTCAAATATCTCTGCTAGGGGACCCGCAATTTCCTCCCTAACCTCCCATAACGTCCTGGGATACATTTCATCAGGTCCCGGAGATTTATCTACCTTGATGCGCGTTAAGACTTCCAGCACCTCCCTCTCTGTAATATGTACACTCCTCAAGACATCACTATTTATTTCCCCAAGTTCCCTAATATCCATGCCTTTCTCAACCGTAAATACCGATGTGAAATATTCATTCAGGATCTCACCCATTTCTTGTGGTTCCGCACATAGATGACCTTGTTGATCCTTAAGAGGCCCTACTCTCTCCCTAGTTACCCTTTTGCCCTTTATGTATTTGTAGAAGCTCTTTGGATTCACCTTTGCCTGATCTGCCAAAGCAATCTCATATCCCCTTTTTGCCCTCCTGATTTCTCTCTTAACTCTACTCCGGCAATCTCTATACTCTTCAAGGGATCCACTTGATCCCAGCTGCCTATGCATGTCATATGCCTCCTTCTTCTTTTTGACTAGTGCCTCAATCTCCCGAGTCATCCAAGGTTCCCTACTTCTACCAGCCTTGCCCTTCACTTTATAAGGAATGTGCTTACCCTGTCCTTCAGTCCTCTGGCTTTCTGTACACCCCCTTCTCCCTGTACTCCACTATTCTTTGCAGAGGCTTTGACCTATCCACCCTACTTTCTGGAACTCTCTCACTAAACCCCTCAATATTGCACTCTTGCTTTTAAAAGCCTCCTTAAAACATATTTCTCTGATGAAGCCTTCGGTAAACTGCTGCTTGGTGTCCTCTGTGACGTGCCAGTGAACATTATATTTTATGCTTTAAGGGAGCTTTATAAATGCAAGTTGTTGTTAAAATTGAGAACAAGCAATTCTAAGAAAGTGGATTTGTGGCCTGGCCAATATTTATCCCTCGACCAGCATCACTGAAACAGATATCTGGTCATCAGCTCACTGCTGTTTGTGGGAGTTTGCTGTGTGCAAATTGGCGGTGAAGTTTCCTACATTAGAACAGGGACTACTCTTCAAAAGCACTTCATTGGTTGTAAAGAGCTTTGGGACGTCTTGAGGTCGTGAAAGGCACCAAAAAAATTAAAGTCTTTCTTTTATCTCATTCACAACACCAGCCTGCCGTTGGTTAAAAGGCTGCCAACTGTGGAGTCTCCTTTAATTTAGGTCACGTGTCTGAGAACTGAAGGCAGGTGCCGTTTAAACGGAGCTGGCCGAGCGGCCCCGCTCCCAGCGGGTGCCTGCAGCCTGTCTCCACGGGCCGGGGCCGGGGGCCTGGGGCCTGCAGCCTGCAGCCTGTCTCCCGGGGCCTGCAGCCTGTCTCCCGGGGCCGGGGGGGTCGGGGCCGGGGGGGTCGGGGCCGGGGGGGTCGGGGCCGGGGGGGTCGGGGCCGGGGCCTGCAGCCTGTCTCCCGGGGCGGGGGTCGGGGCGGGGGCCTGCAGCCTGTCTCCCGGGGCCGGGGGCCTGCAGCCTGTCTCCCGGGGCCGGGGGGGGGCGGGGGCCTGCAGCCTGTCTCCCGGGGCCGGGGGGGCGGAGGCCGGGCGCGGGGGGCGGGGGCCGGGCCGGGGGGGCGGGGGCCGGGGCCGGGGCCGGGGCCGGGGGGGGGCCGGGGCCGGGGGGGCCGGGGGGGGGGGGGGGGGGCCGGGGGGGGGGGGGGGGGGGCCGGGGCCGGGGGGGGCGCGACACGGACCCTGGGGCTCGCTACGAGCACAGGCGTTACCTTTCGGAGGGACTCTCTCAGACTGTAATGCTCCTGAGTGTAGATGATGTCCTCGGTCGGTGGTGGGGAGGAAGAAGTTTCCCGGGCCGCTTTCTCCGAGTAATACTTGGGGCTGAGCCTGAGCAGCCCGCGGGCCCCGACCCGGCTCCGCAAAAACATCCGACCACAGCTGGAGGCCATTGCGCTGCCACTGCGCATGCGCGGCAGCTAACCTCAGCCTCACGTTAATGGCAAACCTGGAGCTCGGTCACGAACATTGGAGAGTAGGGGAGGGGGGGTCACTGTAACATTGGAGAGTAGGGGAGGGGGGGGGGTCACTGTAACATTGGAGAGTAGGGGAGGGGGGGTCACTGTAACATTGGAGAGTAGGGGAGGGGGGGGGTCACTGTAACATTGGAGAGTAGGGGAGGGGGGGTCACTGTAACATTGGAGAGTAGGGGAGGGGGGGGTCACTGTAACATTGGAGAGTAGGGGAGGGGGGGTCACTGTAACATTGGAGAGTAGGGGAGGGGGGGGGTCACTGTAACATTGGAGAGTAGGGGAGGGGGGGGGTCACTGTAACATTGGAGAGTAGGGGAGGGGGGGGGGTCACTGTAACATTGGAGAGTAGGGGAGGGGGGGGGTCACTGTAACATTGGAGAGTAGGGGAGGGGGGGGTCACTGTAACATTGGAGAGTAGGGGAGGGGAGGGGGGGGCGTCACTGTAACATTGGAGAGTAGGGGAGGGGGGGGGGGTCACTGTAACATTGGAGAGTAGGGGAGGGGGGGGGTCACTGTAACATTGGAGAGTAGGGGAGGGGGGGGGTCACTGTAACATTGGAGAGTAGGGGAGGGGGGGGGTCACTGTAACATTGGAGAGTAGGGGAGGGGGGGTCACTGTAACATTGGAGAGTAGGGGAGGGGGGGGGGTCACTGTAACATTGGAGAGTAGGGGAGGGGGGGGGTCACTGTAACATTGGAGAGTAGGGGAGGGGGGGGGTCACTGTAACATTGGAGAGTAGGGGAGGGGGGGGCGTCACTGTAACATTGGAGAGTAGGGGAGGGGGGGGGTCACTGTAACATTGGAGAGTAGGGGAGGGGGGGGGTCACTGTAACATTGGAGAGTAGGGGAGGGGGGGTCACTGTAACATTGGAGAGTAGGGGAGGGGGGGGGTCACTGTAACATTGGAGAGTAGGGGAGGGGGGGGGTCACTGTAACATTGGAGAGTAGGGGAGGGGGGGGGGGTCACTGTAACATTGGAGAGTAGGGGAGGGGGGGGTCACTGTAACATTGGAGAGTAGGGGAGGGGGGGGTCACTGTAACATTGGAGAGTAGGGGAGGGGAGGGGAGGGGGGGGCGTCACTGTAACATTGGAGAGTAGGGGAGGGGGGGGGGGTCACTGTAACATTGGAGAGTAGGGGAGGGGGGGGGTCACTGTAACATTGGAGAGTAGGGGAGGGGGGGGGTCACTGTAACATTGGAGAGTAGGGGAGGGGGGGGGTCACTGTAACATTGGAGAGTAGGGGAGGGGGGGTCACTGTAACATTGGAGAGTAGGGGAGGGGGGGGGTCACTGTAACATTGGAGAGTAGGGGAGGGGGGGTCACTGTAACATTGGAGAGTAGGGGAGGGGGGGGGGTCACTGTAACATTGGAGAGTAGGGGAGGGGGGGGGTCACTGTAACATTGGAGAGTAGGGGAGGGGGGGGGGGTCACTGTAACATTGGAGAGTAGGGGAGGGGGGGGGTCACTGTAACATTGGAGAGTAGGGGAGGGGGGGGTCACTGTAACATTGGAGAGTAGGGGAGGGGAGGGGAGGGGGGGGCGTCACTGTAACATTGGAGAGTAGGGGAGGGGGGGGGGTCACTGTAACATTGGAGAGTAGGGGAGGGGGGGGGTCACTGTAACATTGGAGAGTAGGGGAGGGGGGGGGTCACTGTAACATTGGAGAGTAGGGGAGGGGGGGGGTCACTGTAACATTGGAGAGTAGGGGAGGGGGGGTCACTGTAACATTGGAGAGTAGGGGAGGGGGGGGGTCACTGTAACATTGGAGAGTAGGGGAGGGGGGGGGTCACTGTAACATTGGAGAGTAGGGGAGGGGGGGGGGTCACTGTAACATTGGAGAGTAGGGGAGGGGGGGGGTCACTGTAACATTGGAGAGTAGGGGAGGGGAGGGGGGGGGGGCGTCACTGTAACATTGGAGAGTAGGGGAGGGGGGGGGGGTCACTGTAACATTGGAGAGTAGGGGAGGGGGGGGGTCACTGTAACATTGGAGAGTAGGGGAGGGGGGGGGTCACTGTAACATTGGAGAGTAGGGGAGGGGGGGGGTCACTGTAACATTGGAGAGTAGGGGAGGGGGGGTCACTGTAACATTGGAGAGTAGGGGAGGGGGGGGGTCACTGTAACATTGGAGAGTAGGGGAGGGGGGGGGTCACTGTAACATTGGAGAGTAGGGGAGGGGGGGGGGGGTCACTGTAACATTGGAGAGTAGGGGAGGGGGGGGGTCACTGTAACATTGGAGAGTAGGGGAGGGGAGGGGGGGGGGGCGTCACTGTAACATTGGAGAGTAGGGGAGGGGGGGGGGTCACTGTAACATTGGAGAGTAGGGGAGGGGGGGGGTCACTGTAACATTGGAGAGTAGGGGAGGGGGGGGGTCACTGTAACATTGGAGAGTAGGGGAGGGGGGGGGTCACTGTAACATTGGAGAGTAGGGGAGGGGGGGGGTCACTGTAACATTGGAGAGTAGGGGAGGGGGGGTCACTGTAACATTGGAGAGTAGGGGAGGGGGGAGGGGGGGGGGTCACTGTAACATTGGAGAGTAGGGGAGGGGGGGGGGTCACTGTAACATTGGAGAGTAGGGGAGGGGGGGGGTCACTGTAACATTGGAGAGTAGGGGAGGGGGGGGGTCACTGTAACATTGGAGAGTAGGGGAGGGGGGGGGTCACTGTAACATTGGAGAGTAGGGGAGGGGGGGTCACTGTAACATTGGAGAGTAGGGGAGGGGGGGGGTCACTGTAACATTGGAGAGTAGGGGAGGGGGGGGGTCACTGTAACATTGGAGAGTAGGGGAGGGGGGGGGTCACTGTAACATTGGAGAGTAGGGGAGGGGGGGTCACTAACATTGGAGAGTAGGGGAGGGGGGGGGGTCACTGGAACATTGGAGAGTAGGGGAGGGGGGGTCACTGTAACGTTGGAGAGTAGGGGGGGGGGTCACTGTAACATTGGAGAGTAGGGGAGGGGGGGGGGGTCACTGTAACATTGGAGAGTAGGGGAGGGGGGGGGTCACTGTAACATTGGAGAGTAGGGGAGGGGGGGGGTCACTGTAACATTGGAGAGTAGGGGAGGGGGGGGGTCACTGTAACATTGGAGAGTAGGGGAGGGGGGGGGGTCACTGGAACATTGGAGAGTAGGGGAGGGGGGGTCACTGTAACGTTGGAGAGTAGGGGGGGGGGTCACTGCAACATTGGAGAGTGGGGGGAGGGTCACTGTAACATTGGAGAGTAGGGGAGGGGGGGGTCACTGTAACATTGGAGAGTAGGGGAGGGGGGGGGTCACTGTAACATTGGAGAGTAGGGGAGGGGGGGGGTCACTGTAACATTGGAGAGTAGGGGAGGGGGGGTCACTGTAACATTGGAGAGTAGGGGAGGGGGGGGGTCACTGTAACATTGGAGAGTAGGGGAGGGGGGGGGTCACTGTAACATTGGAGAGTAGGGGAGGGGGGGGGTCACTGTAACATTGGAGAGTAGGGGAGGGGGGGTCACTGTAACATTGGAGAGTAGGGGAGGGGGGGGGGTCACTGGAACATTGGAGAGTAGGGGAGGGGGGGTCACTGTAACGTTGGAGAGTAGGGGGGGGGGGGTCACTGTAACATTGGAGAGTAGGGGAGGGGGGGGGGTCACTGTAACATTGGAGAGTTGGGGAGGGGGGGGGTCACTGTAACATTGGAGAGTAGGGGAGGGGGGGGGTCACTGTAACATTGGAGAGTAGGGGAGGGGGGGGGGGTCACTGGAACATTGGAGAGTAGGGGAGGGGGGGGTCACTGTAACGTTGGAGAGTAGGGGGGGGGGGTCACTGCAACATTGGAGAGTGGGGGGGGGGGTCACTGCAACATTGGAGAGTGGGGGGGGGGGGTCACTGTAACATTGGAGAGTAGGGGAGGGGGGGGGTCACTGGAACATTGGAGAATAGGGGAGGGGGGGTCACTGTAACGTTGGAGAGTAGGGGGGGGGGTCACTGTAACATTGGAGAGTAGGGGAGGGGGGGGGGTCACTGTAACATTGGAGAGTAGGGGAGGGGGGGGGGTCACTGTAACATTGGAGAGTAGGGGAGGGGGGGGGTCACTGTAACATTGGAGAGTAGGGGAGGGGGGGGGGTCACTGGAACATTGGAGAGTAGGGGAGGGGGGGTCACTGTAACGTTGGAGAGTGGGGGGGGGGGGGTCACTGCAACATTGGAGAGTGGGGGGGGGGGGTCACTAACATTGGAGAATAGGGGAGGGGGGGGTCACTGTAACATTGGAGAATAGGGGAGGGGGGGGTCACTGCAACATTGGAGAGTAGGGGAGGGGGGGGGTCACTGTAACATTGGAGAGTAGGGGAGGGGGGGGGGTCACTGGAACATTGGAGAGTAGGGGAGGGGGGGTCACTGTAACGTTGGAGAGTAGGGGGGGGGGTCACTGTAACATTGGAGAGTAGGGGAGGGGGGGGGGTCACTGTAACATTGGAGAGTAGGGGAGGGGGGGGGGTCACTGTAACATTGGAGAGTAGGGGAGGGGGGGGGTCACTGTAACATTGGAGAGTAGGGGAGGGGGGGGGGGGTCACTGGAACATTGGAGAGTAGGGGAGGGGGGGTCACTGTAACGTTGGAGAGTAGGGGGGGGGGGTCACTGCAACATTGGAGAGTGGGGGGGGGTCACTGCAACATTGGAGAGTGGGGGGGGGGGTCACTAACATTGGAGAATAGGGGAGGGGGGGGTCACTGTAACATTGGAGAATAGGGGAGGGGGGGGTCACTGCAACATTGGAGAGGAGGGGGGGGGGTCACTGCAACATTGGAGAGTAGGGGAGGGGGGGGGTCACTGCAACATTGGAGAGTGGGGGGGGGGTCACTGCAACATTGGAGAATAGGGGAGGGGGGGTCACTGCAACATTGGAGAGTAGGGGAGGGGGGGGGTCACTGTAACATTGGAGAGTAGGGGAGGGGGGGGGTCACTGTAACATTGGAGAGTAGGGGAGGGGGGGGGGTCACTGGAACATTGGAGAGTAGGGGAGGGGGGGTCACTGTAACGTTGGAGAGTAGGGGGGGGGGGTCACTGTAACATTGGAGAGTAGGGGAGGGGGGGGGGGTCACTGTAACATTGGAGAGTAGGGGAGGGGGGGGGTCACTGTAACATTGGAGAGTAGGGGAGGGGGGGGGTCACTGTAACATTGGAGAGTAGGGGAGTGGGGGGGGTCACTGGAACATTGGAGAGTAGGGGAGGGGGGGTCACTGTAACGTTGGAGAGTAGGGGGGGGGGTCACTGCAACATTGGAGAGTGGGGGGGGGTCACTGCAACATTGGAGAGTGGGGGGGGGGGTCACTAACATTGGAGAATAGGGGAGGGGGGGTCACTGTAACATTGGAGAATAGGGGAGGGGGGGGTCACTGCAACATTGGAGAGGAGGGGGGGGGGTCACTGCAACATTGGAGAGTAGGGGAGGGGGGGGGTCACTGCAACATTGGAGAGTGGGGGGGGGGTCACTGCAACATTGGAGAATAGGGGAGGGGGGGTCACTGCAACATTGGAGAGTAGGGGGGGGGGTCACTGTAACATTGGAGAGTAGGGGAGGGGGGGGGGTCACTGTAACATTGGAGAGTAGGGGAGGGGGGGGGTCACTGTAACATTGGAGAGTAGGGGAGGGGGGGGGTCACTGTAACATTGGAGAGTAGGGGAGGGGGGGGGTCACTGGAACATTGGAGAGTAGGGGAGGGGGGGTCACTATAACGTTGGAGAGTAGGGGGGGGGTCACTGCAACATTGGAGAGTAGGGGGGGGAGTCACTGCAACATTGGAGAGTGGGGGGGGGGGTCACTAACATTGGAGAATAGGGAGGGGGGGGTCACTGTAACATTGGAGAATAGGGGAGGGGGGGGCACTGCAACATTGGAGAGGAGGGGGGGGGGTCACTGCAACATTGGAGAGTAGGGGAGGGGGGGGGTCACTGCAACATTGGAGAGTGGGGGGGGGTCACTGCAACATTGGAGAATAGGGGAGGGGGGGTCACTGCAACATTGGAGAGTAGGGGGGGGGGTCACTGTAACATTGGAGAATAGGGGAGGGGGGGGTCACTGCAACATTGGAGAGTGGGGGGGGGGTCACTGCAACATTGGAGAATAGGGGAGGGGGGGTCACTGCAACATTGGAGAGTAGGGGGGGGGGGCACTGTAACATTGGAGAGTAGGGGAGGGGGGGGGTCACTGCAACATTGGAGAGTAGGGGGGGGGGGGCACTGTAACATTGGAGAGTAGGGGGGGAGGTCACTGTAACATTGGAGAATAGGGGAGGGGGGGGGGTCACTGCAACATTGGAGGGGAGGGGGGGGGGTCACTGCAACATTGGAGAGTGGGGGGGGGGTCACTGCAACATTGGAGAATAGGGGAGGGGGGGTCACTGCAACATTGGAGAGTAGGGGGGGGGGGCACTGTAACATTGGAGAGTAGGGGGGGAGGTCACTGTAACATTGGAGAGTAGGGGGGGAGGTCACTGTAACATTGGAGAATAGGGGAGGGGGGGGGTCACTGCAACATTGGAGGGGAGGGGGGGGGTCACTGCAACATTGGAGAGGAGGGGGGGGTGGTCACTGTAACATTGGAGAATGGGAGGGGGGGTCACTGCAACATTGGAGAGTAGGGGGGGGGTCACTGTAACATTGGAGAGTAGTGGGGGGGGGTCACTGCAACATTGGTGAGTAGGGGGGGGGTCACTAACATTGGAGAATAGGGGAGGGGGGGGGTCACTGCAACATTGGAGAGTAGGGGGGGGTCACTGTAACATTGGAGAATAGGGAGGGGGGGGGTCACTGCAACATTGGAGAGCAGGGGGGGGGTCACTGTAACATTGGAGAATAGGGGAGGGGGGGGTCACTGCAACATTGGAGAGTAGGGGGGGGGTCACTGTAGCATTGGAGAGTAGGGGAGGGGGGGGTCACTGCAACATTGGAGAGCAGGGGAGGGGGGGGGGTCACTGCAACATTGGAGAGTAGGGGACGGGGGGGTCACTGCAACATTGGAGAGTAGGGGAGGGGGGGGTCACTGTAACATTGGAGAGGAGGGGGGGGGGGTCACTGTAACATTGGAGAGTAGGGGAGGGGGGGTCACTGTAACATTGGAGAGTAGGGGAGGGGGGGGGGGGGTCACTGCAACATTGGAGAGTAGGGGAGGGGGGGGTCACTGTAACATTGGAGAGTGGGGGGGGGGGTCACTGTAACATTGGAGAGTAGGGGAGGGGGGGGTCACTGTAACATTGGAGAGTAGGGGAGGGGGGGGTCACTGTAACATTGGAGAGTAGGGGAGGGGGGGGGTCACTGTAACATTGGAGAGTAGGGGAGGGGGTCACTGTAACATTGGAGAGTAGGGGAGGGGGGGTCACTGTAACATTGGAGAGTAGGGGAGGGGGGTCACTGTAACATTGGAGAGTAGGGGAGGGGAGGTCACTGTAACATTGGAGAGTAGGGGAGGGGGGGGGGGTCTCTGTAACATTGGAGAGTGGGGGAGGGGTCACTGTAACATTGGAGAGTAGGGGAGGGGGGTCATTGTAACATTGGAGAGTAGGGGAGGGGGGGGTCACTAACATTGGAGAGTAGGGAGGGGGGAGTCACTGTTACATTGGAGAGTAGGGGAGGGGGGTCACTGTAACATTGGAGAGTAGGGGAGGGGGGTCACTGTAACATTGGA
Source organism: Heptranchias perlo (assembly GCF_035084215.1). Taxonomy (NCBI): domain Eukaryota; kingdom Metazoa; phylum Chordata; class Chondrichthyes; order Hexanchiformes; family Hexanchidae; genus Heptranchias; species Heptranchias perlo. Next base: position 94,930,411 of record NC_090326.1, read on the forward strand.
GAGTAGGGGAGGGGGGGGTCACTGTAACATTGGAGAGTGGGGGAGGGGGGGTCACTGTAACATTGGAGAGTAGGGGAGGGCGGGGGTCACTGTAACATTGGAGAGTAGGGGAGGGGGGGGGGTCACTGTAACATTGGAGAGTAGGGGAGGGGGTCACTGTAACATTGGAGAGTAGGGGAGAGGGTCACTGTAACATTGGAGAGTAGAGGAGGGGGTCACTGTAACATTGGAGAGTAGGGGAGGGGGTCACTGTAACATTGGAGAGTAGGGGAGCGGGTCACTGTAACATTGGAGAGTAGGGGAGGGGGTCACTGCAACATTGGAGAGTAGGGGAGGGGGTCACTAACATTGGAGAGTAGGGGAGGGGGTCACTGTAACATTGGAGAGTAGGGGAGGGGGTCACTAACATTGGAGAGTAGGGGAGGGGGTCACTGTAACATTGGAGAGTAGGGGAGGGGGTCACTAACATTGGAGAGTAGGGGAGGGGGTCACTGTAACATTGGAGAGTAGGGGAGGGGGTCACTGTAACATTGGAGACGAGGGGAGGGGGTCACTGTAACATTGGAGAGTAGGGGAGGGGGTCACTGTAACATTGGAGAGTAGGGGAGGGGGTCACTGTAACATTGGAGAGTAGGGGAGGGGGTCACTGTAACATTGGAGAGTAGGGGAGGGGGTCACTGTAACATTGGAGAGTAGGGGAGGGGGGTCACTGTAACATTGGAGAGTAGGGGATGGGGTCACTGTAACATTGGAGAGTAGGGGAGGGGGGTCACTGCAACATTGGAGAGTAGGGGAGGGGAGGTCACTGCAACATTGGAGAGTAGGGGAGGGGAGGTCACTGTAACATTGGAGAGTAGGGGAGGGGGGGTCACTGCAACATTGGAGAGTAGGGGAGGGGGTCACTGTAACATTGGAGAGTAGGGGAGGGGGGTCACTGCAACATTGGAGAGTAGGGGAGGGGAGGTCACTGTAACATTGGAGAGTGGGGGAGGGGGGGTCACTGCAACATTGGAGAGTAGGGGAGGGGAGGTCACTGTAACATTGGAGAGTAGGGGAGCGGGTCACTGTAACATTGGAGAGTAGGGGAGGGGGGGTCACTGTAACATTGGAGAGTAGGGGAGGGGGTCACTGCAACATTGGAGAGTAGGGGAGGGGGTCACTAACATTGGAGAGTAGGGGAGGGGGTCACAGTAACATTGGAGAGTATGGGAGGGGGTCACTAACATTGGAGAGTAGGGGAGGGGGTCACGAACATTGGAGAGTAGGGGAGGGGGTCACTGTAACATTGGAGAGTAGGGAAGGGGGGGGGTCACTGTAACATTGGAGAGTAGGGGAGGGGAGGTCACTGTAACATTGGAGAGTAGGGGAGGGGGGGTCACTAACATTGGAGAGTAGGGGAGGGGGGGGTCACTGTAACATTGGAGAGTAGGGGAGGGGGTCACTAACATTGGAGAGTAGGGAAGGGGGGGGGTCACTGTAACATTGGAGAGTAGGGGAGGGGAGGTCACTGTAACATTGCAGAGTAGGGGAGGGGGGGGTCACTGTAACATTGGAGAGTGGGGGAGGGGTCACTGTAACATTGGAGAGTAGGGGAGGGGGGTCACTGTAACATTGGAGAGTAGGGGAGGGGGGGGTCACTGTAACATTGGAGAGTAGGGGAGGGGGGGGGGGTCACTGTAACATTGGAGAGTCGGGGAGGGGGGGGGTCACTGTAACATTGGAGAGTAGGGGAGGGGGGGGGGGTCACTGTAACATTGGAGAGTAGGGGAGGGGGGGGTCACTGTAACATTGGAGAGTAGGGGAGGGGAGGTCACTGTAACATTGGAGAGTAGGGGAGGGGGGGGGGTCACTGTAACATTGGAGAGTGGGGGAGGGGTCACTGTAACATTGGAGAGTAGGGGAGGGGGGTCACTGCAACATTGGAGAGTAGGGGAGGGGGGGGTCACTGTAACATTGGAGAGTAGGGGAGGGGGGGGTCAATGTAACATTGGAGAGGAGGGGGGGGGGTCACTGTAACATTGGAGAGTAGGGGAGGGGGGGGGGTCACTGTAACATTGGAGAGTAGGGAGGGGGGGGGTCACTGTAACATTGGAGAGAAGGGGAGGGGGGGGGGTCACTAACATTGGAGAGTAGGGGAGGGGGTCACTGTAACATTGGAGAGTAGGGGAGGGGGGGGGGGGTCACTGTAACATTGGAGAGTAGGGGAGGGGAGGTCACTGTAACATTGGAGAGTAGGGGAGGGGGGTCACTGTAACATTGGAGAATAGGGGAGGGGGGGGTCACTGTAACATTGGAGAGTAGGGGAGGGGTCACTGTAACATTGGAGAATAGGGGAGGGGGGGGGTCACTGTAACATTGGAGAGTAGGGGAGGGGGGGGGTCACTAACATTGGAGAGTAGGGGAGGGGGGTCACTGTAACGTTGGAGAGTAGGGGAGGGGGGTCACTGTAACATTGGAGAGTAGGGGAGGGGGGGGTCACTGTAACATTGGAGAGTAGGGGAGGGGGGGGTCACTGTAACATTGGAGAGTAGGGGAGGGGGGGGTCACTGTAACATTGGAGAGTAGGGGAGGGGGTCACTGTAACATTGGAGAGTAGGGGAGGGGGGGTCACTGCAACATTGGAGAGTAGGGGAGGGGGGGGTCACTGCAACATTGGAGAGTAGGGGAGGGGGGTCACTGCAACATTGGAGAGTAGGGGAGGGGAGGTCACTGTAACATTGGAGAGTGGGGGAGGGGGGTCACTGCAACATTGGAGAGTAGGGGAGGGGAGGTCACTGTAACATTGGAGAGTAGGGGAGCGGGTCACTGTAACATTGGAGAGTAGGGGAGGGGGGGGTCACTGTAACATTGGAGAGTAGGGGAGGGGGTCACTGCAACATTGGAGAGTAGGGGAGGGGGTCACTAACATTGGAGAGTAGGGGAGGGGGTCACAGTAACATTGGAGAGTATGGGAGGGGGGTCACTAACATTGGAGAGTAGGGGAGGGGGTCACGAACATTGGAGAGTAGGGGAGGGGGTCACTGTAACATTGGAGAGTAGGGGAGAGGGTCACTGTAACATTGGAGAGTAGGGGAGGGGGTCACTGTAACATTGGAGACTAGGGGAGGGGGTCACTGTAACATTGGAGAGTAGGGGAGGGGGTCACTGTAACATTGGAGAGTAGGGGAGGGGGTCACTGTAACATTGGAGAGTAGGGGAGGGGGTCACTGTAACATTGGAGAGTAGGGGAGGGGGTCACTGTAACATTGGAGAGTAGGGGAGGGGGGTCACTGTAACATTGGAGAGTAGGGGAGGGGGTCACTGTAACATTGGAGAGTAGGGGAGGGGGGTCACTGCAACATTGGAGAGTAGGGGAGGGGAGGTCACTGCAACATTGGAGAGTAGGGGAGGGAGGTCACTGTAACATTGGAGAGTAGGGGAGGGGGGGTCACTGCAACATTGGAGAGTAGGGGAGGGGGTCACTGTAACATTGGACAGGAGGGGAGGGGGTCACTGTAACATTGGAGAGTAGGGGAGGGGGGGTCACTGAAACATTGGAGAGGAGGGGATGGGGTCACTGTAACATTGGAGAGTAGGGGAGGTGGGTCACTGCAACATTGGAGAGTAGGGGAGGGGAGGTCACTGTAACATTGGAGAGTAGGGGAGGGGGGTCACTGCAACATTGGAGAGTAGGGGAGGGGAGGTCACTGTAACATTGGAGAGTAGGGGAGGGGGGGTCACTGCAACATTGGAGAGTAGGGGAGGGGGGGTCACTGCAACATTGGTGAGTAGGGGAGGGGGGTCACTGTAACATTGGAGAGGAGGGGAGGGGGGTCACTGTAACATTGGAGAGGAGGGGAGGGGGTCACTGTAACATTGGAGAGTAGGGGAGGGGAGGTCACTGTAACATTGGAGAGTAGGGGAGGGGGGGTCACTGTAACATTGGAGAGTAGGGGAGGGGGGGTCACTAACATTGGAGAGTAGGGGAGGGGGGGGGTCACTGTAACATTGGAGAGTAGGGGAGGGGGTCACTAACATTGGAGAGTAGGGGAGGGGGGGGTCACTGTAACATTGGAGAGTAGGGGAGGGGGGGGGGGGTCACTGTAACATTGGAGAGTCGGGGAGGGGGGGGTCACTGTAACATTGGAGAGTAGGGGAGGGGGGGGGTCACTGTAACATTGGAGAGTAGGGGAGGGGGGGTCACTGTAACATTGGAGAGTAGGGGAGGGGAGGTCACTGTAACATTGGAGAGTAGGGGAGGGGGGGGGGTCACTGTAACATTGGAGAGTGGGGGAGGGGTCACTGTAACATTGGAGAGTAGGGGAGGGGGGTCACTGCAACATTGGAGAGTAGGGGAGGGGGGGGTCACTGTAACATTGGAGAGTAGGGGAGGGGGGGGTCAATGTAACATTGGAGAGGAGGGGGGGGGGTCACTGTAACATTGGAGAGTAGGGGAGGGGGGGGGTCACTGTAACATTGGAGAGTAGGGGAGGGGGGGGGGTCACTGTAACATTGGAGAGAAGGGGAGGGGGGGGGTCACTAACATTGGAGAGTAGGGGAGGGGGTCACTGTAACATTGGAGAGTAGGGGAGGGGGGGGGGTCACTGTAACATTGGAGAGTAGGGGAGGGGAGGTCACTGTAACATTGGAGAGTAGGGGAGGGGGGTCACTGTAACATTGGAGAATAGGGGAGGGGGGGGGTCACTGTAACATTGGAGAGTAGGGGAGGGGTCACTGTAACATTGGAGAATAGGAGAGGGGGGGGGTCACTGTAACATTGGAGAGTAGGGGAGGGGGGGGGTCACTAACATTGGAGAGTAGGGGAGGGGGGTCACTGTAACGTTGGAGAGTAGGGGAGGGGGGTCACTGTAACATTGGAGAGTAGGGGAGGGGGGGGGTCACTCTAACATTGGAGAGTAGGGGAGGGGGGGGTCACTGTAACATTGGAGAGTAGGGGAGGGGGGGGTCACTGTAACATTGGAGAGTAGGGGAGGGGGGGGTCACTGTAACATTGGAGAGTAGGGGAGGGGGTCACTGTAACATTGGAGAGTAGGGGAGGGGGGGGTCACTGTAACATTGGAGAGTAGGGGAGGGGGGTCACTGTAACATTGGAGAGTAGGGGAGGGGAGGTCACTGTAACATTGGAGAGTAGGGGAGGGGGGGGGTCACTGTAACATTGGAGAGTGGGGGAGGGGTCACTGCAACATTGGAGAGTAGGGGAGGGGGGGGGGGTCACTGTAACATTGGAGAGTAGGGGAGGGGGGGGTCACTGTAACATTGGAGAGTAGGGGAGGGGGGTCACTGTAACATTGGAGAGTAGGGGAGGGGGGGTCACTGTAACATTGGAGAGTACGGGAGGGGGGGGTCACTGTAACATTGGAGAGTGGGGGAGGGGGGGTCACTAACATTGGAGAGTAGGGGAGGGCGGGGGTCACTAACATTGGAGAGTCGGGGAGGGGGGCGGTCACTGTAACATTGGAGAGTAGGGGAGGGGGGGGTCACTGTAACA